>NW_024070212.1:105599368-105611355 GCF_014754425.2 Oryx dammah
TGGCAGGGAGGTGTCCAGAGGCTGGCAGGGAGGTGTCCAGAGGCTGGCAGGAAGCCACTGTCACCTCTAGATTGTAGAGAAAAGGACAGGAGGAGGCGGTGTCACCGGAGCCCTGGGGCTAGGTTCTGGCAGAACTGGACTACAGAACACAGAAGAGTTGGAGCCACGGAGGGCAGGCAGCCTCTGCCAGAGAAGCCACCGAGGCAGAAAGCGCAGAGGACAGATACCCAAGTTCTCCACCAGCCAGGCTCCCACCAATCCCTCTTACTGGCCCAAACCAGAGGAGCTTGCAAATGTAGCCTGCAGGGGGGTCAGCTCCCAACATGCACACAGTTGTGATTCCAAAAGAGATGTGAGTGCGAACAGGCTCAGGACGGGCATGACTCCCGCAGTCAGTATTTCACCTGAGCTCCTGAGTCTCACTCCTCTCTCCCAAGGGCTCCACACGGGGGAAAAGAGAAGAAGTATTGAGGCTCCTCCAGCTTCAACCTGACGGCCGTGGGTGTGACAGATCCCTCCTCTGAGCACAGGCAGAGACCCCAAAGACAGACCTGCGTGGGAGTCATCAAGCCACTTGGCAAGACTTACGGTACCCCCCCTGCCATCCAGAGCTCTGAGCTCCATGGAAGTTGTGGGTTGGATTTTAAACCCAGCAATGTCCAGGCAGAGGGCACCTGAAATCTGACCACACTTGACCCCTGAATCCCAGCTACCCAGCCCCAGCCAAAGCCACGGCAAACTTCATCCGTATAGCCTTCATAGTCTCAAATGTTCACCAAAATAATCTGAGCAGCAAAAAGCTGAAAAAAAGGTCGAGGTGGTTAAGGTAGGTTGGATTTCCCAGGAAACAGACTCTGAGGTGGGGATTTGTGAGTAGGGAGTGTGTGGGAGTCCAACACCTGCCAGGGAGTGAGGGCCACAGAACTGAGCAGAAGCGTTTGAACGGTGATGCAGCCTCAGCAAAGGCCTCAACCCACCCCCTGGGAAGCCCTAGGGCTTGCTTGAGTGGGACTGCAGAGAAGGCTTGAATTGAGGCCTTTCACCCTTGCAAGCTGGTCATTGAGGGTGGGCTCCCCTGGGAAGGAGGTATCACCTTGAGTGAGGCAGGTATCTGCAGCCAAGGGCAGCTCCCAGCAAGGAGCTCAGCAAGGAGCATCACCATTCGAGAAACTAAGGGAAGGAGCACCTCCATCCTGAAGAAGGATCTGGGTACCGCACCACAGCATCCACTACAGGTGCCCAGAACCAAAAGAACCTTCCAAGCAGAAGGGACCCAAGATTTACGGAAGTCTTTTGGGAGTCAACTAGTCTTTATGCTTTTGTTGTTGTTTTCTTTACGCATCTCATATATATTGAAAGGGGAAGTGAGGGATACTACCTGAGCATCTGAGTCAAAGTTTTCCCATCCACCCATGACACTGGTGATACCTAGAAATTCATCCTGTTGTGTGAAGAAACAGGGTGTCCTGATACACAGGTTATGAATTTGAAGTGTCCTGATAAGAGAAACGTGCCCCTATGTACATTGCAGCACTATTTACAATAGCCAAGACAGGGAAGCAACCTAAATGCCCATTGACAGGTGATGGAGAAAGATGTGAATGGAATACTATTCAGCCATAAAAAAGAATGAAATGATGCCATTTGTAGCAACGTGGGTAGACCTAGAGATGATCACCGCTAAGTGAAATAGGCCAGGCAGAGAAAGACAAATATTATATGATATTGTTTATGTGCACTCTGAAAAAAAAAGATACAAATGAACTTATTTCCAAAACAGAAAGAGATTCACAGACATAGAAAATGAATTTACCATTACCAAAGGGAAAATGAGGGTGGGGGAAGGATAAATTAGGAGTTTGGGATTAACATATACACACTACTATATATAAAGTTGGTTACCAACAAGGACCTGTTGGTTCCAATAAGCAACTGTATAGCACAAGGAACTATACTCAATATTGTGTAATAATCTATAAGCGAAAAGATTCTGAAAATAATATATATACATATTATATAACAGCTGTGCTATACACCTGAAACTAACATGATATTATAAATCAACTATACTTAAATTTTTTTAATTAATATAAACAGTTAATATTACAAATAAACTGATAGGGTCCATTTTACAAGTTCAAATAAATGTGGAGTAAAATGAAATCTGAACAAAAGGGGGGTGATGTAGGTTTCAGAGCCGCTAGCCAAAATCTCCTCTTTCAAACACCAATTAGCCAGCAAAACCAGCTCTTTATCAATGACACTCCTGGTGTGTGCAAATAAAATCATGTCAGTGGCATCCAGGAAACTGCTGTTCTTTCTTTTTCTTTGGAGACAAGGGGACAGGCTTCCAGCCACCTAGAAGCCAGAATGAGCATCTTCAGAGAAATTAGTATAATGAGTGGGTCAGTACTTACTACTGTTCTAGCTCTGATCGGTCACAAGACTGGTCCTCCTGACCCCCCTCTTAGACTTGTATCAAAAACCGGTCGGTCTTGAACCAACACAATGGCCTCTGAACATGAAGATTCCAGACTACAGTCTTAAGAACACACAGCTCTTTTCATAAGGATATTTTTCAGGCCAGAAAATATCTGGAAGTGACACTGTCGTATGAAAACCTAAACCATCTATGACTCTCCAAACCACACCCTCTGTGCCACAGCCCCATCAAGCCAGCCAGGGTCCAACCATAAGAAAGGAAGTTAGCAGAGAGGTGCCCTCTCTCTGTTACATAGGCCACAGGTAGCATGGAGAAAGAAAGTCACCACATCAGAAACACAGTTGACATCAGTGCTATATTTGAAATTTGAACTTTTCAGACCAAGCCTGGGAATTTTCTGCAGTTGGCAGTAAAAGAAGTGACCCTCCCAGTGCTGAGGTGTAAGACTTGATTGTCAAGCCACATACACAGAGAAGAGACACAACAGGAGAAAAGGCTCACCCTTCATTCAGCTGTCTATTCACTAAGCACTTTCTGTGAGTGGGACACTTGGAATAGAGCGGTGAGCAGAGACTCAGGGGCCTTTCCTCCTGTAGCTCAGAGTCAGGGCAACACAGACTGGAAAAACTAGCATCGCAAATAAAGAGAGTAAATGCCTTGAGAAGCACCACCCGTGAACGTGAGAGCTCACAGCAGCAAACCTGATCCAGCTTGGAGAGTCAGAGACGGGGGCTCATTAGCTCATTAGCTAAGGGCTGCCCCACATGTTTCTCTATTTGTTGCTATCATATCTGTGTACACATATGTTTTATATATATACACACACTAAGCATAGATTCTTGAGTTAGCCATGGAGTAACCTGAATATCATTCTCATTCCAGAGCAGATTGTGCTGGTCTCAGTTAACCTTGTTGTTGATGTAGTTTTTAATTGAAGTATGAAAGTGAGAGTGAAAGTGAAATTCAGTCGTGTCCGACTCTTTGCAACCCCATGGACGATACAGTCCATGGAATTCTCCAGGCCGGAATACTGGAGTGGGTAGCTGTTCTCCAGGGGAATCTTTCCAACCCAGGGGTCGTAAACAGGTCTCCCACACTGCAGGCAAATTCTTTAGTGTCTGAGCCACCAGGGAAGCCTAAGAATACTGGCATGGGTAGCCTATCATTGGTTTAAAATATTGTGTTAGTTTCAGGTGTATAGCAAAGTGATTCCGTTACCCATACAGTGTTAGTCGCTCAGTCGTGTCCAACTCTTTGCGACCGCATGGACTGCAGCCTGTCAGGTTTCTCTGTCCATGGGATTTCCCATGCAAGAATACTGGGGTGGGTTGCCATTTCCTACTCCAGGGGATTTTCTAGACCCAGGGACTGAACCCAGGTCTCCTGCATTACAGGCAGATTCTTTACCATCTGAGCCACCAGGGAGATTCTTTTCCATTATAGGTTATTACGAGACATTGAATACGGTTTCCTGTGCTATACATTAGGTCCTTGCTATTTATCTATTTTATATATAGTACTGTGTATCTGGTGGCTCAGACCGTAAAGCGTCTGCCTACAATGCGGAAGACCTGGGTTCGATCCCTGGGTCAGGAAGATCCCCTGGAGAAGGAAATGGCAACCCACTCTAGTACTCTTGCCTGGAGAATCCCATGGATGGCGGAGCCTGGTGGGCTATATCCATGGGGTCACAAAGAGTCGGACACGACTGAGCGATTTCACTACTACTTTACTACTGTGTATATACTAATCCCAAACTCTTAATTTATCTTTGGCCCCCTTTTCCCTATGAATAAATTTGTTTTCTATGTCTGTGAGTCTATTTCTGTTTGGTAAATAATTTGTATCATTTTTTTAGGTTACACATGTAAATGATATGAGACGATATATGTCTTTCTCTAATCCTGCTGCTGACTTAGCGAGCTCCTTCAGATACTGGTGATGACCGTCCCTGTCCAGAGTGAGCTGGGCAGGTCAGCGTCCTCATCCAGGACAGAACCTTAGCTGGAAAGCGTCCTGTCCCAGTGCACCTGCTTTGGAGACGGTGTAAGAATTTGGATGGGGATGGGCCCGCAGGCCTGTGAGAAAGACCCTGCGAGCCTCACCGCGTATGTGGTGTGTGTGTGTGTGTGTGTGTACATAGGTGAGTGCATACATGTGAGTCTGTGTGTCACGTCAGCGCACATGCAGAGGTGTGGATGCTCCGTGTTCTGCTGAGGCAGGCGGTAGAGAGAAGCACCTCATTTTCCTGGATCGGCAGTTTTGTGGCTCAGCGCCTCTGGGAGTTGGGCACTTTCTGCCTGCCCTGGTGTTCTTTACAGCCGTTTCGCCTGCAGCAGTCACACTGTTGAAAAATCTGGGTCCCTCTGACTGCTCAGAGACTGTGCAAAGGCAAACAAGTAGGATTCGTGGCCATTTTGCAATCCTTGCTCATTAGACATGTCTGGGGCCTTGCGAGTGAGCTCTGAGGATAAATAAGTATAAATATTATATTTGCCTGCAGGTTATCTTTAAAAATGTATTTCCCTCTCCCTCTACCTGCCCCCCCCAGTCCCCACGAACAACTGTCAGTGCCTCCAGAAAACTCCTGGGTATGGGAAGTGCCACCGTGAAAGTCTAGGGTCTTTGCAAGCCGTTTGTTTCCCAGGGCTGGGCCCCATCGCCCAGCCCATGGGGTGGCCACAGGCACCAGGGCACCCCGTGAGATTCTTGGTGCCCCCTCGGGGCAGAGCATGAAGGTCCCCTATGTCCTGAGAGTCGGAGCCACCCAGCAAGCATCCGACACAGAGGACCAGGGCCTTCTTCCTCACCAGTTGTGCCCGCCAGCACAGGCAGAGCCCAGAGTCACGTGTGCTAACCCTCAGCTAACAAGGCAGCAGTGCCCAGAAGCGATGGAGACTTCCACACCTGGAAGAGAAGGTCCAGGCCCTTCCCATGTGTGGGCCATTCAGTGTTTAAAGAGAAAACCGACTCCTGCAACTCAAGGCAAAGGGGAGATTTGCGGGAAGTGTACGGGAATTCTGTTCTCTTCCCCCATGATCTACTGACTCTGCAGTGTTTTCCAGGGTGGGATTCAGGAAGTGGTATTTTCAGAAAGATGCTGAGTGATACTGGTGTTCAGCCAGAGTTGAGAGCTCCTGGCATGGAGTGAGAAGCAAACAGAGGGCAGAGCCCTGCCCCTCAAGCTTTGGACGGCTGTGAGCATCAGAATCTGCATTGGGGCGAAGAACTTTCTCTGATCCCCTCCATCCTCTCCAGTTACGGCGAAGTGTCAGCTCTCTCTACCCATGACAGCTTCTCAATGGTCTAAAAAAAAAGAATCCCCTGCATGGATCTTCTCCAGGCTGGGCTGCCTCAGACCTGCCTCACAGAACAATATTTCCAGTTCTCCCACTGACTCCAGCATCCTTCAAGGGAGACCCTGGGCCGCTGTCACCTAAAATACAAGACACGGTGGGATCCTCTCAGTGTCTAGCCAGAATAGCAGGTCATGGGCTGCCCCAACGGTGGAGACTGTCCATCCTCCCTTCTGCCTATCCTGGTAAAGAGACCTTCTTGGGCTCTATGTGAGATGGGATGGCACTCCCTCTTATCAGCACAAAAAAGTGCCCCCCAACTGCATAGCAATAATAGCTACAATTTGTTTAATACTTCCTGTGAACCACCTGTTCTACAGATTGCTTTACAATGATTTATTTAATCTCTACTAAAGTAGTGATAACACTATTATCATTTTTCAGATAAGGAAACTGAGGCTCCAAGGATAACCAGCCTAAGGTCCCACAGCTTAAACCCAGGTCCTTTTCTTGACCACCAGCTCTATATTGCCCAAAAAATCTTCCTGAAGCAACTGAGTTCAGCTGCCTACCTGGACTGCCCCACCCCACCCCACCTAGTGACACTATAGGGATGGGGGCTTCAGAGTCTCCACATGGAGATTAGAGCTTCTCTGGAATCCTGAAAATAGATGAAGCATCCCTACTCACTGGAACATGACTGGTCTACACCTATTATCTAACCCCAGACTCGTATCGTTTGACTTGCTGGGCTCTCTGTAGTATGACCAGAAATCCTGGGCTACATCAAGCCTGAAAACAGAACTGGATAGTAAGATGAGAAGAAGTTCAGAGATGGAAGACTCCCTAGAAATCACCCAACCCAACCCCCTCATCATACAGGGGAAAACCAGCCCTAGAGAAGGAAAGAGTTCTTCTGACTTTAAGGGCTACTTAAAGCAGAAATGGCAATGGCTCTCATCTCATATACCAACTTTTGCTAGTTGGCTGCCTTTGAGTATTTTGTTGGGAACATTTCTGGCGCCATATCTGGGTTCAATGGGAAGGAATGCATAGCTAATAGGCAATGACAAACATGGGTTCAGGAAGAAGTAATGGCAGCAAGCATGCCAGGTAACACCAGCTCTGTGCCAGAGCCATGATTCAGTCTCAGGTGTCCTGACTGCAAGTCCAATGCCCAGCAGGCACAAGCATTCTAGTTAATTGTGAAACACTCTAGAAAATTCTGTTCTAGAAAGTTGTAAAACAAATATACCTCAAAGTGTCTCAGTGATTGTCCTAGGCATAATATATTTGGTTGCCAAGACTAGAAACTCACTCATTAGCTTAAGTAAAGGGGAACTGGTTGTCAAGATATGACAGGCAATCTCATAGGCCAGACAGAAAACAGTGCATCCAGCCCACAAGGGTCAGGAGTGGAAATGTAACCTCAGGGACACAGGCCATGCTCCTTGCCTCTTAAAGACACGTGTGGCAGAAACTATTGGTTGTCTATACAATAGTGACTCCACCACCTTCTTAGGCACCAACAGTCAGAGTTTGTTCAGAAATCAGGCAGTACCGAGTCCAGCCCAAGAGATGCACCATGATCAGTCCAAACGAGTCTTGATAATCCTATTTCCCTTTGCCAGTGATTCCCTTTGCAGGAACTGATTAATCCCAGTTCTGCTCAATGACATAGAAGGAAGCCTGCAGGGGGCTCAATGAAAGAAAAAACACAACGGGAAGCTTCTCCCTGCCTTCCTGTCTTAGATGTAGCCATGTAGGTTGTTGTCGTGTGATTGGTCCAGATTGGTCAGGTGATTAGCCCTGGTCCAATCATCTGTGAGCAGCTGTGGCTAGGCTGTGCAGCCATCTTACCAAGACAAGAGAAGCCATTACCCACATTCTGAGGGTAGCAGAGTGGAGAGCTGGGAAGAAACTTGAGATTTTTGAGTCACCAGCTATACCCTCGCTCTTTCGCCTCCTTTCCTTATGTCCCTGTTAAGTGGGATGATAAATGGGCATGTTGTTTAAACTTTCTTTAGTTGGGTTGTCTGCTTCTTTTTTTTTTTTTTTGAGGATAACTGCTTTACAATGTTGTGTTAGTTTCTGCTGTACAACAGGAATCAGCTATGTATACGTATATCCCCTCCCTCTAGAACCTCCCTCCTATCCCCCATCCCACCCCTCTAGGTCATCACAGAGCACTGAGCTGAGCTCTCTGTGTTATACGCAGCTTCTCACTAGCTAGCTATTTCACACATGGCTGTGCCACTCTCTGGAGAAGGCAATGGCACCCCACTCCAACACTCTTGCCTGGAAAATCCCATGGGCAGAGGAGCCTGGTAGGCTGCAGTCCATGGGGTCTCTAGGAGTTGCACACGACTCAGCAACTTCACCTTCACTTTTCACTTTCATGCATCGGAGAAGGAAATGGCAACCCACTCCAGTGTTCTTGCCTAGAGAATCCCAGGGATGGGGGAGCCTGGTGGGCTGCCGTCTATGGGTCGCACAGAGTCGGACACGACTGAAGCGACTTAGCAGCAGCAGCATGCTACTGTCTCAGTTCATCTCACCCTCTCTCTGCATCATTCCCCGTGTCTGTAAGTCTGCTCTCTACATCTGTGCCTCTCTTCCTGCCCTGCAAATAGGTTCATCAGTACCATTTTATAGATTCCATATATATATATATATATATATATATACATTAATATCCGATATTTGTTTTTCTCTTTCTGACTTCACTTTATAAGACAAACTCTAGGTTTATCCACATCTCTACAAATGATGTAATAATTCTTAACAATAAAACACCCATCATAATTTATTTCATCTGCTCCACACCTCAAAGTCCCCATCTGTAAACTGTGAATAGCAATAGGATTGACATAGGACTTAAGGATATAATGCATGTAAAACACTTAGGACCATGCCTTGAACAATTGTTAGTAATCGTTACCATTAAAAATCATCATTTGGATAAAATGATACTGTTATCTGATTTTAAATATTTCAGTGCTTCTCCACCCACTAAAAAGTGGGGAGGCAGATGAGAAACAAGAAATGTAGAATGCTGATAATTGTCAAATATAAGATCATGGTTACATAGGAGTTCCTTGTGTTGTTCTCTCTTCTCTTGAATGTTTTAAAACTTCATAATAAAAAGTTTAAAAATTAAAAAAAATCATTATTATTTGTGCTAGCTTGTCTCCAAGAGAGCCACCATGAAATCTTTCCCTCCCTTTACCACTGATATTTCCCCACCTAGAGATAGAGTCCATTCTTGCCAACCCTTGAATCTACACTGCTTGAAGCGATAAAATAGGGTTGGAATGATACTGTGCCAGTTTGAAGACTGGCCTTTAAGAAAATTGGCAAAGTTTGCTTCCCTTCTCTTCAGGCACTTGCTGTTAGGACAGCCCACTTGGAGCCCAGCCACCATGCAGTAAGAAGCCCCAGCCACGCAGAGGAGACATCTGTAGGTACTCCAGGCAATAGCCCCAATAGATCTCCTAGCCCACAGTCAGCATCAATTGCTCGCCAGCATTGTACACCATCTTGAACAGCTAGCCCAGCTGAGCTTTGAGATGACACCATCCTCAGCCACACTCTGATTAGAACAATATGAGAGACCCCAATAAGAGCCACCTAGCCAAGTCCAATCCACCCACAGGTAATAATAAACTGTTCTATGCCACTAAGTTTTTGGCTGGTCTGTTACATAGCAATTGGTAACCAAAATATTATCAAAGTAATCATTATATCTACTTCTTTGTGCTTCCCTGTAACTCCTACTTGTGTGTGAATGGAGTGTGTCACAGAAGGAAGTGAACAAGCTGGAGCATTCACCTTTGACCTCAATTCTACATGACTTTTCAGTGCTAGTGCCCGTAATACTGTCTTACTGATTTAATCCCTAAGTCTCAGTTTCAAATTCGTATGAGGAAAAAACCTGATAAGTCACACTGAGTTAAGTGTTCACCCCTATAAAATCATTTATGATCAAAAATGAAGGTCACATACTGTCTAATACTATATGGGGTATGGGGAAGAATTCCCTAAGAAAGGTAGGTGATATGGAGAAAATATGGTGAAAAGAAGAGAAGCGAAAAGCAAAGGAGAAAAGGAAAGCTATAAGCATCTGAAAGCAGAGTTCCAAAGAATAGCAAGGAGAGATAAGAAAGCCTTTCTCAGTGATCAATGCAAAGAAACAGAGGAAAACAATACAATGGGAAAGACTATAGATCTCTTCAAGAAAATTAGAGATACCAAGGGAACATTTCATGCAAAGATGGGCTCAATAAAGGACAGAAATGGTATGGACCTAACAGAAGCAGAAGATATTAAGAAGAGGTGGCAAGAATACACAGAAGAACTGTACAAAAAAGATCTTCATGACCTGGATAATCACGATGGTGTAATCACTTACCTAGAGCCAAACATCCTGGAATGTGAAGTCAAGTGGGCCTTAGGAAGCATCACTATGAACAAAGCTAGTGGAGGTGATGGAATTCCAGTTGAGCTGTTTCAAATCCTGAAAGATGATGCTGTGAAAGTGCTGCACTCAATATGCCAGCAAATTTGGAAAACTCAGCAGTGGCCACAGGACTGGAAAACTCAGTTTTCATTCCAATCCCTAAGAAAGGCAATGCCAAAGAATGTTCAAACTACCACACAACTTCCCTCATCTCACATGCTAGTAAAGTAATGCTCAAAATTCTCCAAGCCAGGCTTCAGCAATACGTGAACCATGAAATTTCAGATGTTCAAGCTGGTTTTAGAAAAGGCAGAGGAACCAGAGATCAAATTACCAACATCCGCTGGATCATTAAAAAGGCAAGAGAGTTCCAGAAAAACATCTATTTCTGCTTTTACTATGCCAAAGCCTTTGACTGTGTGGATCACAATAAACTGTGGAAAATTCTGAAAGAGATGGGAATACCAGACCACCTGACCTGCCTCTTGAGAAACCTGTATGCAAGTCAGGAAGCAACAGTTAGAAATTCACATGGAACAACAGACTGGTTCCAAATAGGAAAAGGAGTATGTCAAGGCAGTATATTGTCACCCTGCTTATTTAACTTCTATGCAGAGTACATCATGAGAAATGCTGGGCTGGAGGAAGCACAAGCTGGAATCAAGATTGCAGGGAGAAATATCAATAGCCTCACATATGCAGATGACACCACCCTTATGGCAGAAAAGTGAAGAACTAAAGAGCCTCTTGATGGAAGTGAAAGAGGAGAGTGAAAAAGTTGGCTTAAAGCTCAACATTCAGAAAACGAAGATCATGGCATCCGGTCCCATCACTTCATGGGAAATAGATGGGGAAACAGTGGAAACAGTGTCAGACTTTATTTTGGGGGGCTCCAAAATAACTGCAGATGGTGATTGCAGCCATGAAATTAAAAGACACTTACTCCTTAGAAGGAAACTTATGACCAACCTAGACAGCATATTACAAAGCAGAGACATTACTTTGTCAACAATGGTCCGTCTAGTCAATCAGCAAAGGTCCGTCTAGTCAAGGCTATGGTTTTTCCAGTGGTCATGTATGGATGTGAGAGTTGGACTATAAAGAAAGCTGAGTGCCAAAGAATTGATGCTTTTGAACTGTGGTGTTGGAGAAGACTCTTGAGAGTCCCTTGGACTGCAAGGAGATCCAACCAGTCCATCCTAAAGGAGATCAGTCCTGGGTGTTCATTGAAGGAATGATGTTGAAGCTGAAACTCCAATACTTTGGCCACCTGGTGCAAAGAGCTGACTCATTTGAAAAGACCCTGATGCTGGGAAAGATTGAGGGCAGGAGGAAAAGGGGATGACAGAGGATGAGATGGTTGGATGGCATCATCAACTCAATGGACATGAGTTTGAGTAAACTCCAGGGATTGGTGATGGACATGGAGGCCTGGCGTACTGCGGTTCATGGGGTCACAAAAAGTCGGACACGACTGAGCGACTGAACTGAACTGAATGGAGAAAATAATGGGTGCCTCGCAAGTTCCACATGATGGCAAGATGGCTGCAGCAGCTCCAGCCACTGCATCTTCTTGGATCGAGTGCAGTGAAAGAGAACCAGACCCTTCTGGTAACTCCTCCAAAAGTCCTGAATCAGTTGCAATCAATTTGCAACCAAGATGCTTTGATTGGACAGGCCTGGGTCATAGACTACACTTGTGAAGCCTAGAGCTGCTTCAGAAGAAAGGGTGAATGAATGCTTGTGTGTGTGTGTGTGTGTGTGTGTGTGTGTGTGTGTGTGTGTGTGT
>NW_024070212.1:105611365-105815354 GCF_014754425.2 Oryx dammah
TGTGTGTGTGTGTGTGTGTGTGTGTGTGTGTGTGTGTGTGTGTGTGTGGAGGCTGAAGGGGATAAATAATAAATCTCCATCATACACATCAAGTATCAATGGAGATACCAAGGAACTTCAAGAGGGAGAAGGGAGTGTCCTGAGTAATGGACATTTTGATCCAGTTACTGGCAGGCACCGCTGCCTTATAAATGAGAGTTGACCTCCTTCACCTCTTAGACAAACTTCACCAGTCTGAGTCTTCTTTTCCACAGGCTATAAATTCTCGCTGCTTCTATCCTTCCACACAGACCTCAGTCACACTGGGCCATGGTTGCCAGGCCAGCGTTCTGTCTCCACAAGTGGCAGCTGCCAGCTGTGCTGCCTGGACACCTCTTCAACAGTAACTATAGCCACCATAATATCTTCTCCAGAAATCCACATGGTCCTGTCAGGGTCTCCTGGGATAGGGTGGTGGGGTGAGGGAGGGGGGAGAGGCAAGTACTCACTTTTGGAAAATGTAGGTATTTATTTGGCTGCACCGGGTCTTGGTTGTGGCATGCAGGATCTTCACTGCATCATGCGGGATCTAGGTTGCGATGCATCCTTGGGATCACAAAGAGTCAGACAACTTAGTGGCTGAACAGCAACAACTCAGTCTCTCTAGTTGTGCCAGCTCAGTTACTTCATGGCACGTGGGAACTTAGTTCCCCAACAAGAAATTGAACCTGCATCCCCTGCACTGTAAGGTGGATTCTTAACCACTGGACCACAGGGAAGTCCCTACCTTATTCTTTCTACTTCTGGCTATTTCTCTCTCCCTCAGAGTTCTTTATTTGCATTTCCGCCCAGAGCAGGTTGTTAACTGCCCTCCAGTGACGTCAGTTGGACGTCATGCTTGACTCCTTAGGACTGACAATTACCTTCCATGAAACAAACAGGCATCCTTAGCAGCCATTTTGGAAGGACTGGGGAGAAGTAGGCATCAGAAAAACCCCACCTTCTGCCCCGGCCTCAGAGTCATTCATCAGAGGCTGACATTCCCTCCGTTGCTGGCCCAGGGCCAGGGGAGTGAGTGGCTCATTTCTGTTGCATGACAGTTTGAGTCCATATGCAAAACAGAGGGCTGTGTCTATAAATAAGATATTATAGTTAAATCAATATTGATTATTAGGAGTTAGTGTTATATTTAAAGCCATAAAACTGAATAAATATTATGGTAAAAGTATCCTAAATCTCATGGGCAAAATCACTGAGCAAGGCAGAGACATGGGCCTTGGATTGATGGAGCCACGACTCCATTTCCCCTAAAAGATACTATCAGGCAGATGGCTGCCCCTGGTAGAAGTAAGGGAAAGGCAACGAGGGGACAACAGCAATATCCTTCAACCTCTCTCTCAGCCACATTCTTGACTTTATTCAGATCTTGTTACGTGTCATTTGGGATACACTCAGCTGACTCTCACGAATGGTGGTGAAAGTGTAGCTTACTCACAATCATGACAATTGTATTCACCAAATATATTTTTCTTAAAAAAGTAAACTTTTCTTCTGATTTAAAAGTATTTTGTGTTTATTACAGAAACAACAGAAAAGGCAAGATAAGCAAAAAGAAGAAACTAAAATCCACCCAGCATCCTACTCCCCAGAGATAATCACTGCTGGCATTTTGGCACCTACCCTGCCAGTCATTTCTCTGTGTGCGTGTGTGCGTGCGTGTAAATTTTTAATAGGCTTGGAAATAGCCAGGCTGTTTTGCAATCTGGACAGATTACATTCTATTGTATGTATTAAAATGTATTTACTCAATCCCTTATTGCTATATATTTAGATTGTTTTCAATGCTAATTCAATTACTTTTCAGTTTTGTTCATTCATTTTGTAAGTAGGACTAAAAGGTGCTTATCTTGAGGAAATAAGCCTTTATTTTTCCAGTTAACTATGAGGAATGAAGGCTGAGATGGGAGCACAGTTTTGGTAGAACGCAGGAAGTCACAGAAGCAGGCGGCAACCAGCCCCAGGGGACAGAGGCCAGAAGGCCTCCCCCATCAGTCTCTGCCACATATCTATCTCCCTGCCTGGCAGAACCGGGAGTCCTCTGGAGGTCTTGTACTGCCCCATCTCAGAACTGCTCAGTCTGGAGAATTTGGAGGTGCTCTCTCCCGGTGAGGATGGGCTACAAATAGTCAACGTTGAACAAAGTCATGGCAGGAACTAATTCCCCACATCCTCATCTGTTTGGAGGGCGGGGAGGAATAGGTGACCTAAAGTCAGCCAGTCACTGACTCCCAAGATGCCGAGTCTTGAGCAAATGTCACAAGGATCACAGAGCCATTGGAGGTTAATTTCAACAGCGGCAGAAACAGCCATAGCACCGCCAGCCACATCCCCTCCCGTCTGCTCTTGCTGAGGACCAGCTTCTCAGCTTCCTGCTTCCTGAATCCCAGGCTTCCAGAGCCTCCTCAGTTCCTGCTTTTTCCAGGCCTGGTCCCCCAGCCTCCTATTGATTAGTTGTTATTGTTGAGTCACTCAGTCATGTCAGACTCTTTGTGACCCCACAGACTGCAGCACACCAGGCCTCCTGGTCCTTCACTATCTCCTGGAGCTTGCTCAAATTCATGTCCATTGAGTCAGTGATGCCATCCAACCATCTCATCCTCTGTCACCCCCTTCTCCTCCTGCCTTCAGTCTTTCCCAGTATCAGGTTCTTTTTCAATGAGTCAGCTCTTCGCAACAGGTGGCCAAAGTATTGGAGCTTCAGCTTCTGAATTAATTCTAATGCTCACATATAAAAAAAAAAAATCTATTTCATCCCCACTCCACTCACTCATCCTTCAAGGCTCAGGTCAAATGTCACCTCCTCAGTTGAAGCCTTCACCAGCTGCCCTAAAGGTAGTCACTATTTCTGAGTTCTTCCAGAGCCCTTTTCTCATAACTCTTAACAGCACTTATTTTATCCTGCCTGATTTGAAAGGCAATTTTTAACATGACACAAAGCCTAGGTTGTGTCTCACACCATAACCATCGGAGCTTGTTGAATGAATTAACAAGTGAACAATAAACATGTATATCTGTAAAACTAAGACTAAGGTACTTTGTGTTCGGTCATCAGTGGATGGTTAACAGAGTGTTGTTCAGTATTTCGTTTGAATCAAAAGTCACAAGCATTTCCATCTTTTGTGATGTAAACAGTGAAATAGTCCTGATCAGCTGGGGACACATGAACATTGAATTGTAGGTGTTTGCTAGTGCTTTTCACTTGCATCAGACATTAGCACCTGGCTATTGTTAAACCCAAATTATGCCTCTGGTCCCTCTGTGATTCTGTATCAGTCATCATAGACTGACTACCTGCAGGTCAAGTGCCTCCTGCAGCCTTGTTTGGCCCACACTGGCAATTTTTTTTTCCAACTGATTAGTTACCAACATTTAAAATTCAGATGACACATACAATTTCAGAATTTGACTTTTCTTGAATATTCAGAGGATCGAGCAACACCAGTTTCCTCTTCCTACACTTCAACGATCTGTTGGTGCCAAGCAGTGGCTTCCCCACCTGATCACCCCTTACTCTCACCCTTTGTATAGAACACAGACTCCCCAAAGTCCCCACAAAGCCCACTTCACTTAGTACGTGCCTGGTCCCTGAAGACATCAGTACTCTCAGTCTCTGTTCAAGAGACTGGTCATTAGAGGTGGAAAAATGGCTGGATGAGGGGTTTACTGAAAGTCAATGTCTTTCTGTTTGAATCAGTTTCTAGGGTATCATAGTCATAGTCAGAAAAAGTCATCTTTAGAAGATTCTAGAAAACTATCCTCCTCCTTTCCATCCCCAACCTTCTCCTTGGAGGACTCATTTGCTTCTGTGAAACTAAAACCAAGCTCCTCTTTCCTTCTTTAGTCTCCAGAATCCACCCTTCCCACAGGCCCAAGAGGGCAATTCTGATACCCAGGGTCTCCAAAGTTCAAAAAGGAGCCATTTCAGGCCAGCCTCTCATTTGGCCACATTGGGATGTAAACCACAGCCCACTGGGTACCACAGGCCTCCTCAATCTTTAGGGCTGTGTGAGGAGCCTCTCCCACCACCTGCCTGGCTAAGTCGGGGCAACAGAGATGAGGGCAAATGGCTCTCTGGCCTGACTGCTCTCTGGACAAAGCGCAGTTGGAGGTGAGAGACTATACCTGGCTGGGTTCAACCTCCTGCTCATGGCTCAGCTCAGTATCAGGGTTCCACACCAGGTCAGGCTACCTCTGTACAAGACAAGTTTGACCCTCTGCCCCTTTCTGAGCTAGCCTTGTCAGAGCAGGGGGATTGGAAGGAGATGGAATTCTTGTCCATGGGCCTCTTTTTTTCTCTGACAGAGGCACAGGGTGGCAGGAGGAGAGGTTTTTTTGTTATTATTTCTTTTGGGGGGGTTATTGAAGCACAGTTGATTTACAATGTTGTCTTAGTTTCAGGTGTACAGCAAAGTGAATCAGTTACACATTTACACATAACCACTCTTTTCTTAGATTCTTTTCCCATATCAGCCGTTACAGAATATTGAGTCGAGTTCCCTGTGCTATACGGTAGGTCCATGCTGCTGCTGCTGCTGCTGCTGCTAAGTACTTCAGTAGTGTCTGAGTCTGTGCAACCCCATAGACAGCAGCCCACCAGGCTCCCCTGTCCCTGGGATTCTCCAGGCAAGAACACTGGAGTGGGTTGCCATTTCCTTCTCCAATGCAGGAAAGTGAAAAGTGAAAGTGAAGTCGCTCAGTCATGTCCGACTTTTAGCGACCCCATGGACTGCAGCCTACCAGGCTCCTCCATCCATGGGATTTTCCAGGCAAGAGTACTGGAGTGGGGTACCATTGCCTTCTCTGATACGGTAGGTCCATATTAGTTATCTATTTTATACATTGGTGTTGTTTTAGTCACTAAGTTGTGTCTGATTCTTGTGACTCCATGGACTGTAGCCCACCAGGCTCCTCTATCCATGGGATTTCCGAGGCAAAAATACAGGAGTGGGTTGCCATTTCTTTCTCCAGATCTTCCTGACCCAGGGATCGAGCACACACCTCCTGCATTGCCTGGAGGATTCTTTACCGCTGAGACACCAAGGAAGCCCATTTTATGTATACTAGTGTTAATATGCCATCCCAATCCATCCCACCCCCATTTCCCCTCTTGGTGTCCATATGTTTGTTCTCTACATCTGTGTCTCTATTTCTGATTTGCAAATGAATTCATCTATACCATTTTTCTAGATTCCACACATCAATATATGTCTTAATACATGATATTTGTTGGAGGGTCTTAAAGAGACAGGCTTGCTTCCTCTTCCTCTCACCGCCCCCTATACCCAATCCATCAGCAAGCCCTGTTGTCTCTGCTCCAAGACAAATACTGACCACATCTCTTCCTATCCATTTCTACCACCTTCATCCCAGACACACTATTGCAACAGTCTCCTAACCATCCACTAGTCTCCACACTATACCTCACAGCACTCATTCTCAACACAGCAGCCACAGTGAGCTATCTAAACTGTAAATCAGATCCCATTTGCTTAAAACCCTTCCCAAGGCTTCTTATAACCCTTAGAATAAATTCTCTGCCATGACCTGCAAGACCCAGTTTGCTGTGGCCTTCACCTACCTCTTGTGATGCATTTTCTATTCAACTCTGCAACTCCATAGACTGTAGCCCGCCAGGCTCCTCTGTCTGTGGGATTCTCCAGGCAAGAATAGTGGAGTGGGTTGCCATTTCCTTCTCCAGGGGATCTTCCTGACCCAGGGATCGAACCCAGGTCTCCTGTATTGCAGGCAGAAGTTTTACCATCTGAGCTACTAGGGAAGCGTTTTCTATTGGTCTTCCCTAAATTCATCACACTCAGGCCCTTTTTGTTCCTTGAACCCAGCCAGGCTTATCCCTAGCCTGGTCTCCCTCTGCTTGGAACACTCACAGATCTCAGCCCAAATGTCACCCACTCAGGAAGCCCTTCTTGACCATCACTACCCCCACCCCCAGCCCCCATTTAAAGGAATTCACCTGTGGTCACTTTCATGTACATCACCCAATTTCATTTTCCTCACAGATCTAATATTTGAAATTATCTTTTTTAATTGTTTGCTTTCTTGTCTATATTTTTAGGGTCTCCTCCTACTAAGAATCTTTGTCCAGGAGAACTAAATGCCTGCCTTGTTTGATACTATTTCCCCCAGTGAGCAGCACATAGTAATATGCAATAAATTGTTGTTGAATTAATTAACTAGTTAATTATCCAGGTGAGAGATGATAGGGACATAAACTAAGGCGGTTGCATAGAGAGTGAAATGAAGAGAAAAAATGTGAGAGGTATTTAAGAACCAGAATCAACAGGGCCAATTTTAAATAAGAGATGAGACAGCAGAAGCCTCCAGCTCTAACAGCCTGGTGGGTGGTGAAATAATTCATCAATATCAGTAATTTATGGGAAGGAGCATGTTTGGAGGAGACCGTAATGAGTTCAACAATGAGAAGTTGATTTCAAGGTACCTGCAGGACTTCCAGATGATGTCCAGGTGTACATACATTTTGGAGAATTAAAACAAGATTTTGGCAGCTGGTTGAGATTTGGGGAAATCATGGGTGGCAGGTAAGTGGTAGGTAGTTAGAGCTGTGATCTGCCCTGAGTCCAATAAGAAGAGGACCTAGGATGCAGCCCTGGTTCATTCAAAATGTAACAGGATCGACAAAGCAGAAGCAGAAAAGCACCCTGAGGATTGTCTGGAGAGATAGGAGAAGAGCCAGGAGAGTATTATTAGGGAAAAATATTTCAAGGAGAAGAGAGCAGCCAACAGTTTCAAAGGCAAGAGGGATCCTGAAGATACAGACTGGAAGGTATTGTCCTTGCAATTTAGGGGTCACTAGAAGCCTCCTTGGGCTTCCCTCATAGCTCAGTTGGTAAAGAATCTGGCTGCAATGCGGGAGACCTGGGTTCAATCCCTGGGTTGGGAAGATCCCCTGGAGAAGGGAAAGACTACCCGTGCTCTGCATGGGATTACAAAGAGTTGGACATGAGTGAGTGACTTTCACTTTCATTTTCAGAGGCTTCCTTAGAGTAGTTTCAGTGGTGTTCTTGATGGACACCAGATTGGAGTGAGTTGAGGAGTGAATGAGAAAGACGTTCATGAGACAATGATGGAGTAGAAATTTCTCCAATCAATCTGGCTTTGAGTAGAAAGTCGAAGATGTGGTAATAGCCAGGGAAGGACAAAGGGTCAAGGAATGATTTTTCATTGGAGGTGACTGACCTATATGTAGCCCAAACCTGTGATTATATGTGAGTCTATAACATGGTTTGAGGTCTTTCCCAAAGAGCTGCTAATGGCCCTGCAAAATCGCTGAATGCAGTGTGTTCTAGGTACCCAGCGTTATTTGTAATATTAATGACTGTAGAAACTGCCCAGGAAAAGAAGCCCCTGAGCCCAGTACCAAGCTCTTCCCCCAGCATGGGAGAGTAAAAAGAGCAGAGGACTGTGAGAAAGAGGTAAGGAGTGATATCATGGATAATATAACCTTTTTTATATTACTTATTGGCTTTTCTAAGTCTTCACTGCTGCCCACGGCCTTCTCTAGCTGCAGCGAGCGGGGCCTACTCTCCAGCTGCAGCGTGCATTCTTCTCATTGAGGCGGCTTCTCTTGTTGCGGAGCACAGGCTCTAGGGCGAGCAGGTGTCAGTAGCTGTGGCTCGCGGGCTCTAGGGTGCAGGCTCAGTCGCTGGCACATGTGGGCTTAGTTGCTCTGCAACATGTGCAGTCTTCCCAGACCAGGTATTGAACTTGTGTCCCTTGCATTGCAAGGTGGATTCTTAACCACTGGACCACCACGGAAACTCATGTCATGGATAATATACTTCTCAAAGTCTTAGAGGGGAGAAGGGTGATGTCTGCTTTAATGGCCTTTGAATTCCCCTGCCTGACTTTGATGAACAGAAACTGAGCAATAATAACTAGAAAAAGACATGGGAACCATTATCTGGATTTTACCTTTAGCTCTATTACCAGCTATGTGTCCTCTCTTCAGGGCTCAGTTTCCCCATCTGTAGTTTAAGGACGTTAACATAGACCTTCCCTGAGAACCCACCACCTCTGACACTCTGAAGCCAGTGTACCTGGATTTAAATTCCAGCTCTGTCATTTTCTACCTATTTGACCTTGGGTGAATTACTGAACTTTCCTGTGTCTTGTTTCCTCAATTTTTAAAGCAGGGTTAATAATTGTCCTATGTCCCAGGGTTGTTGTGAAGATGAAATGAAGAATAATACATAAAATGCCCTTAGGAGAGTGTTGGGAACCTGGAAAGCACTATATTGCTTTGGCTAATGTCATCACTATGCTAGCCACTGGTCCAGGAGAGATCCCCAAGTGCGTGGATGAAGCATGCTGGTCCCATCCAGAACAGCAGGAAAGAGGGGACTCTAGCACAGGGATGGGCCACCTTTTCTTGTAAAAAACCAGATAGTGAATCATCTAGAGGGACTTCCCTGGCAGTCCAGTGTCTAAGACTCTGTGCTCCCAATGCAGAGGGCCCTGATCAAGGCCCTAGATCCCACATGCCACAGTTAAGAGCCCACAACATTGTTGTTGCTGTTTAGCCACTAAGTCACACTTTTGTGATCCCATGGACTGTAGCCCATTAGGCTCCTCTCTCCATGGGATTTCTCAGGCAAGAACACTGGAGTAGGTTGCCATTTCCTTCTTCAGAGGATCTTCTCAACCCAGGGATCAAACCTGTGTCTCCTGCATTGGCAGGTGGATTCTTTACCACTGAGCCACCAGGGAAGCAAGAGCTCACATGTGTGCAACGTAAAAAGAAGGACCCTGCATGCCACAATGAAGACCCAATGTAGTCAAATAAATAAATGAATAATCTAGATTTTGTGGGCAATCTAGTCTCTGTTGAAACTACTTAACTCTACTTCTGTGATAGAAAACAGCTCCAAACAACATGCAAACTAACGAGCGTGACTATTTTTCAATAAAACTTTATTTACAAAAATAGGCGGTGGGCCTCATTCACAGACCCCTATTCTCAAACAAGGGACCCTGGAGAAAGGGATGGTGAGCTTTCCTCTCCAGTGGATTGCTGTTGTTTAGTCTCTAAGTCGTGTCTGACTATTTTGCAACCCCATGGACTATAGCCTGCCAGGCTTCTCTGTCCATGGGATTTCCCAGGCAAGAATACTGGAGTGGGTTGCCATTTCCTTCTCCAAGGGAACTTCCTGGCCCAGGGAACGAACATGGGTCTTCAGGCAAGTTCTTACCACTGAGGCACCACAGAAGCCCTTCGGAACTAAGAAATGTCATGCCTCCAGACCCAGACCAGAAGTCTGACCACTCATGGCTATAAACTCACCAAGAAAGTAAAGCTTCCAACTCACAGAACAAGCAAATAATAAACGAGTTTTGAAAATAATTAAAATTGAAAATTGATTGTCTGGGCTAGAGCAGATTTATGCAAAGGGCCCCGGCTCCGTAGGGAGTGAAAGGAGGGTTTCTAAGCTCTGTGTTGAACAAGCTAAGCATTTTTTCAGATTATTCCCAGCATAATATGCCAAAGGGAATAGGCTCCATTTATTATTTCCTTAAAAAAATCAATGGGCTGAAACATTCCCTCTAGACCTATAATATTTATTTCAATGTTCTGTCAATAAATATAACAAGGTTAGCTTTCTATCAGTTTAGTTGGAAGAATCATTTGAGGGAAGTTCTATTTGTTAAGCTCGATTACAGAAAGCAATCAATAGGGGAAAATTCCCTGGTCACTACAGGCAAGAAATATAGAGCTCAGAGGAGCCATCCCAGGAAGGAGATTAATGCCACTGCCCCATCCTTTTCTCCTCCCCCCAGAAATAGGAGGTGTGGGTGCAACATGGAATCATGGAGTGTCCCATCTGGTGCTGACAAGGAAACGGAGGCCCAGAAAGAGAACAGGAATTGTTCAGAGTCCTAGAGTACCACAATTGGAATAACAATCTGACCATGCTAATCTTGGATTTCTCCCAGGCCCTGAGCTGAACAACAGAATAGAAACACCAATGGGGAAAAGATAATATTTTTCTTCTATTTGAATTCAGCTTTGTCGAACAGGGCTTTCCAGGAGACAGAGGAAGGTGGGGGTCTCAGAAGGGTATTGAATGAGCAGAGTAGAAATATGCCTTCTATGAATTGGGGGTTCCTAGAGACTTGGACATTTAGGGGAGCTGTCTCACCATTTTTCCCTCACCCTCCAGCACACACACATGCACACACATATATGCATCCCTGGCTGAGTTACCCAGTAGGTCCTGTCTCCTAGAACTTGAAATTCATTTTTTGGCATTTCTGCTGGATTGGATTGGATGGACTCATTCAACTCTACCTAGGCTTTCCATCAAATGAGTCCTGGATTCTGAGGTCAGAAGACTTGATAAGGTAACTCAGCTTCACCATACTCTTGACAGGACAAAGTCATTTGGCCTCTCCAAATTTCCCTTCCCCACATATAACATGGGAATGATAATGATGACATCTTACTTACATGGTAAAGCGTATAAGGAATGCATGATACTGTTAGATAAAATGATCAGTAGTATTATTGGTGTTAAATTATTTTTTATAAATCACTGAATTCTTTTTTATTCTGGGACTTGTTTTCTTTTTTTTTTTTTAATTTATTTATTTGGTTGCACTGGACCTTAGTTGCTGCATGCTGGATCTAGTGGCCCGACCAGGGAGCAAACCCAGGCCCTCTGCATTGGGAGTCCAGAGTCTTAACCACTGGACAACCAGGGAAGTCCTAATGTTAAATTATTATTAATAATCGAATGCTCTCTGTATACCACATACTGGTATGTGTATGTGGTATATAGGTTTTATCACATTTAATTTTCACAGCAACACCATAAGGAAGATGACATTAATATCTCCATGTTTGTTGCTCTTTAGTCGCTAAGTCGTGTCTGACCCTTTTGTGACTCCATGGACCTTAACCCACCAGACTTCTCTGTCCATGGGATTTTCCAGGCAAGCATACTGGAATGGGTTACCATTTCCTTCTCCAGGGGCTCTTCTCGACCCAGGGATTGAACCTGTGTCTCCTACACGGCAGGCAGATTCTTAAGCCCTGAGATATCTCCATGTTACAAGTATGGAAAATAAGGTTTGGCGGTTAAACGACTTGCTCAAGGTCACAAACCTTGGAGTGAAGACTTGAACTCAAGTTATCCAACTCCCAAGCCTGTACTTGTAACTTCTACCATCAGAATTACAGTAGATCCTGAACCAGAAAGAGAAAGTTGCCTACCCTACCCCACCCCCATCCCATAATCCCCATCTCATTCAGGAAAGCTGGATCCAGATACCTGTGAGTCTTTATTTCTCACCCCTAGGTCTTCACAGACCTGAATATCCAAATAAAACATCAGTGAGTCAAGTGCTTTGAGGAGACTGTCCAAAGCCATGCTCCTTTAGTGAGAGATCTGGGACTTTAGCTAACTAGTCCCTCACCTAGACTTAATTATCCCAAACAGAAAGCAACAACTGCCCTATCGCTGAGGTTGGGTATTGCTGGGGGAGTTTAGGGAGAAGAATTTAGCTAATGTGTTCGAACAAATATTAATCGAATACCTAACATGTCAGGTATTATTTTAGACACTAGACATACAAATATATTCAACAGACTGCTAAACATTACTCCTCTGGTGTTGCTCATCATATCTAAATCTAAATTCAGTATCTCATCAAGCCAGAAACCTGGTAATCATCAGATTCTCTACTGCTCACCTGGCCAAGCACACAGTGACTGCCCCTGAATCCATATACGGCCCCACTATTTTGATCACTTGGAGCCTCCCAGCTGACTGATGGCAAGAAATTCAGTCTTTAAAGAGTTATCGTCCACTCTACTTCCTTGTTATCTCCGCTACCAAGTATTTCTGGGAATCTTAAGGGCTGCCACCACATTCCATAAATCAGTTCTGACTCCTGCATACTGCAGTGATAATCAGCTACACACCACAGTCTTGGGACTCAAGAGTTGCAGGAATGACCTTCTGAGTGGCTGGAACAGAATTGGAGCTCAGAGTCTTGGCTTTGCTGAAGAGAGCAGTCTTTGTGTTAGGCTAAACTAGAAAGGTCACAGAGTTCTTGAGCATCACATCGCTTCACTATTCAATGATAAGGTCTTTGATTCAGTTATAGCCTTTTCCTCCCAAAAGATAGCTGTTAGAAAGATATCCAAGCTGGGCTTGTCCTAGAGCCACTATCCAGCCTCAGAGAGAACAATGAATACACCAACAAACACACATGCATGCGCTGAGGGTAAGTGCTGAACAAACTGATCTGAAATTGATCAGTGGAACTCTTGTCTCACTGATTCTGCTCCCTAAATATCCATTTACTCCTCTCTCCATCTCTACCACCACCATCATATGAATCCAGACCACCCATCATCTCTTGTTTGGACTCGTGGAACTGTCTCCAAACTAGACGGCCTAGTCCATTCTGGCTCTTCCGATCTGTTCTCCGTCAACCACCAGAGTCATGCACTACATTTGCACGAAATGCTTCAGGGGATTTCAATGCACTTACGACAAAATTTAAAATCCTACTGTCTTACTCCAATAAAAAATTTTTGAAAGAAATTATTTTCAAAGACCTTAAAGTCCTTTGGAAATATCTATTAATATATAACCGATATGCAATTGAAAATTATTATTCAAAAAAGGTAACTGAAGAACTCACTCTGTTGAATTTGAAATAAAATCACATTGAAAAATTAAATAAAATAAAACCCTACTGTCTTATTTTATTCTCCCTAAAACAGACCCTGAGACATGGGCTGGGGTGCAGGAGATAATCTCAAGGAACAATAGTAAAGTAGACTATGGGGGAAATTCACAAGAAATAGAAAAATTCTAGACTTATTTCCTGTTGCCCTCATTAGGTAGCAGCAACCTAGCTCCTTTCTTTGTATGCTGGTCTACTAGCATGAGGAACCCAAAATGACTAGCTGTAAATCTTTGTTTTAGGTTCAGTGGAATCCTTACTGTTTCCTCTTTTGGACCAGAAGACCTCTAGTCCCATAGAGCCTTTAGATTCTAGATAGGAAGCACAAGGTTCCTCGAGTTGGTCCCAAAAGAGGCGGTGACCGAGCCCAATCCCACTCTTACCCCTTGGTTCCCAAGCCCATGTCTTCTAGCTTTTGCAACACATCACTTAATGGCCATTAATGTAATATATATACTGCATCCTAGAAAACAGAATCTTAACCTTGCAGGGTGCTATTTTTCAAGCTGCCACGTTGCTGAGTTTTTAAGGGGCTATTACAACATTCTATCAGCCAGAATCGTCCAGGTGATATGATATACAATAGGACCAATGAATCCCAATGTCAAGTATCCATTGTTATACCTCTTTTGCTACACGGTGGGTCCCCTACTCTGAGATGAGGTTATATGGAATCCCATGTCAGTAAATCAAGTACTCTGTAAGCCTTTGGACAGTGATACTGGAATAGGAACTACAGGCAAGGACGACAAACTCATATCCAGAGTATTTGTCATTCTCAGTAAGGACAATTTGCTGCCCTTGCAGGGGAAATTATCACCAAGTGGCGAGTCATTCGCTGCAAGGACCAGTATCATACTGAGGGTTCTGAAGGTGCTGGTTTTTCTGCTGACAGGTCATTACACTTAGCAGCTGCATTAGCTAGATCAACCTTGATGAGAGGTAGTCTGTGTGGTTAGACCTATGCATAGCACCCATCCCTGCTACATGCTACTCTGTACATGGCCCCTTTGTACATGTGTGGGATGGCTGAGGACAGAGGTTGGATGTCAAAAACATCCAATATTTGGAAGGTTCTTGGGTTTTTGTTTTTTTGTTTTTTTTTTTTCAAAAAATAAATTAAAGTTTCTTTCATTTACAGAGACTTTGGAGATCAGTCTTGGGTGTTCATTGGAGGGACTGATGTTGAAGCTAAAACTTCAGTACTTTGCCACCTGATGCGGAGAGCTGATTCATTTGAAAAGACCCTGATGCTGGGAAAGATTGAGGGCAGGAGGAGAAGGGAATGACAGAGGATGAGATGGTTGGATGGTATCACCGACACAATGGACATGGGTTTGAGTGGACGCCGGGAGTTGGTGATAGACAGGGAGGCCTGACATGCTGCAGTTCATGGGGTCGCAGAGTCGGACACAACTGAGCGACTGAACAGAACTGAACTAGGGCAAAATTTTGGGAACTAGCACACAGAGAAGCACCAATGGGAAGCCTGCTATAAATACGCTAGTGTGCTCTAGGCAGAGTGAGCATGGGATCCTGAGAGTGGCCATCTAGGTAGAAGCCTCTCTCTGCTACCCCCTGGGTTTACAGCAATTCAGCCTGCCTGCTGGTAGCAACTGCCTCCACACCACATCGACCAGAGCTATGAGCCCATCCTGCCAAAAACATTACAAGGAAGTATCAGTCACTTGAGGAGTCTTTTGTCCCCTGGTTGTGTAATGCCTTTTATACAACAGATGCTCTTTGGTGAGAACTCATGTGAGACACAAAATTCTGAATACGTTCCGAGACTTCTCATCTCTACTCATTCAACCTTGCTTCTTCCAGACCCTCAGTCAATTATCCAAGTAATTCATCACTACCCAATAGCCTTGTATATGCTCACCTCAGACCACATCACTGTTCATAAAAAGTTGACAACCAAACTAGAGAGCTTGAAGCTCTACTTAGTGAAGGATTTTCTCCCAACCCTGCTCATTAGGACCACCAACATATTCAGCTGGTCCACCTGGGAAACAACTCAGGATTTTGCATCTCCATGAGTTTGTCATAGCATCTCTTCACAAGGTGGCAGATATAAGCCAAGGGGAAGGTGTTGGCTCAGCAAAGACAGATGACATGGGAGGATAATGCCCCTGTGTACTTACTGGTGCACCCTTGACTTGTTCAAATCTGGCTCAGATGTACCATTTCCACCATACAGTGGATTGCTGATGCAGCTACCCATCTTTATGACTCAGTTCTTATAATATCTGGCTCATGATGGGCAGCTCTGACCATAGGGTCCCTTGATGGTCCACGGTCAGGTTCTCCATCTCTCCTAGGGCCCAGGAACATTCCAAGAGCTGGTTTTCAAGCACTGAGTAGTTTCTACTATAGAAGATGAGGCCTTCCTCCATGATTTTTCTAATAGGGCTTGCCAGACTCTACCATGAATCCCTCCAACCATATCGTAATTATCAGGTTACATGACCCAAACAGTAGGGAAGGTTACACTGTAGCTCAGACTTGGACCCTCTTCTGATCTAAGACCCACCAAAACTGGCAACCTTCTGAGCCCCTCAATAGATGGGGTAGAACATTATTTCCAAGTGTGGTAGACATCTCCTCAAAATTCCAAAGAGGCCCACTGAGCACCGTACCTCTTTCTCAGTGATGGGAGATTTAAGGAACAACAACTCTAAAAGCTTCACCAGTGTGTCTTTGCAGGGCTTACCTCCCATCTCCTGACATGCTTTTCTCTTACTAAGGCACCCGGAGAACTTGCCCTTCCTATTAATTGGGTTTGATGAGAATGATGCCACCAGCACAGTGGATGAGCATGACGTTTTTGAAACATCAAGAAAATCAAGGTCCTTTTAGCCGATATTGTGACAGAAAGTGAGAAAATTAACATAGCCTTGAGGCAAGACAATGAATATATATTTTTCTGTCCTTCCCATGTGAATACAAACTGCTTCTAATCCTTTTTCCTGATGTGAATTGAAAAGATCAAATGCCACGTCATAAATGCTGGAGGCTACATTGATTTGTTCTAGGAAAGATAGCATTTCTAGCACAGCAGCTACAACTGGGGCTCCCACTGCCACCATCCAGGACTACTCTGGACTTTTTGGGGGCCAATCAATGAACTGAATGGGAATCTGATGGGAAAAATCAACCTTGAATCTTTACATCTTTGATAGCAGCACCGATTTCGATAATGCCACCAAAGATTTGGTATTGTTTAAAATTTAGCATCTTGGCCAAGGAGTTGGAGGGTGCTTTTTTTAAATTTATTTTTAATTGAAGGATAATTGATTTACAATACTCATTTCATTTCTGCCATACATCAACATGAATTAGCCATAGGGATTCCCTCGTGAATCCCCCTCTCATCTCCCGCTCTTTCTCACCCTCTCTAGGTTGTTACAGAGCACCACTGTGAGTTCTCTGAGTCACACAGCAACTTCCGCTTGGCTGTTTTACATACGGTAGTGTATATGCTTCCGTGCTACTCTCTCTGTTCGTCTCACCCTCTCCTTCCCCACCTCCCATCGTAGAAAGCACTTTTAAAGGCCTCCACTTGGGCTTCTGTTCATAATGTCCAGAAATTATACACTATAATATAAATTTACTATACACTAAATTTACATTCAGAAACCAAGAAAATGAACAAAGAGCAACTTTGTATGCCCTAACTCTAATAGGAAAGGCAGAGAAACCAGAGGTCAAATTGCCAACATCCGTTGGATCATAGAAAAAGCAAGAGAATTCCAGAAAAACATCGACTTCGGCTTCATTGACTATGCTAAAGCGTTTGACTGTGTGGATCACAACAAACTGTGGAAAATTCTTCAAGAGATGGGGATACCAGACCACCTTACCTGCCTCCTGAGAACCTGTATACAGGTAAAGAAACAACATCTAGAACCAGACATGGAACAACGGACTGGTTCCAAATTGGGAAAGGAGTATGTCAAGGCTGTATATTGTCACCCTGCTTATTTAACTTCTATGCAGAGTACATCATGAGACATGCCAGGCTGGGTGAAGCACAAGCTGAAATCAAGATTGCCAGGAGAAACACCAATAACCTCAAATATACAGGCGAGACCACCTTTATGGCAGAAAGCAAAGAGGAACAAAAGAGCCTCTTGATGAAAGTGAAAGAGGAGAGTGAAAAACCTGGCTTAAAACTCAGTATTCAAAAAACTAAGATCATGGTAGCCGGTTCCATCACTTCATGGCAAATAGATGGGGAAAAAGTGGAAACAGTGAGAGACTTTATTTTGGGGGGGGGCTCCAAAATCACTGGAGATGGTGACTGCAGCCATGTGACTACAGACTTTCATGAAGCCATGAAATTAAAAGACACTTGCCCCTCAGAAAAAAAAAGCTATGACCAACATAGACAGCATATCAAAAAGCAGAGACATTACTTTGCCAACAAAGGTCCGTCTAGTTAAAGCTATGGTTTTTCCAGTAGGCATGTACAGATGTGAGATTTGGACCATTAAGAAGCCTGAGTACTAAGCAACTGATGTTTTTGAATGGTGGTGTTGGAGAAGACTCGGGAGTCCCTTGGAAAGCAAGGAGATCAAACCAGTCAATCCTAAGGGAAATCAATCCTGAATATTCACTGGAAGGACTGATGCTGAAGCTGAAGCTTCAATACTTTGGCCACCTGATGCAAAGAGCCAACTTATTAGAAAAGACCCTGATGCTGGGAAAGACTGAAGGCAGGAAGAGAATGGGATGATGTAGGATGAGATGGTTGGATGGCATCACTGACTCTATGGACATGAGTCTGAGCAACCTCTGGGAGATGGTAAAGGACAGGGAAACCTGGAGTGCTGCAGTTCATGGGGTCACAAATAGTTGGACAGGACTGACCACCTGAACGACAACAACAAACTCTAACATGGGTTTCCCAGGTGGCTCAGTGTGGTAAAGGCTCTTCCTGCAGTGCTAGAGATGCAAGTTTGATCCCTGGGTCAAGAAGATCCCCTGGAGAAGGAAATGGCAATCCACTCCAGTATTCTTGCCTGGGAAATTCCATGGACAGAGGAGCCTGGCAGGCTACAGTCCATGGGGTCACAAAAAAAGAAACGGACACGACTTAGTGAAAAACAACAACAAAACTCGAATATGGTTGCCATTGCAGCCTTTGGGTTCTCAACTCAGACTTTAAGTCAAGTGGCCCTCAAAAGAGCTTATGTTTTTCCTTTCCCCCAATGCTATTCTGATAAGCAGCTGTAGGTCTCTTTAGAGGAAGAGTGGGAAAATGTTTATCGTATACACTCGAAGTGACGTTGCAGGGAGTTTTCTCAAGGGTCATTGACCTCTCCTTCCATCAGTGAATTCTGAACAATGACTCAGATCTGAAAAATGGGAAAAGATTCATGAGTTTCTATTGGAAAGGCTTCCATAAGGCTTTTGTTCACCTGCTCTTGCTCTTTCTTTTTTCTTTTGGTTACATAAGTCAAGTGGTACACTTGTTGGCTGCCCATATATTAATGTCTAGCCTGTGGGAGCATGGTCTATTAGCTATCAGCGCAGATCCTTTCAGGTCAAAGCCCCTAGCAGCTTTGCTACTTGTGAAGAACAAATCCACCCTTCCTCTGTCAGTTATCTGCTGGCACATGGCTTCTGCTTTTCCAGAATACTGTCGTTCCCATTATCGTCAGGGATCCCAGCTGCATGGCAGTGTGTCTTACCATTAACTTTCACCTTTAGAAGATAACTACCACTGAGATCCTCACTGAGGCTATATACGCCTCACTAGCTCGTTCCTTCTTACTTTAGTGAAGGGAGTATTCTCTGGATAGGGTATCCCTCATAGCTCAGTCAGAAAAGAATCTGCCTGCAATGCAGGAGACCAAAGTCCGAGCCCTGTGTTGGGAAGATCCCCTGGAGAAAGAAATGGCAACCCATTCCAGTATTCTTGCCTGGGAAATCCCATGGACAGAGGAGCCTGGCGGGCTACAGTCCATGGCGTCGCAAGAGTCAGACACAACTGAGCGACAAAACCATCAACCATCCATTCTCTGGATTCTTCCAGAGGACACAGAGAGCTGTGCCACATCCCTAAATCCTCTGACCATTTTCTCAATGTGCTTCCAAGGCAATTCCGCTATCTCCACCCCGTTTACTGCAGGCCACTATAATATCAACGTTCATGGGGATAGCCCTTCACTACATTACCTCTGGTTCAAAATGTCCTTGCCAGATATTAAATTCTTTTATTTGCTCATCAACATTTCAAAAACTTTCACCGGTGTTTATCTTTCTCCAAAAAAAAAATAATAATAATAAGATTTTTTTAATCAAAGGAAAAGGAAGAGAAGGAAGAAGAGAAAATGAACAAAGAAGAAAGGGGAGGAGAAAGAAGAGGATCATTTGGAAAAGATGCTACTGTGCTACCTGTAGTCTCCACCTGGGACACTTCAGAAGATATCTCTGGTTTGCCAGAGTCAAGGCCAAGAAGGGGTAGACTATGTAAGAAAGTGTTCCATATCTGGAGTCTGGAAGATGAATTCTGCAACTGACTCGGGCGCTCACTGGTCCTTAGTTTTGTCTAACTGCTGGGTTACATCTTATTGTTGTTCAGTTGCTAAGTCATGTCAGCACATGAACTGCAGCACATCAGGCTTCCCTGTCCTTTACCAACTCCTGGAGTTGACTCAATCTCATGTCCATTGAGTCAATAATGCTGTCCAACCATCTCATCCTCTGTCACCTCTTTCTCCTTCTGCCCTCAATCTTTCCCAGCATCAGGGTTTTTTTTTCCCAAAGAGTCAGTTCTTCAAATCAGGTGGCCAAAGTATTGGAGCTTCAGCTTCATCATCAGTCCTTCCAATGAATATTCAGGGTTGATTTCAGGGTGGATTTAGGATTAACTGGTTTGATCTCCTTGTTGTTCAAGAGACTCTCAAAAGTCTCCAACACCACAGTTTAAAAGCATCAGTTTTTCAGCACTCGGCCTTCTTTATCGTCCAACTCTTACATCAATACATGACTACTGGAAAAACCATAGCTTTGACTAGATAGACCTTTATCAACAAAGTGATATCTCTGCTTTAATGCTGTCTATATTGGAGAAGGAAATTGTAACCCACTCCAGTATTCTTGCCTGGAGAATCCCATGGATGTAGAAGCCTGGTAGGCTACAGTCCATGGGGTCGCAAAAAGTCAGACATGACTGAGTGACCTCAATTCACTTCACTTCACTTCATGTTGGTTATAGTTTTTTATCCAAGGAGCAAGTATCTTTTAATTTCGTGGCTGCATTCACAGTCTGCAGTGATTTTAGAGCCCAAGAAAATAAAGTCTCTCACTCTTTCCATTTCTTCCCATCTATTTGCCATGAGGTGATGGAACTGGATGCCATGATCTTCATTTTTTGAATGCTGAATTTTAAGCCAGCTTTTTCACTCTCCTCTTTGATCCTCATCAAGAGGACTCTTTAGCTCTTCTTTGCTTTCTGCCATTAGAGCGGTATCATCTGCATATCTGAGGTTGCCAATATTTATCCTGGCAATCTTGATTCCAGCTTGTGATTTATCCAGCCCAGCATCTTGAGGTAACTTCTGTTTACCAGGTCACATAAGCCAGAGGTAAGAATGAGAGTAAACAATAGCCCCAAAGAGCAAGAAATGGATGAGCCATCAAGTGTTGACCATCAGTATTGCTATCACTACACCTCTAATCAGCACCATTCAGTCATTCATGCAGCAAAGACCTATTGCCTAGGCTGGGATATAAGAGTAACAGGGAATTCATAGTCTCTGCTCTCCTAGAGCTTACATTCTAGTGGAAGAAATAAGCTTGGATCACACAGTCAAATAAATTAGTATATAGTGATAAACTGGCATAGATATTCTGAAATAAAGCAAATCATTCTATGAGAGCAAATAAAGAATGAGTTGGCTTAAATGTTTCCCTGAAAAATGCAAATCAAAACCACAACAATGTACCACCTCCCATAGATCAGAATGACTATCATCAAAAAGTCTACCAACAACAAATGCTGGAGAGGATATGGAGAAAAGGGAACCCTCCCTTTTGGTGGGAGTGTACATTGGTACAGTCACTATGGAGAATGGCATGGGGGTTCCTCACAAAACTAAAAATAGAGTTGCCGTACGATCCAGCAATCCCACTCCTGAGTGTATATCTAGACAAACTGTAATTTGAAAAGATACAAAAGTGGAAGTCGTTCAGTTGTGCCCAACTCTCTGTGACCCCTTGGACTATACAGTCCATGGAATTCTACAGGCCAGAATACTGGAGCGGGTAGCCTTTCCTTTCTCCAGGGGATCTTCCTGACCCAGGGATCGAACCCAGGTCTTCCACATTGCAGGCGGATTCTTTACCAGCTGAGCCACAAGGGAAGCCCAAAAAGATACATGCACCCCTATATTCATAGTGAAAGGAGTGAAAGTGAAGTCGCTCAGTCGTGTCCGACTCTTTGAGACCCCATGGACTGTAGCCTACCTGGCTTCTCCGTCCATGGGATTCTCCAGGCAAGAACACAGGAGTGAGTTACCATTGCCTTCTCTAGGGCATCTTCCTGACCCAGGGGTCAAACCCTGGTCTCCCACATTGGAGGCAGACGCTTTAACCTCTGAGCCACAGGGAATAGTAGCATGATGCATAATAGCCAAGACATGGAAGCAATCTAGATGTCCATCAACAGACGAATAGAAAAAGAAGATGTGGGGTGTGTGTGTGTGTGTGTGTGTATACAGATATATATATGTATATATACACAATAGAATATTACTCAGTCATTAAAAAGAATGAAATAATATCATTTGCAGCTACACAGATGAATCCAGAGATTATCATATTAAGTAAATCAGAAAGAGAAAAACAAATACCATATGTTATCACTTGTATCCAGAGACTAAAATATGATAAAAACGAACTTATCTATGAAATAGAAACAAACAGACATAGAGAACAGACTTGTAGTAGCCAGAGGGGGAAGGGTGGGGAGAGCCGGATTGGGTGTTCGAGATTAGCAGATGCAAACTATTATATTTAGGATGGATAAACAACAAGGTCCTACTGTGTAGTACAGGGAGCTATATACAATATCCTGTGATAAACCATAATGAAAAAGAATACATGTATGTATAAGTGAATCACTTTGCTGTACACCAGAAACTAACACAACATTCTAAATCAACTATACTTCAATTTTAAAATGCTTCTCTGAGGACACAACACTTGAGCTGACATCTGAAACATGAGTGGGAGTTAACCAGACAAAAAAGAGAGGGTGGAAGAAGAACATTCCAAGCAGATGGTAGAGCAGGTGCCAAGGCTCTGCGATGGGGGGAGGGGGCATGAACGTGTCAGTGGAAGTGAAAGGCCAGCATGGAAGAATCAGAGGCTGAGGGAGAAGAAGTCATGAAATAAGGCTAAGGCTGGAGAAATAGGCAAGGGCCAGGTGCTGTGGACCTAAAGAGCTCATTAAAAATTTTGGTAAAATGTGGGAAGTCAGTGAAAGAGGAATTGGATGTTTGGAAAAGATCACTTTGGCTGCGCTGTAGATCATGGACTGGAAGCAGCAAGAGAAGCAAAAATACAAGTGAGGAGCCCTTCCCAGTAATCCAGGCATGAGCGGACGGAGGCTTACACTGTGGGTGTAAAATCAGCAGGGCTTGGGTGATGGGTGGATAATGGGCTAAGAGCAGCTGCTGCTGACATCCTGTGCTCTCAGCATCTCATGAAATTTGCAAGGTTCTTTTGGTTTTGAACAATGGAATCTCACTTTACATAGGGGTTAGATTTTGAAGTCTGTGCATAAGATAAGAATTGCATAGAGTCAAAAGTCACTTTGAAAAACTCTTAAGCCATTCACAAAGTCCAGTGTCTATGGGTTTGTTTACAGAACCACGAACAGGAATTTTTAGGCATCCCAAAGTTAGAGAGCCATTGAACCAGAATAAAGACAATGAAGAACAGCCCATATTCAAATCACTCTGCCTTTATAACAACTATGTGAAGCCTTAGCAGCAAATGAAGGGATGGGATAGGGGTGGAGGGAGAGGGGAAATCTATGTATGGAGAAGGGAAAGAGTTAGGAATCTTCAAAATGCTCCTACTTTTCTGAACAATTCAGCATTAATACGAAGCCTTTATAACTCTAACACATACTGATGAATTCCTCTCTTATATTAGGTCGCCTGTGTATAGGATTCCCACTCCAGCATCTATTCCAGCCTCTGTTCCTCCTTCTCTGAAGGTGAGTTCTTTCCCAAGAGCCCTGCCCCCATTCCACACCAGATCTACCCCAAACGAGGTATAATAGATTTAAGATGAACTAAGAGTCGGACACGACTGAGCAACTTCACTTTCACTTTTCACTTTCCTGCATTGGAGAAGGAAATGGCAACCCACTCCAGTGTTCTTGCCTGGAGAGTCCCAGGGACGGGGGAGCCTGGTGGGCTGCCGTCTATGGGGTCGCACAGAGTCGGATCCCTTGTGTCAGTCAGGATACTGTGATAAACAATCCCCTCATGGTAGCAGCTGCACACAGCAAAGATGATTTCTTGCTTGTGCCACTTGCACATCATGGGTTGACTGGGGCTCTGCTCCGTGGCTCCCCCTCACACAACTGAATGGAGCAGATATCAGTTCCAAAACTGCCAGTCACCAAAGCAGAAGGAAAGAGCTCTGGAGAGGGCTCCACACAGCAATTAAATGCCCAGACATGACATGAGTCACTTTCACTCACAACTCATTGGCCAAAATTAATCACCAGGCTGCACCCAACCACAAGAGGGCCAAGAAGTACAATCCTTCCATGTGTTCAGCAGGTGCGTAGCCAGAAATATTTGACAAACAACGCTAATGACTTCCACATGCTCTAAATGTACAATGACAAGAAAGAGGAGAGACGAGCGTTAATTACTAAGTCTGTGTTTGGATCCTGGGCCCTGTGCAACCATGTGGATGAATAAAATGTGCCCCACTCCTGCCCCAGGGGGTGAGTCTGTGCCCAGAAATAGACGCTCAGACACATTTGGATCTGTTATCTTGGAAATTAAAGAGATGTTCCAATAGAGGCAGCTGACAGCCTAAGGCTTGGTGCTTACCTCTCTACCCCTTCCCCAGGCTCTCCAAGGACCTAATACAGCCTGAGGCACTCTGTCACCAAAACTCTTTGACAGCTCCTGGAAGTGCCTAGGCTAGGAGTAGGCACTATATTCATACAGCTAAATCCCTGCCCTCAAGGAGCTCCCAGTATAATGACTGTTAATATGCTGTGGTTGATAGTTTCCAAAGATGGTCATCAACCACTCCCTTTCAAATCTAGACACAAATAATGCTCTCCCCCATCATTATGTGAAACCTGTTTCCCCTCGCCTTGAACCAGGCTGGCTAGGGACTTGTTTCGACCAATAGAATGCAGCAGACATGTTGTCCTAAACCTTCTAAGTCCGAGTCTTAAGAGAAATGGTCAGTTCAGTTCTTCCTGCTTGGAGCCCAGCTGCCATATGGTAAGGAAGCCAAAGCTGCACTACTAAGTGATTAGGGGCCAGAAGGAGAGAGGCCCTAGAGGGTGAGTGGCCGTCTTGGACAGTCCAGCCACAGCGGGACTCCCAGCTGAGCGCAGCCACACAAGTGACCTAAGCTTCACCAGATGGAGTAGAACTCTCCCGTCGAGGCCAGTCAAGAGGGGAAAAGTCAATCATTATTTGTAGCCACTAAGTTTGGGGTCGGTTTGTTATACACCAATAGGTAAGTGGAAAACACCATATCAGATGTTTGTGCGTGGTTCCAAAGGAGCCCAGAGGAAAAGAATCTGAGAATCCCTTAAGAGGTGTTTTAGATTGAGTTCTCTGGGAACAGACTTTGAAACAGAGTTGCATGAGGTTTACAGAGGAACAGAGGAATGCTCTGGAAAGATAAACCTATAAAAAGTACAAAAGCTAGCAAGGGACCAGCAATGTGGTTGCATCTTTGTACCCCCTCCTCAGCCAGCATTGGCCAGGGGCAGGCCCTGGCAGGGGGCATAACCTTAGGCAAGGGGGCCCTCTTGCTGAGAAGAGTAGCTGAGGAGAGTTCCCATGCAAGGAAACAACTGTAAGCCCTCAGAACAAGTGTTCTCGGTAGTTGCAGACAGAGGTGCCAACGCTGAAGAGGGGAGCTGGGAGGAGAACACAGTACCTTCCAAAAGAGGTGAGCCAGTGGCACTTGTGTGAGGGTAGGGAAGCGTCTGGCGGTGTGAGGAAGGAAATTTTCCAAGCAGAGGAAACAGCAAAGCCAAAGGTTCAGAGGTGGGAACATGCATGGCAGCTACAAAAAGAAGACTACGTAAAAGAGGAGGTAAGAGACGACGCAACAAAGACCAAAAATGTGGCCTTCCTCCAGAGGCAATGAAGAGCTGCTGAGGAGCTCTAAGCATGGCAGAGACGTGACGAGATGTGTTTTAGAAAGATTCCTCTGTTGGCAACACGGCGGGGAGGGGCCCAGCAGAGTCGGGTCTGGAGGCAAAGGGCCTGCTGATGATACAGGAGAGAAATGAAGTTCAGTGTCCAGCTCCTGCTAGTGTAGCCCAGCCGAGTCTGAAATGCCACTTTGCCTTAGCAGGTGGGTTCTACTGGGCTCCAGAAGGGGATGGGGAGTAGAACTTGGGGATATGGGGGGCGGGGTTTGCATGATGCTTGACCTCTTCTTGCAGGGTAGAAGTCTCTGCATCATCTCCAAGCATGGAGAGCTCTAGCCTCATGTGGGAAGGCAAAGGACACTTGGTTGCCTCAGAGGGCTCAGCGTGACCTAGGATTTGGAGGCATTCATGTACATCGGCCCAGATGTCCCTGTCCCAGGTGTGAGGACCCAACTGCCTCCCAATCAAAGCCCTGACCAATCAAGGCATAGCCAACTTGCTATGTTGAGAATTTAATTTTCTCTGGAAATCTCCTACTCTCATAATTAAACCCTGAGCCAAACTTCAGTTTTTTCTGCCCTCCAGCTGCAGAAGAAAGTCTGTTTATCAGATGGCAAGGAGGTCCTCTGGCTTTTGCCTTTCACCTCAAATTGGTGATGAATCACCCTCAGCGTTTCATTGTCTTTTTCCAATGCACTGAAAGCCCCCAGCAACAATTATCTAATTCCGTGATCTTTATCATTTGAAAAGACCCTGATGCTGGGAAAGATTGAAGGCAGGAGAAGGGGACGACAGAGGATGAGATGGTTGGGTGGCATCACCTACTCGATGGACATGAGTTTGAGTAAACTGCGGGAGTTGGTGATGGACAGGGAGGCCTGGCGTGCTGCAGTCCATGGGGTCGCAAATAGTTGGACACGGCTGAGCTACTGAACTGAACTGAACTGAACTGTGTGGTCTTTATCACTACGTTTTCCTCTGAGCCTCTCAAATGTTTGGGATACTACTCCCACCAGTGTGTTCCCTTCCAACCGTGCCTGTCCCAGTTCACCACTAGGGAAAGTTTGAACAATTGCATGGCTGGAGCATGTCAGGCTCTGTTACTACTTCCACCCGCCACCAGCCATGGGGTTCTCATTGCCAACTGGCCAGTGAGTGATGCAACTCCAAACTCCCACTTGAGAGTCTGTTTCCTAGGAACGACTCCTAGCACCAACTGTCGTAGGAGGTCAGGTTTCCTAGAAACGGACCTGGAATGGAGATGTGCATGCAGAGGGGCTTACTGGACAGTGATCCCAACACCTACATCTGTGAAAGAGAAAGGCCAGCAGGACTGGGCAGAGGGAGAAGATGAACTCTGATGCATTCGTAACAGTGACCTCAGTCAAACCCATGGTGATCTCTAGAGCAGGTATAACCCTTTAGAGACATCCCCAAATAAGGCAAGAATAATCATTCAGTCACTGAATTCAAGGGCTTCCCTGGTGGCTCAGTGATAAAGAACCCACCTGCCAATGCAGGAGACGTGGGTTCAATCCCTGGGTCAGGAAGATCCCCTGCAGAAGGCAATGGCAACCCACTCCAGTATTCTTGCCTGGGAAATCTCATGGACAGAGGAGCCTGGGTACGCTACAGTCTTTGGGGTCGAAAGAGCTGGACACAACTTAGCGACTAAATAACAGCACCAGCACTGGAGAGTGGGAAGCAAGTTTATTCAAGGGAGTGAAGAGGGAGGAGCCCATGCAGGAGGCAAAGAGTGTGCAGAAGGTGGGGAAGGAGAGATGATTGTTTTGACCTATTCAGACCCCACTAATGCCTGCCTTCCTATGTGGGCCTCATACCTAGGATAAATGATCCTTTAGGAATGTAAGTCTTTGAGTATGGCTTGCATAATCTCCATACAAACATTATATGGACACGTATACACACTGAGGTTTTGCAGAGGCAGAGACTCCAGCCATTGGCTTGTGAGCAGATCTTGACACTCATTAGCCAAGTCTGAATACCAGACTTGCAGAAACAGAGTGTACCTCTCCCTGTACACCTGGAAGGTCAAGCCACCCCAGCTGGAGTCTTGGCTTTGTCTTCAAGTCTGATCTGAATCTTGGCAACAACCCAAAACAAAGAGAGCCCAAGGCACGAACAGCATCATCAACAACAGTTGACATTTATTGATTGCCATTCGTGTTCCAGGTGTCTGCTAAGTGCTTTACAAACATTAGCTCATTTCATCCCTCTCCAGATCCTGTGAGGTGGGGCATTTCTGTTATCCCATTTCACAGATGGAAAATCAAAGACTCCAATAAGTTAGACAATTTGCCCATAGTTGCATACCTAATTGGCAGCAGAACCTCAATGGTGACCAGGTTAGAAACTTGATGTCCTTGAGACAAGCAGGACATGGAGAATGGACAGGACAGGACACGGAGAACGGCTCATTCACTCATTCAGCAAATATTTAGGAAGAGCCCACTGTGGGCCAAAACTGTTTAAAGTGCTGAAGAAGCCTCAGGGAGCTATGCCCACAGAGATCCTTTCCCCTCTGGGCCTCATTTTCTAGCAGAAGACATAGATACAGATGGTAATTATAGTATTATTACACTTACTCATTTGTGTGTGCTGAAAGGTGAGGTGCTTGTTTCAGGATGGCTCCCAGATCCCCCACTTCTGAACTGAGGCACTCACTTCCCAACTGCCAGGAGTACTGGTAGCCGATGACATTCTGCTGAGTCCTCCTCCTCCAGACAAGCCCTTAGAGAAAGCTGCTCTCCTCCCTGGGGGCAGTCCACATCCTACAGTTGGTCCATAAGTGGTCAAATAAGTGGGCATCCTTGCCCATAAGTCCCCCATATCCTTGCCTCAATGCTAGGCAACTCTGAAAGTCAGTCCAGCTCCACATGGGATCAGCTGGGCCTTAGTGACAATCCAGCTCTTCTCTCTGCCCAGTTCTACTTCCTCACTCCCTAGAGGTCTTGATCTGAGAGCTCCCCCAGGAAACACCTTGCAAGCAAAACTATATGAAAGTCTATTTCCTGGTGCACCCAGCCTGCAACAGAAAGTCTGCATTCTGTGGGAAAAAGGGAAAACCAGAGTGGAATAAGGGCCTTTGGGAGGGTAGGGGCTGAAGGGGCAGCAGATAGTAGCATTAAATAAAATAGTCAAGGTGATCTCATTAAGAAGTGATCAAAGACTTGAAGAAGGAAAGGAAATTATCCAAGTGGAGATGTGGAAGGAAAGCATTCTAGGAGGAGAGGGAACAGCAAAGACCCAAAGGCAAGAGCACAGCCAGGAGGCCAGTGTGATTAGAGTAGAGAGAGGGAAGGAAAGCAGGAGGAGCCAGGTTGGGGTAAGAAAGGGGAGAGGTCACAGAGAGACTTGCAGCCACCGCAAGGTTCTCGACTGTTTCTCTGAAAGGAGTAGAGAATTGACATAAAACTTCTGACTTGAAACTCCTCTGGCTACTGTGTAGCACAGAAGGGCAGAAGCAGGCCTACCTATTTGGAGGTCTTTGCCGTAAACCAAGTGTTACCGAGTCCAGGTTCCTACTGCCCGCCCCATGACAGGCCAATAAATCAAGATGAGGCGTTGGAGGAAGAAACAGCGACCTTTTTTGGAAAACCAACAGACTGAGAAGATGGTGGACCGGCATCCCAAAGACCCATCTTCCCTGAGTTAGAAACGTTTTTGGTGCAGGAATCCTTTGTTCTTGCAGCTCTTCACTTAGATCTGGTCCAAAGTCCTTATAAACCTCCAACAAGACAAATGTGATTCTCTGTTCTACAGCTTTTTATCTCTGTGTGCACTCAGTCACTGTCGTGTCCACCTGCTTGCACCCCCAAGGGCTGTAGCCCACCAGGTTCCTCTGTCCATGAAATTTTCCAAGCAAGATTACTGGAGTGGGGTGCCTCTTAGAGAAGACCGCTGCTTCCTGACCCAGGGACTGAATCTGCACCTCTTGCATCTATCTCCTGCATTGGCAAATGGATTCTTTACCAGTAGTGCTGCCTGGGAAGCCCCTGGTGGCTCTGACGGTAAAGAACCTGCCTGCAGTGCAGGAGACCAGGTTCAATCCCTGGGTCCGGAAGATCCCCTGGTGAAGGGAATGGCTACCCACTCCAGTATTCTTGCCTGGAGAACTCCATGAACAGAGGAGCCTTGCAGGCTGCAGTATGGGGTTGCAAAGAGTGAGACACATCTGAGAGACTAACACTTTCACTTTTATCTCTATATGAATGGAAAAGTGTTACACCTTTAAAGGTCAAAGCCCTAAGAATGGGATATCACGTATATTTCAAGTTACAGGCAACATTCTTTTACAAAAGGTGCAGAGCCAGCATGACTAAGCACAGGAAAGGAGCATAAAGGTTAAAGCTAAAGGAATGGATTCTATATGGGGTCAGGCTTGTTCTTCTTTGTGACACAGTCAGTTCAGTCACTCAGTCGTGTCTGACTCTTTGCAACCCCATGGACTGCAGCACACCAGGCCTCCCTGTCCATCACCAACTCCCAGAGTTTACTCAAACTCATGTCCATTGAGACGGTGATGTCATCCGACCATCTCATCCTCCGTCATCTCCTCCTTCCACCTTCAATCTTTCCCAGCATCAGAGTCTTTTCAAATGAGTCAGTTCTTTGCACCAGGTGGCCAAAGTATTGGAGTTTCAGCTTCAGCATCAGTCCTTCCATTGAATATTCAGGACTGATTTCCTTTAGGATGGACTGGTTGGATCTCTTTGTAGTCCAAGGGACTCTCAAGAGTCTTCTCCAAAATCACAGTTGAAAAGCATCAGTTCTTCGGTGGTCAGCTTTTCTTTTCTTTGTGACACAAGTAGAGGTCTTAGTAGGGGCAGTGAAGGTGGGGAGAAGTGATAGGATTAGGGATGTATTTCTACCCAGCCAGCTGAATTTGCTGATGGACTGGATATAGAATGTAAGAAAAAAGAGAGGTGTTTGTGATATTGTGATTTATACTAAACATATATTTGGTATATATTATAGTAATAGTACCCATTCCTGGCACAGAGCTCCGAAAACTCTTGGCATTTCCTAAGTGCTGAGAGTAACGAAGGTGTCCTTTGTTATGTCAATAAAGTGAGTTTGGAAAGCGCTTAGATAGGATGGGACTGGTTGCCAGGGGAATCAACCACACGATTAAAGGGCTGGAACTTTCAATCCCGTCCCCCACACACCATATACTCCCACCCCTTTCAGAAAGGGGCTGGAGATTGAATTCAATCATCAATGGCCAACAAATTAATCAATCATGCCTATGTAAAGCCCAAAAGGATGAGGTCCAGAGAGCGTCCAAGTTGGTGGACACTGGGAGGTACTGGGAGAGCGGTGCTCAGAGAAGGTATGAAAGCCCTTTCCCTATACTTTGCCCCATGCATTTCCTCCACCTGGCTGTTCCTGAGTTATATCCCTTCATAGTAAACCACCATCCAATAGGTAAACTGGTTTCCTGAGTTCTGTAAGCCTCCCTAGCAAATCATTCGAATGCAAGGAGGTTATGGAGCTTTTGATTTATAATTGATTGGTCAGAAGCACAGGCAAGCACCTGGCCTAACGATCAGCATCTGAAGTGGGGACAGTCTCGTGAGACTGAGCCCTTAACCTATGGATCTGAGGCTGCCTTCCAGTATATAGAGTCAGAAGTGGATTGAATTGTAGGACACCCTGCTGGTATCAGAGAACTGCTTGGTGACGTGAGGGGAAAACCTACAATTGGCGTCAGAATCAGAATGTTTCAGCCTGAGCAGTGGAAAGAAGGACTTGCCAAGACCTGAGGTGGGAAAGACTGCAAGTGAGGCAGGTTTGGGGGAGACCAGGAGTTCCACTTTGGACCTGCTGAGTTTGAGATTTGCAGGATTTCCACTTTGGACCTGCTGAGTTTGAGATTTGCAGAGTAGCAACCCCAGGTCTGAGTAGCCAGCTGAGCTCTATGACACGGTGTGATCCAGCTGGGTATGAGACCAGGCTCAGGGACACAGTGAAAGTGTGTGACACAGGGGTCTCCATAGCACAGGGGCCTGACTCCAGAATCCTGTCGCCTGACATCCCAAGATCCATTCCACGTTCCTATAATGGAGACAGACCGACCTGTGAATGAAAGACTGACAGAGGAGTCTCCATGTGACAATAAAGAGCCAAACTGTGCGCCTTTGGGACTGAGCTGAGAGTGTCTTTGGAGCTAAGAGTAGGGGGGAGTCCGTGCAAATAGAATGTGTCCCTGCATATGGACGTGGCTGGTTGGTTTGCACGAGTGCTCGTGTATGTGTGCTTGTGTAAATGTATGTGCGTGCATACTTCTAAAGGGTCTGTATGTAAGCGCACATTCCTCTGTGTTTGTGTGGGTGCGCATGCTTCTCTGAGTATGTGTAAACATGCTCCTGTGTGTGTGTGTACACATCTATGAGTGTGTGTATACATGGCAGTACAGGTCCAGAGAGTGCTTGCTCACTCCCTGGAGTGCGAAAGCATGTATGTGGGTGGGGGGCACACGGATATGAGTGAAGAAATGACGCCAGCTCAGGACCTGACACAAAGTAGTTGCCTAGTTGCAAAACACACAGAATAAACAAACAGCTGCCATCAGCCCTTGCAAAGGGACACTTGGGTCACCTGGAGAGTGGGAGTGGATTGCCCCTTCAGCCACCTTGGACTACACATGGATCCCCTCGGAACCCTGAACTTGGGGCTTCCCTGGCAGTCCAGTTGTTAAGACTTCACCTTCCAATGCAGGGGGTGCAAGTCTGATCCCTGGTCAGAGAACCAAGATGCCACATGCCTCTCAGCCAAAAAACCAAACTGTAAAAGAGAAACATTACTGTAACAAATTCAATAAAGACTTCAAAAATGGCCCACATCAAAAAATATCTTTTAAAAAAGAGGAATCTGCACTGACCAGTCCAGGACATGGAGGTCTCCCCCCCGACCCCAGCTTCCCTGGTCCGTGCCCTCCTGCTCCCCTGGGTGGCTTTCAGGCTGGGCTGGGGAAACTGCAAGCACAGATCAGGGGAGGGAAGCTGGTTAACTCTCCATTTGCCATTAAACATAATCAGGAAGAAATCTGTGTGGAGCCCGCTGCTCTGACCGATAAGTGATTCCCCAGAACAACAGATAAAAGCCTGGCCCTAAAGTGCAGCCAGAAACGATGCGTAATTGGCATGAGAGAATCCTTAAATCTGTGTGCGGCTTTTAACTTAGGAGGCTTCAATTACAATTAATAGTTCCCTTGAAGAAGGCAGAAGGAGTGATAGAGGCATTCCAAGGCCCGAGCTCAGAGCCCTGGGCTCCACTCCCAGCTGTTTAGGGGGAGCTGGGGTGGGGAGTAAGGAGGGAGGGGAAAGGAGGGAGTGGGAAGAGAGGCTTTGCAGGATCTCAGGCCCCCTGCTGGGTAGCATCCCTTACATATACCAATCGGACCAGTTCCCAAACAAGTTCAATTGCACTTCTGGACCTTTGCCCAGCCTTTCATGGCCTCCCTGGACTGTTGCTAATAGCAACAATTATGGTGCCCATTTTGCAGACAGGAAAGAAGGAGATACACCTGCCCCAAGGCTCTGGAGTGCAGCTAGTTCATCTGTATCTGCAACATGAGGAGAGGTCTGAGAGAGCATCCTCCCTTATGGTTCACCGGGACACAGAGGTTCAGAGGTGGGAAGGTACTTGGAAAACACCACACACAGCAGCGATCTGGAGTTAGCCTCGGAACCCATGCCCCCTGACTCTAGTGGTCGTTCCCTCTTTGGCACCACTGGCCAATGAGCCCAGAGTTCTCTGAGCATGGTTCTCTGGCACCAGCCACGTAGCCCCTTCCTTCCCCAATCTGCTCCCTGAGGTGGGGACTGAGGCCCGGCTGTGCCTACCTGGGGAAGATTGGCAGCCCGCACCCACGCCCGGGTCTGCCCCGTCTATCTGTGCTTGGCCAGTCTGGGCTGCCCACCTTCATTCCAGCACACAAATGTGCCAGCTCTCCCTCTGCTGGAGACTTCCTGCTCTCTGCTCTCATGTCACGCCTGGGGCTCTCCCTCTGGGGTTCAAGGGCAAAGCCACTGGCATCAGACTGTGGACAGGTGTTCAGGTGGGTGGCTGCTAGGTGCAAATCAAATCGTGAAGCTGGCTGGCTACCCTCCAGGAATGAGAGTTTGGGACCTCAGATGACACACACAGTCAGAGGGAGCCTTGCAGTCTGCCTGACCATTCCCAGTGCTGCCTGAGTGGCTACCCCACAGACTCCTGTGTTGGCGGGAAATCCAAAGCTCCCTCCCATGAGCTCATGGGTGGCTGGGTGCCCAACCCCATGGTTCATGGCTTTGGAATGTATTCTTCAGGCTAGCATGCATCAGACCCACCCACCCCCCACCCGTCTCTCCAAAGCAAGTGCTGCTGTCTGCTCCTGTCTCTTCAAAGCCGAGGAAATTCCATAAACAGCTTTTTTTCGAAGCCTGACAAACTGTGTAAGCACATGAGTGTCCTCGTGTGCATGTGTGTGCACAAGCATGGTGCCTCCAGCTGTGTGCACAGAGGAGCTTGTGTACTCCTATCCAGGCACAAGTGGGCACGAAGGGCAGAGTTGCGTGCATGTGTGTACATTGTGTTTGTCTGGGTGTGTTGTGCGTGCAGCGTTTTAAAAGAACACAGAGGAATCCGCTTGGGGCCTGTGTAGCTGAGCCTTATTTATAGCTCTCCTCTGTCTGGTTCGTTTCCTCTAACTTCCCTGCAGAATGATATGAATGAAAATGACACTATTGACTATCTTGGTAACCATAAAAGACCTTATAGAAATAAGATTTTTATAGTTTGTGGACTGGGAGAATCAAAAGACTAAGAGTTATGGACTCGGAGGATAGGAGAGAATCAAGCCGAGGCAGTAGGAGCAGTCCCCGCGGTGGATCGTCTGCGGGTTTTTTAAAATAAACTCATATAAATAAAGTGATTGTCTTGAAAGAGTTATGAGAGCCCCGAAGCTGGTGGGCAATATCTCCATGGCCTCTGTGAAGGCGGGAGGGTGGGCCTGCCGTCTGCCTGGGAGGAAACTGTTGCTCTATCTGAGCTCTGGACCTGGCCTCCCAAGAGAGGGGCAGAGGAGGCTGCTCCAGGGCCCATGCTACATTTCCTGTCCTGGAGAGCAATAGCATTTGGCAGCCCTGGGAGAAGAGCCCCACGGCTGGCTGTTCACTAGTTAGTTTGGGTCTGTAAAGCCCACATGGGGACTGAGCCCCCAGATTCTGGGTCAGCAGCCCCTCCAAGCTTGGAAGGAAACCCAACCTCAGTGAAGGCTGGGCATCCAAGCCCTGTACAGTGACTCCTCTAGACTGTTCCTGGAAAGCACATCCTCACCACCTACAACAGCCCTGCAGAGAGAGCCGTGGATCTCCCAGGTGGAGCCTGAACACGTCTATTTCAGCAAGTCCAGTTCCTTCAAACTTTACCAATGACCACTTTGGGTGTGTACCTTTACAGAGGAACAAGACTCCATCCTGCCCTCAAGGAGCTCCCCACCTGGTTATGAGGATGGAGAAAAGGAGTTTGGACAGGAAGTATGTAGATATCTGCATAGCTACACAGATGTGCAGGTACCCAGGTATGCAGGTACAGACAGAGAGCCATGTTGAAACCTGGTAATAGATGCTTGGTTTTATTCATCCTAGCAAACTAGGTGCTGGGACCTGGACTCACAGAGCTAAACCAGACTCAGTCCCAGCCCTCGAGGAGAAGTTCATGTCCAGTGGGGAGAGGAACATGGACAATCGTGATACAGAGGTTAAGAGCTGAATTGTGTAAATTGCCCAGGGAGTGTGGATTACCTTTGCCTGGAGGATCAGGGAAGTCTTCTCAGAAGAGGACACATTTCTGCTGAGACTTGAAGGACAGTGTGTTAGTCACTGAGTTGTGTCCAACTCTTTGTGACCCTATGGATTGTGGCCCGCCAGGCTCCTTTGTCCCTGGAATTCTTCAGGCAAGAATGCTGGAATGGGTAGCCGTGCCCTTCTCCAGGGGATCTTCCTGGCAGGGAGATATTCATTAAAGATGAGGAGGAAGGGGCATGCCTGGCAGGAGGGATGGGGAATGCAAAGGCTTAGAGGTAAAAAAAAAAAAAACAAAAAAAAACACACAAATATGTCTGGGAAACTGCAGGGTATCCAGAAGGGTTGCTCGCTGGGAACCTGGAGGTCAGGGGCAAGAGGGAGTCAGAAAGGAATATTGGTGGCAGATCTTGAATATTCACCATGATTCAGTTCCTGCAGGCAATAGGGCGGCCTGCAACCACTTGAGGAAGGGGAGATTATAGTCAGATCCAGGAAAGCTCACACTGGACACAGATCAGGGAGGGTGACTGGCCCAGGGATTCAGGCCGTGTCAGTGACATTGAAGAGAGTCACAACAAAGACAGAAAGTCAAGAGAAGGTGGGAAGGGCTCCTCCCCAGCTTTGCATCTGCAAACTGTTCCCAATCCAGCTAATGGATTTTCAGACAAAGAGCGGGATGGCGCACTGAGCAGCTGAGCAGTCAGCAGCCCGGCCTCCTTGGTGTTTCTCCTTCATTCTCTCCCCTTATCCCAGCCCCCAATTTGTTCACAGCCCTCTAGAGCAACACCAGGTTCATGCTCTCTTCCACCATGAAAGGGACAGTTCTGAAAACCAGACGGAAGCCACTCCATCCTCTCGGGCAGCCCACTGGAAATCACTGCCAGGCTTGAGGGGCCATCCTACCTCCCGTCTCCTCTCCCGGGAGACATGGGGACCTGGGGTGAAGGTCAAGCAGTGCCCCACAGCACTTGTCAACACCCTGACTACCTGTCTGCAGGCATCGATTCCTCTCCTTCCTGACCTTTCAGGAGAGGCGCCCTGAATTCCATGCCGGGTCATTACAGAGCCCAGAGACTCTAAGAGGCCAGCCCCCCTGGCTGCAGCCCCTCCGGGATGGGCTGCGTCTGGTCTGGGAGAGCAGCCTGACTGCCGCTGTCAGCCAGCCCGATCGCATCTGAATCGTCTGAATTGTGGCGAGTGGAGCAGGGCTGGATTCACACCGACTCAGCCGCAAGGCGAGTTTATGGTTCTTGATTACACCCAGCAGGGAGGCCTTCTTAGTGATGAGAGAGAAAATATTCAACAACCTGTCTTTGCAATGTGCTGATCTCTTGGAGAGAGAGAGAGAGCAGGAGGGAGTGGGGGAGGGGTTTGAGTGAGAGTGATTTACAATAAAGGTTTGTTTTTTTTTTAATCCAGGGCTCCCCGAAAATGCCTCAACATTTCCTCTTTCCCATCATTTATTTTTGCCTCGGTGTAACTTTAAGGCCAAATGATCCCATCCTCATGGGCCCCCGCCAAGCCAGCGGAAGGCTTAGAAAGATGTGAACCTGAGGATCTGCTCAGAGCTGGGGGCGAGGGGGCCTGAGCAGTGCTGCCTCTTCCAAAGGCCCCCTTCTCTCCTTCACAGCCCTTCTCACATTCTGCTTTGTACTCAAGCTGTATCTGCCTGTGCCCTGCGCCCAAACACAGTGCCTGCCCCACAGTCATGCTAATAAATGAACAAATGGAAGAATGGGTGTGTATCTCTTCCCACACCCCAGCAGGAGCCCCCTGTGCCTCCCGCAGCCCCAGTACAGCAACCTGTACAAAAGTCAGCACCAATTTTGTGTTTTGGATAAATGAATGAGTGAATAATATCAAATAGATTTCACACCCTACAGGGCTTCAGCCCTCTACCTAGACTGCCCTTTACCCTTCATGCTATTTCTGAAGCACATTCTGGTTTTTTAATGATACAGCCTATGCCCCCCAACAAACAAGATGCCAGGGAAGAAAGGGGGCTTTTTGGAGGCTACATCTTCAGTTGCTTCTTAAGAATTCATGAGAACTAGTGTTTTAAATCACTGGATCTGAAAGCACCTCCCAGTGGATCGATACAGGGGATGGGAGGCAGGGGTCTCTCCATTTCTGCAAGAACCTGAGCTCTTCCTTAAGGAAGATGTTGGTCATGTTCCCTTTCCTCCTCTCCCTCACGTCCTCTCTCCACCCTCCTCAAGTCCCCAGGGGCTTTCCCACGGCTCATTAAAGACCCCTGCCTCTTCCCTTTCTGCTTCAGTCTCCTTGAGAGATGGAGAAGGGCAGCTCGGAAAGAAAAGAAGGCACTCTTGCCTTTACATGCACAGCAAATTCCAACCTCCAGCAAGGGTCCTGGGATCTTGAGAAGAGGGAACCAGGAGCCCAGCTGGGAAGGGATAGATGGATGCCAGACTCACCACCACCTACAGAAGAGGGAGGGGCCTCTCTTCTAGGACCAGCCCCCACCCAAGGGAACTTTTCAAGATCTCCCAAGCATGCAAATTCAGTGTCTGCCAGAGGTGGGCATCTGGTCGACCCTGAGGCGCGCCGGTCAAAAGCTGAGTTCTCCAGGTTGCCAGGGGTCCCAGAGGGACCCCTGCCTGCCCTGCCTCCGTTTTCCAGGGCTGAACCCTGCGGCTGCTGAGAAAGCCTGTCAGCCAGTTTCCCTTGCCTCTGGCTCTGTAGAGCATGGTACCCACCGAAGGAGGAGGGGGAGGGGGGCGGAGCCGCAGGGACGAGGCCCGAGCTCGGAAACTTTACACTGAAAGTTAATCCACTGAAGCGTAGCCCAAAATAAGCGCGATGCCTAATGTGCCGGGAACTGCCGGTCGCAAGGCCAGACTGCTAGCGGATGTCTGCATCTCCGCCCGGAGCCTGCATTTAGCGCCAGCGAGGGAGTCTGGGCTGGAGCGCTGCTTTCACACCGACTCGAGCCGCGAGTTTATGGATCTTGATTGCACCCAGCAGGGAATCCTTTTTAGTGATGAGAGAAAAAATATTCAACAACCTGTCTTTGCATTGGGTGTGTTGGACACACTTCCCTGCTTCGGAATCAGACATATGTAAGTTGTGGGAGTGAAACTGCTGTCAGCAGGCCAGAAACACTCCCCTCCTCCCCGAGTCCCCGTGGGAGGGGGCGGGGAGCCCAGAGGGGCTGCGGACGGCCCCAGCTCCTCGGGGAGAGGAGAGGCCGCCCCCGACGGCGTGGCTCCCACTCCGGCCCCATCCCCATCCGCCTCCTCACCGGTCCCCAGGCCGCCCGCCTCCCTCCCGGGCCCGCGGCGAGCGCGCCTGGGCAGTCCTCCGGGGAGCCGGCGCCCGCGTGGGGCCCGCTGACAGCGAGCCCAGTAGAATATTGTATTAGTTGGTTGTGAGCTGTGTTCTCGTCAGGGTATCTGAGTTTCACAGAACAGACGGGGTGAGAGTTTTTGTGCTATATCCAGATTGGCTTAAAATAATGTCGTTTTTGTAGCTTATTAAACCACAGAAACTACACCAAAGTCATCTACGCTGCTGCCAGCAAACTCTCTGAGCTGGGGTTGGGGTAAGAGCTGAGCTGAGCAAGGGGCTCAGGCCTCCCGACCCTAGGGAGAACAGGGCAGGCCGGGGAAGAAAGCAGGCAGCCATCTTCTCCTGACGGCTCGGGGGAACCGGACTGAAGGTTCTTCCTCGGCACTGGGCCCCTCCCTGACCCTAGATCCCCGCCCCCCGCCCCCCCCCCCACCCCCCACGTCTGGGAAAGCTTGAGGATGGGGCCCTGTAGGCATAGGAGCCACTGGGGGCTGAGGGGCTGCCCTGAGGCTGGGAGAAGGGGGCACTGCCTGCAGCGAGGGAAAGGCTGAGAAATGGCCCATCCAGATCCTATCCGGGAAGGCTCCGTCTCGGCAGGGGTGATGGTCATCTGAATTTCAGCTTCTGTCTGGGTTTGCCCACCCTTTTACCTGGACTGTGTATCACTCAGACCCCATGCGAAGTCCAGACCCTATGTGGGAGGCAGAGTCCTAGGCCACATCTCCTGGTTCCAGGACTGGGGAATTGGGAAGGGAAGGGGTCTGACAGAGGAAGGGCTCCTCAGCATCCCATCCTGGCCAGAAAGTCCTCCTCCTTCTAGTCTAGCAGATGGCCCCAACTTCCGGTCCCCAAAGAACAGAGGTGTCTCCTAAGTGTGAGGAAGACGGAGGCAAGGGGGAAAGGGCTCCTTTGAGACCTGGGCAAGAAGAAATGCCTACCCTGCCCCTGTTCCGTGTCGTCCTGCCCAGATCTGAATAACTGTAACTAATGACATATGCCATGCCATCTTCACGACAGGATTATGAGGCCTGTGCTATCATGAGCCCTAACTACGGCTCAGAGACATGGAGTGATCTGCCCAAAAACACACAGCTACAGATTGGCGACGCTGGGAATTGAACCCAAAATGACCACATAAAATGAGAGTCCTGACCACTGCATCACAGGGCCTCATTGGGGTTTGCGATTGAGGAATGATGTACAGTTCCATTTCTCTTACAGTCCTCTGCGTGTGTTTTTTAGAATTGGAGACACCTATGAAAATGAAACACATTTGAGAAGACATCAATACCCCTCCCCATATTCTGGTGTGTCCATTGGCCATGCCTCTGACCTTCTACCACCCCAGCCTCTGGTGTCCATCAGGAGAGAACCCAGGGCTAATCCAGATCTCTCCAGGGCCAGGTGATGCCCTGGCCGCTTCCTGTGGGCACCTTAAATCCTAGTCACCAGGGCTGCGGGCTTCCCTGTCCCCCTGAGGTTCCCACAGCTGTGGCAGGTTCTGCTCTCCTCCATGGTCTGCATCCACCCGGAAACCTAGAAGCTTAGCCTCAACAGCCCCCTCAGCTCCCCCCACATCCAGTCCACCACCAAATACTGAGGCTTCTAGCTCCACAGCTGCGTCCTCTTCCGTCTTCACATTACCTACTCCAGCCCAGGCCCCATCACCTGCCTCCAGACTCTCTCCAATCCACGCTGCAGCCAGAGAGAACCTTCTACAGTGACCCTGCCATTCTCCTACCTTCTCGGGGGCTCCCACCACCTATGCTCTAAGAGAGAGGGACACAGCTTCCTGGCCTGCAAAGACCCTTCACAAGCCAGCCCTGTGTACCAACACTCAGAATGAAGGGCCCTCCCAAACCCAAGATCCTTTGACAGCTCCCTGCTTTAGGCTCTCCATTAGAACCACCTGATACTCAAACTTCATGGGATCAACTTCGTATCCTCCCCCCAAAAAACTCCAGCTGAGACTAAAGAATGTGACACAGAGACAGAGCATCGAAGTCCAGACTGCACGCATGAGCAGAGTCCGAGGTCACACCTGCAAGCTGACGGGCAATATCTCTTGCTGGTTAAGATTCAGACCTGGCTCGACTCCTGGCTCTAGTATTTGAGCATAGCATTAAAACCTCTCTGTGCCTCAGTTTCCCCATCTGTAAAATGGGGTGATCATAGTACCCACCACCTAAATTGGTTGTGAAGAGTAAAATATTATATGTATATAGGGCTTGGAACAGGCTTGGCAAACAGTCTTACATAAATGTTAGCTGTTATTATTATCATTACTATCATCATTATCTCACATGGCACATCTAAGTCCCACTTCCTTTGACTTTAACCCCTTCAATCTCTGATGACTGCAACAAATCCTCCCTCCCTCCCTCCTCTCCTCTTCCTTTCTCTCCCCCTCCCCATCCCTCTCCCCCTTCTTCTCCTTCCCCTTCTTCCTCTTTCTCTTCTTCCTTCTGTTTCTTTTTCTTCTTCTTCCCTTCCTTCTCCTCCTCCAAAACTCCTGACTTCAGATTCTGATGTGACAAAGGGATAAAGAGGTAGAGGCACCCCTGCTTCTCCTCTTCCTTCTCCTTCCCTTCTCCTTCTTCTTCCCTTTTCCCATATCTTCACACACATATATGCCCACCTTCATATATTCAGATGCACATGGGCACACACAGACACGTGCACACACATACACACATGCATACAAATACCCACGTGCTCACATAGCAGCCTCCCCATCCTCAGAACCCTTTTGCACCCTGGGGTCCTCAGAGCCCTGGTCTCTACGTCTTCACCACATCAGAATCCCAAGTCAGGAGACCCCAATGTACCGCCAGCCAGGACCTGGCCCCCTACACACTCAGTGGCTGGGGTGCTGGTGCCTGGTGGAAAAGGGAGTAAAGCTGATGTAGTGTGTGTACCCAGTAGGAATGTGGGCAAATGGGGCCAGTCCCCGGGAGGACAGAAGTTCCTTCTAAAACGGTCCCAACTCAGCTGTGAGGTCTCCTTTTCCAGCTCCTGCTCCAGCAGGGCCCAACCAGCCCACCACACTGGCCCTGGAGGCAGGAGGTCCTACCATAATTAGAAATGTTTGTTTCTACCAGTAATTTGTTGCAGTCTGCTTTACAAGGTGCCAAGGGCCCTCCAGATCTTCGTTCATGAGTGGCAGGCAGGACTTTCCTCATGACCTTGCAGAAGCTTCCAGATAGCACCCTTTCGCACCAGGAAACTTTCCTAACACCCAGCTCAGGCTATCACTTCAATGCATAAAAGCCTCTATTTTAGGGGGAAAGAGAGGATTTGGAGTGAGGCAGAAATGAGTTCAAATCCTTCCTACTGTGTGACTTCCAACACATTACTTGACCTCTCTGAGCCTGTTTCTTTCTGGAGATAAGAATCTGTACTTAGGCTCATTGTGGGGCATGGCCAGGAAAATGGATAAGAATGTGCTAGAGAAATTCTGAAGCATCAGACCATGAAAGGTCATTTAGCATCACTCCTAGGTCTGTGCTAGCCATTCTCCATTCATCCTCCCCCAGATCCATTTCTTCAGGAGCCTCACCAATATGAAGGGTGTCACCCAGGGGCCCCACCCACTGGCTTCCTGGCCATCCCAGCAGCACCAGCAAGAGCCGGAGGGCAGGAGAAGAAAGGGGTTTGGAATGCATCCAGGCCTCCCTGGATTCACTGCATCCCAGCACCAACCGGCCACAGCTCTAAGTGTCTGTCCTTGTCTCTATCCTCCCTTCTCTTGCATCTTCCAGCCTAAGAGAAGCCACAGCTTTCTCACCCTGTTACTGACGTCCAGATGCTTCACCATCCTTTGCTGTTTCTCTTATACCTGCTTCTCCCTCTCAAGCCAAACTATCCTCAGTTAAGCCTTTTACGCTGTGACAACTTTCCCAAGCTGATCGCAGTGCAGATCTTCACTGGACCTACCAGCATTTTCCTTGTTCACTCTGCTGTTCTGCATCTGAAAGACACCCTGGGCACCCAGCTCTGCCACCCCTACTCGCTGAGGCTCAGAGTCTTTCAGTCACTTGCAGGATGATGTTGTAAGAGACAAGCAGGAACTGGAATGATACTAGGATGATCGCCCCCTTGGCCCCTGCAGCAGAAGGAGCTTCATCCCATGCCCTCTTGCTGCCAGCAGTCCCCCCAGGCTGAGCAGGCATCGTGTCCAGGTGGAGACCCACCCAGGCCTCCAGCCCCAGGTCAGCCCCTGCAGGAGTAGGCCAGGAGTATGGCCTTTGTCCCCCATACCTGGAGCTCAGCGCCTGCTTTGCCTGCGTAGTGGAAGCTCTGGTTTAATTAAGGATCTTAGGAGAGAATTCTCTCTTGTTATTTTCTGAATAAATTAAGGAAGTAACTTTGATTCAATATCATTTTCATCTAATCAGGAACATTCTGAAATTACCATATTGTTTTCCATTAGAAACCCCATCAGCCCCCAAATCAGATAACCAAGCTGGAAGCTGCCAAGGCCCCTCTGTCCTGGGGCGGGTGCGTGCTGTGGGGATTCCTATCACAATCCTTCCTTGAGATCCTGAGACTGCTCGTGGCTTTCAGCAGTGTTCCTTGGCCCTGACTGGGGTTCGGGAGGGCTCCCGCAGGCCGAGGGCAAAGGGGAGGCGCCCAGGAAGGCCTACAGGGCGGGTCAGAACCTGTCTAAGAGCTTCTTTGACAGTTGGGTTGGGAAGGAGGAGAGGTCAGGTTCTTAACCCCCAGCCCCCATTCCCATTCCCTCCCAAGGCAACCTCGCAAGACAAGAGAAATTGGGCTCAGAGAGTCCTGGCAGGCACCAGGGGGCAAAAGAAGGGTGGCCAGGGAATTCGGCATCTGAGAAAAGGCTGAAGACCGCCTACACAAGGTGGGGCCAGAGGCTGCTGGGAATTTACGAAATTTCCCCACAAAGCTGACGAAGCTCCCTTAAGGCTAGAGCTGAGGGTGTCAAGACCACAGTGAGGCAGGAGCCCAGGGAGTACAGATGGGAGAATCCTTGGGCTGGGACACCTGCCAAGGAACCTCACTGCCACTGTCCACGGTCACGTCTCACCCAGGGCGCTTTTCAACCCGGCTCAGCAGGGTGGGAGCCAAGGCTGGAGAAGGACTCAGACCCCTTCCGAGTCTCGTTACAAGGCTGTGCAACCATGTACCAAGAGACTCAAGTCCCACCTTAAGAAAAGAGCATGATTTTTTTTAGAAGTTGCCTGACGATTGGGTCAGAACCTCTTTCTGTTGGTCTGAGACAAGGGTCTCAGAGTTTGAGACCCGTACGGTCTTCCCTGGTGGCTCAGATGGTAAAGCGTCTGCCTACAATGTGGGAGACCTGGGTTCAAACCCTGGGTTGGGAAGATCTCCTGGAGAAGGAAATGGCAACCCACTCTAGTACTCTTGCCTGGAAAATCCCATGGACAGAGGAGCCTGGTAGGCTACCATCCGTGGGGTCACAAAGAGTCGGACATGACTGAGTGACTTCACTCAGAATCTGACTTACTCTTGTCTCTTTCCCTCTGTCTCCCTCCTCTCTTCTTCTCTTCCCTTCTCTTCCCCTCACCTCTCACCTCTCCTGCCCTCTTCCCTCTCTCCCACTAATCTCCACATCCCTCCCTCCAGCCTTCTCTCCCTCCCTCCCCACTCCATCCATCCCTCTATTTTCCCAGTGTCCTCTTCCAGTCTGCTCAGGCCATCAGGAAGCCAGGACCCTCACTCAGAACCCAGCAGGGACAAGCTCCACCCTACCTCCAGGTTTCGCTTGGTCCTACATCCCCCAGAGCCAAAGCCCGAAAGGGAGGGAGTGGAAGATGCAGGGAGCATCTGAGCATCCGCACAGCCGTCCTAATGCTGCCCCAGAAACGGAGGACGAGACCAGGTAATGTCTTCCGTCCAAAGCCAGGATGAAGGAGGAAACCAGGGGGTGGAAGAGAATGATGCAGAGGAGGAGGCTGGCTGTCATGTGGCAGAGAAAATTGTGTGCGGAGGTGCCAGCTGGGGTGGGGGGTGGGGCCGGGGGCAGGGGGAACAGGTGGGGAGGGGGCAGACCCCCAGGACAGAGTGGGAGCCAGCCTGGGGCTCCTGCTAAGCCCAGATGTGCTGTGGAAGCACTGTTATTCTCCTTGCCTCTGGGCCCCAGAGCTCAGGAGAGGCCCAGGCGCATGGAAAACCCAGGGAACATTTGCTGAGTTGAATAATTAAGTCAGACAACAACACATGCTAAGATGCAGCCATGTCCCTCAAAAGCACAAAGAGGAAAGGGGCTGAACAGACACTGATACACGAGGCGGCCACAGCGGCGGGGAGGTGGGTGGGGGAGTACACTGGAGACTGGGGGTGCGGCTCTTGGCACCAGGGTGAATGCTGGGTTTGGGACTGTCTGCCAATGGACACGGAGCACAGCCCGCAGAAGCCAGTGGCTCCCAGGTGGGTCCATTCATTTGTTATGCAAAGGTGTCTAGAGTGACTGTGCGACACTCTGGAGTGAGGGCCATTGCCTCCCCATGAGTGTGGGTGTGGGAGATGCCGGGAGGCGGTGGACGCACGGGTGGGTAGATCATCGAGGGTGGGGGTGGGATGAGCAGGAGTGAGCCTGAGCGAACCTGCAGGTCCACAAGGGAGCTTCTGAGCGGGCGGGACAGAACCGGGACAGTGGGAGGGGTCCCAGCCAGAGGCCGCACTTGCTGCTGTTCTCACTTTCTGCTCCAGTCGCTCAGGGGTTGGGGGAGGGCATTTCCCCTAGAGACCTTGCCCACGGATTTCCAGGACCCCACAGCTCCTGCGGGGCCACCCCCTGCCCCTAGTCAACCACTGAGCTGACAGTCAACCGCTTAACACTGACAGCCTATCTTACCACCGTGTGAATCTCTGGGTCCATCTGAAGTTGCCAAGAGGGCTTTTAATATGTTTGGCTTGGTGAATACTTTCCACAGCCTCCTCTGGGCTCTTCTGGGTTTTTGCTTTGGGGTTTTTTTTCCTTTCCTTTCCTTTTTTTTTTTTTTTTTTTTTTCATCAAGCATGGTATGTGAGGAGATCTAAGCTCCCTACCAGGTATGGAACCATGCCCCTTGCAGTAGAAGATCAGATTCTTAACCACTGGACTGCCAGGGAAGTCCCCGGCTCCCCTGGCTTGGGTTTTCACCTCAGCTCTGGCTAGCACACTGCCTGGCACCCAGTGGATGCTCACTGCTGGATCTCTTCCTGGTCCTCACCCCAACCCAAGCTGGGACAGGTCTCTAAGCTCCTAGGTCACTGGGGCGTACCAACTTCCCTTCTTCCTTGACCCCTGGTCTAGCTCTCAATTTCAATCCTGAATGGCTCCCTCCAGCCCCAGCCCTCCCTCCCTGCAAACACTCCAAACACCCCAACCCCCGGGGAGCTGGAGTCTCCTTAGAGACCTATAGGCTACTCCCAGAAGAGGTGGGCTGAGACCCTGGCTGAGACCCAGCCCCCGAGCATAGGGACGCCCCTGCCACTGCTGGCTGAAGCTTGTTGTCTGAATCGGCCTGGAGGTGCCTGGGAGTGTTGGGGAGGGTGGCCTGAACAGGGCTCGGAGAGCGGGCACGCCCAGGGTGAGGTCATGCATGCCTCACACCTCTGGTATTCCGGCTGATCGCTATCTCCTCCCCCAACCCTCAGGTAACTCTGTGAAGATGCAGGCAGAAGAGGTGCTGGTACCGCAGATCAGGTCCGAGGCAAGACGGGGCTGCTGCCAGCCTGGCCCGCCTGCCTACCACTCCCCACCACCACCAGAGCGAAGGACCGACGGCCCCCTGGGAAGGAAGTCTGCTCCCCACAACACTGCCTCTATCATCAGGCTAAACCCTGACCCAGATCGGGCAGGCTTCCTGCAAAGGACCTTCCCACCTCTCCTCCCCCAGGGAGCCAGGCCAGAAGGAGGGAGCCTGGAGGTGGGTTCCCAGAGGGCTTTCCCCTTGGGAACACCCTTAGTCATCTCCCACCCCCACCTCCACCCGGGCGACGATTCCAGTCACCATTATCCAATCGTATGATTTATTGGGCAACTTTTGAGAATGAAAAGATGAGAATCCTATACCAAGATGGTCCCAGCTAACCAAATATATGAGCCCCCAGTATGTGCAGGACCCCCAAGAGAGCACATGGGTATTTTGATGCACGCAGGCTCTGAGAAAACCTGATTATTCTCCAGAGGTTTTAGGGTACCAGGGAACTGTCCAGCCCTGGAATCTTCCTGACAGATTGGGGGCTGGGGGGTGGTCACATGCCAGCAGCTCTCAGGAGACTTGCTTCTGTTTCTTGTTCTCCTTACAATCCTCATCCCTGGACTGGTCCCTGAGTTGGAGAAATCCAGGCCCTAAGACGATGACAGGCCATGCTTTTCGTAGAAACATGATCTTCCTGGGGGACTGAGATATGAGACATACCCCCTCCCACTTCCTTCCTCCTCCCTACCCACAACACACATACCCACTCTCCACTTCCTCTCCTTCTGTCTGCCTCCCTCACACACTGCCGCTAATCCAGGGGTCCCCAGAGTGTGGGTCCCCCCATCTGCAGCATCAACATCAGCTGGGAACTCGTTAGATAAGCACATTCTCAGGCCCCACCCCCCATCTACTGACTCAGAAACTCTCAGATCTGAAGTCACTGAGAGCCCTGCTCTACTACTCAGACTTTAATGATGTACAGATCACCTGGGGATCTTATTAAAATACAGACTAGGGGAGAGAGGATGCAGATGATGATTTGAGGATCTGGGAGGGACCTGATACTCCTCCTCTCTTAGAAGCTCCCAGGTAAGGCCAATGGTGCTAGTCGACACTCGGAGTCGCAAACCTCTGGACAAGACACCCTGTTTCTCAACCCTGGCTGCCCTTAGAATCGCCTGGGGAGCCTTTAAAAATACCAATATCTGGGCCCTGGCTCCAGACTGTGATGTAATTGATCTGAGGTGAAGGCCAGGGCATGGGTAAGTTTTTAAATCTCCCTGGTGATTCTAACACACATCCAAAGTTCTCAGCCGAGGTTGGTGGGAAGTGCTTGATACACGTACACCCCATGCCCCTGCTCACCCCCATCTCTTTTCCCCTTTGTTCCTCCATCCCTTTGCACATCTCCTCGTCCCATCTGCAGCCATTTGCATACATAAGCACAAGCCCGGACGTACAGAGAGGAGCAGGGCAGGCCGGCAGGAGGCTGCAGGCGCAAACATGCACACTCCGCAAACCAGAGGCGGGCACCCCATTTGTCCATGGGCTGCAAACACCTCAGATGAAGAGACAGATGGGCACATGAGCAAACCCCGGGATCTGATCTGTGAGAGCACACGCTGGCCACAGTGGAGCCAGAGGCCTCCTGGATCTGAATCCCGTGATGCGACTCTTGCTCCTGATGACCCAGACATCGGGCTTCAGTCTGTCCCTGACAATATCAGCAAAGAGAAAGGCTGGGTTTAGGCCCCTCCTCTTGCTCAGCACCACTGAGGTGCTCTGAGCAGGATGCAGGCCTCCTTGGGAGCCATTCGGGCCAGGTGGCAGCCACCTCAGTCTCCGGATCTCCAAGGGGCCTCGGGAGCCATGCCTGCCCCTGTGCCCAGACCAGCCAAGAAGGGGCACCGAACCACAGGGCTCACCCTTTCTCGGAGCTCTGGGTGTCCTCAACCAGAGCCACAGATCAGCTACGATGGGGCCCCTCCAAGTTGAAAATCCCGACCCCCAGCCCACACCCCGCGCGCAGACAGGCCTGATTGATGGCTCAGGGGGCTGCGGCTGCCGCAGGCCTATTTTATGATGTCATTAGGCAGCTTCGGCAGCGGCAAGGAATCCCTCCTGACATCATAAAGGACTTGATATTTCGCTAATGTTATCTTGGCGGCGTGTCGCCCTGACATTTTCTCTTTGCGGCGCTCCCCCCAGGACCAGGAGTAGTCTAACTACAGCCTGGAAAAAATGCAAAACAGACAAATGCATCCCCGGGGGACAGCAGGAGAGAGCTAATAGACCAGTCCGGGGCTCCCCGCCCGTGGAAGAGAGGTAGGTGGGAAGCATGAGGTGTTTGTCAAAGGGACCCAAGACGGACTCCCCACCACCATCTCTCCCACCTTGGGCTGCCTCTGAGCTTCTGGAACCAGCTCTGCACCCAGGGGTCTCAATTGCCCCACCCATGGCACAGGTTGAGGGGGTGGGTGGCAAGGGGAGCAGGGAATCTTGGCCCAGACGATTTCAAAGACTGTTGAGGGCTTTGAAGCGGCAGGGGAGGGTGCCCGTGCCACAGAGGTTAAAAGGAGGGACCCCTTCCTATGTTCAGAACTGAAACCCTAGACAGCTAGGGGAGGCTGGGTGTATGGTTTGCAATCCTTGTGGCAGAAAGTGGTTCTGAGGTGCAGACTCGGAACAGCAGAAGATTTTCCCAGCCTGAAGCCCACATCTTCGAAAGACCAAGGTCAGTGACTGGTTCTGAAACAACACTGAGGTGATGCTGGTGCGTATCCCTAGAAGGGGCCTTGTGAGCAGAAGCTGGCAGATGTGGCCCTTCTCTCAGTCCCAGGGTGGCCTGGCTGGCTCGGGGCTCGGTGAAGGAGAACGCTCTGACTGCCACCAGTACCTCCTAGACTAGTTTCTTTGGGGGGAGGCCGTGGAGGGAAGGGTGGCGGGAGATGGGGGAGGTGCATTGTACCGCAAGACATGTGGATCTTAGTTCCCCAGCCAGGGATTGAACCTGCATCCCCTGCGCTGGAAGCATGGACTCGTAACCACTGGACTGCCAGGGAAGTCCCAAGAAAGTGATTTTAAATCAATCACAATCCTCTCCCCCACAGGCCACAATCACCTACTCCAGCCTGACCCCTGGCAGATGGGCCTCCAGCTCACCACCTCCAGAAATGGGGAGCCCACTCCAGCCCCCAGGCAGCCTGGCCCTCCTTGTGCCTTCCTCCAAGGATTCCAGGCTCCAACTCCTGGGCGGGACAGGCTTGTGCTGTTCCCATCATCCCAGGACAGTCCTGCAAACACAGACACCACCCTCCAAGTGTGCAGGGCGAGAAGCCAGGGTGGTGCTCTGTGCTCAGAGAGCCAAATAGTTGTCTGCCAAGAGTGTAACTGACCATTTGAACCTGGGGTCCATGGTAAGAACTATAGTTCAATAGAATGAGTTTCCTTTGTAATCCTATGTCTCTTATTTTATGCATTTAAAAGCAGTATTTGAGGTGGGTCCATAGGCTTCAGTTAGCCATGAATGTGGCAAGTTTGGGCTTCCCTTGTAGCTCAGTCAGTAAAGAATCTGCCTGCAACGCGGGAGACCTAGGGAGATCTTCCCTGGGTCGGGAAGATCTTCCGGAGGAGAGCATGGCAACTCACTCCACTATTCTTGCCTGGAGAATTCCATGGATAGAGGAGACTGGTGGACTACAGTCCATGGGGTCACAGGAGACGGACACGACTTGGTGACTAAACCAGCACAGTGGCAGATTTGGGGAGGTCATTCCAGTCTGGGCATATCTCACAGCTCTGGAGAACCCTCCTCCCCACCTTTAAAAGTGAAAGTGTTAACCACTCAGTCCTGTCCAACTGTTTGCGACCCCATGGACTGTAGTCCACCAGTCTGCTCTGTCCATGGAATTCTCCGGGCAAGAATAGTGGAGTGGGTAGCCATTCCCTCCACCTTTAAAGGAACTCCTTTTTTTTTTTAATTCTTTGTACAATTTTTAAAGATTACTTTCCATTTATAGTTATTACAAAATACTGTCCATATTCCTCATGTTGTTCATTACACCCTTGAGTCTAACATCCAGCAGTTTATAGCTCTTACTCCCCCATCCCTATATTGCCCCCCACCCCACTGGTAACCAGTAGTCTGTTCTCTATAACTGTGAGTCTAGTTCTTTTTTGCTATAATCAGTGGTTTGTTGTATTTTTAGATTCCTCGTATAAGTGATATCATACAGTATTTGTCTTTCTCTGTCTGACTTACTTCACTTGGCATAATGCCTTCCAAGTCCATCTAGATTGTTGCAAATGGCAAAATTTCTGTTCTTTTTATGGCTGAGTAATACTTCGTTGTATATATATATATATATACACCACAGTTTCTTTATTCAATCATCTGTTGATGGACACTTATGTCGCTTCCGTATCTTGGCAACTATAAATAATGTTGCTATGAACACTGGGGTGTACGTATCTTTTCGAATTAGTGTTTTTATTTTGGGGGGATATATACCCAGGAATGAGATTGCAGGGTCATATGGTAGTTCCATTTTTATTTTTTTGAGGAGCCTCTGTACTGTTTTCCAGATTCTTACCATCAGTGTACAAGCTGAAGTAACTACTTTAAAGGTGGGAAGACCAAGACTAGCTCCCAGCTCTGACCTTCACCATCCTACTTCTTCTGTTTCCTGAGGCAACAAGGCAGACTCAACCCAGCAGATTCAACAGCACTCCTGAGGCCTGAGCACTGTTCTAGAGGGGCAGGCAAAGATGGCTGGGACCCAATTCAGGCTTCTGGAAGTTCTCACCAGGTAGACACACATCCTGCTGCCCATCCTTCCCCAGAACACCAAGAAATTCCTGCATGCTTGGCTTTTCCATGCTGATCCCTGGGCCTAATGCCTGTCCCGTGCCCTTTCCACAGCTGACCCTCCCTCAACCTCCCAGTGCCCAGCTGGACTCCCTCCCTTAGTCTGAATGCCCTGACTCCCATGGAGAGTCCCAGTGGAATATGAGCCTCCAGCAAAGACCACCCTGGCCTTGGACACACTGCAGCCATGGCACACAGAGATAAAAGATGGAGAATGCCAGGGAGCAGGAAGCCCCAGCCTCTGGCTGGTCCATGAAGACACTCAACTGGCTCACAGGTTGGATCAGGAATCACCACACAGGTACCTCCTCCTTGATTGGCTGCCCTCAGGAGGAGGACCATTGGAGAAGGCAATGGCAACCCACTCCAGTACTCTTGCCTGGAAAATCCCATGGACAGAGGAGCCTGGTAGGCTACAGTCCATGGGGTCGTGAAGAGTCGGACACAACTGAGCGACTTCACTTTCACTTTTCACTTTCATGCACTGGAGAAGGAAATGGCAACCCACTCCAGTGTTCTTGCCTGGAGAATCCCAGGGACAGAGGAGCCTGGTGGGCTGCTGTCTCTGGGGTTGCACAGAGTCAGACACGACTGAAGTGACAGCAGCAGCAGCAGGAGGACCATAGGGCAAGTTTCCACCTGAGCATCCCCACCACTTCACTAATGAGAGGATGCTGAAGTGACTTCTGTCCAGAGCTACCCCTGGTAATCTTTGATTGCCCGAGTTGGTGGACAGCCACTCCTATGCTTTCAGTTCAGTTCAGTCGCTCAGTCGTGTCCAACTCTTCATGACCCCGTGGACCGCAGCATGCCAGACCTGCCTGTCCATCACCAGCTCCCAGAGTTTACTCAAACTCATCTCCATTGAGTCAGTGATGCCATCCAACCATCTCATCCTCTGTTGTCCCCTTCTCCTCCTGCCTTCAATCTTTACCAGCATCATGGTCTTTCCAAATGAGTCAGTTCTTCACATCAGGTGGCCAAAGTATCAGAGTTTCAGCTTCAACATCAGTCCTTCCAATGAACACTCAGGACTGATCTCCTTTAGGATGGACTGGTTGGATCTCCCTGAAGTCCGAGGGACTCTCAAGAGTCTTCTCCAACACCACAATTCAAAAGCATCAATTCTTCGCTGCTCAGCTTTCTTTATAGTCCAACTCTCACATCCATACATGACCACTGGAAAAACCATAGCCTTGACTAGATGGACGTTTGTTGGTAAAGTTACGTCTCTGCTTTTTAATATGCTGTCTAGGTTGGTCATAACTTTCCTATACTTTGGGACTCTCCAAAATGACAAGCAGTTCATCCATTCAACAACAATTTATTGAACACCATTCCAGAGAGTGAAAACAAAGACAAAAATCCCTGCTCTCAAGGAGCTTACATTCTCTTGTAAGAACCTCTTACAAGAATTCTCTTGTAAGAACCATACTGGAGAGAGACAAGCAACCATAGGAAATAAATAAAAAGTATGGCATGATATACTAAAGGGTGATAAATTCCATAGACAAAAATACATTGGAAAGAAGAACAGGCTAGTCCTCATGGAAAAGGTGACATCTGAGTAATGACCTGAAGGGGACAACAGAGGGAGCCATGAGGATTTCTGGGGGAAGAGCATTCCAGCAACCAGCACGGACCATTCAAAGGTCCTGAGGCAGGAACGTGGCTGACATGTTTGGGGGACAGCCAGGAGAGGGGTGTGGTTGGAAGGAAGTGAAATGGGGGAGAAGAGCAGAGACAGTGACAAACGGAGACGTTGAGCCGGTGGGACCTTGCGGCTGCTGTTATGATCTTCGCTTTTGCTCCAAGTGAGATAGAAGCCACCGAAGGTTTTGTGCAGAGAAGTGATGTGATGTGACTTAAATGTTAACAGGATCACTGTGGCAGCAGTGTAGAGAATAGACCCCTGGGGGATTGAGGTGGGGGATGGTGCTCAGCCCGCTGCCACAGCAACAGAGGTAAATTTGGGTGTGTTCTCAAGGCAGAATGAGGCACCAGGTGTTGCCTCTGGTCCTGCACACCATCTTCTCTCACCCCCACATCCACCCTATGTAGCAGCTCCTTCATCCCCACTGTACAGATACGAAAATGAGGTCCAGAAAGGTCACAACGCCAGTGAATGAGAGATTTCAACCCAGGCTCACGCAACCTGAGCCCAGGTTCTTCACACCCCACTTCGGTGCCTGCTCGGTCAGGATTCCGAAAGGAGAAACACCAAGCCAGGACCCCCAACAGAGAGGAACGAAACTCAGAACTTCATAAGAATTTGGAATTGTCCATAAAATGGTCATCTTACCACACTTTCTCTTTAAAGTTCAAACAATACTTACCGATGTTAAGCATTTTTATTTTCATTTATAGAGCTTCCAATTTTTAATCAGTCTTTCTTACTGTAAACTCCATCCAAAATCATCAGTGTAGGGAGAAGATCATTGGAAGGGGGAAGGCATTTGGTAATTACGAGATATGAGCTGGTCTTTTCCTAAGTGTAGAAATGATATTTTATGAATGCCTGGCTTCCAAACGGACTCTGAGAACAGAACTGTCCACTTTATTGTCTCTTCTTTTTGCTTGAAATCACATTCAATAAACATATATCAAATCTGAGCAAAAAAAAAAAAAAAAGACATGAGCTGGGACGTCTTGTTTTTTACCAGAATCATCCATCTGCATTTATGTTCCAAGCAGTGCCGAGAGGCAGGGAACAGTACAGCAGAGGGGGTTGAGTGTGACCCGGTCCCTGCAGGACAGAACGGAAGAGACGGTCAACATATGAGAGGAACCCTATCAGGCTGAGGCTGCCTAGGAATGACCCAGGTAACTGAACAGGGAGGGCCAGCCAGGGCAGGCTGTAATCTGAGCACAGTCAGGAGGAAGAACAGCCCCGAGTTCAATCCCAGAAAAGGTCAACCGGTGCAGAAGGGACCATCGTCATACAGTGAAGCTGGGGCAGAGGCGCTCTGAAGTCCGAGCCAGCAGGTCTTCCAACACGTAGTGGGGCCACCGTTTAGCAGCACTGCAGGAAGGCTGGGACGTTTCGTCTCCAGAGAGAAGGAGGAAAGGGCAGGAGTTCTGACTCAGAGCTACTCTTGGAGTGATTATTAAAATGCAGTGGGGAGGCAAAGACTGTATTTTTTAAGATTTTAACACCTTTCTTTTAGCTTTGCTGGGTCTTCTTTGCTGCCCACAGGCTTTCTCTAGTCACGGCGCATGCGGGCTGCTCTCTAGTTGTGTGTGGGTGACTCACTGCAGTGGCTTCTCCTGTTGCAGAGCGTGGGCTCTAGGGCTCAAGCGCTTTAGTAGTCATGGCACATGGGCTTAGTTGCTCCAAGATATGTGGAACCTTCCTAGTCCCGGGATTGAACCTGTGTCCCCTGCATTGGCAGGCAGAATCTTAACCACTGGACCAACAGGGACGTCCACAGCAACTTTAAAGAGCCCCAGAGCCCCAGGAGCGTGTGTGGTTCTGGGGCTGAGTCCTCAGAGGGGATGGGCGTGGGGAGCTCCTCTCTGGAGGGCTTCTAGGGTTCATCTGTCACCTCCAGAGCCCAAGGCCAGGTCTTCTCAAGTGAGTTGCGAAAAGGGAAGGAAAAGGAGAGAGAAAAGAGGAGAAAGGAAGGGGAATGGGGAAGAAGAATAGAAAAAGAAAAGAAGATGAGACAAGGAAAATGAGGAGGGAGAAATAAACAAGCGCCAAAGGGCAGGTAGGTCTGACTCCAGGAGTACTCCAAGAGTCGGGGCAGCAACCTGGGAAACAGAGAGAAAAGCTTTCTTTCAAACACAGCATAAGCACGTGAATGTCCAGAAGGCTCCAGCTACAGGACAAAGAACCTGGAGCTGCTGAAGCCACATGGAAGATTCCACCAGCTCACCTGGATACACTGTGCTTGCATCCTGAAAGAGATACCAACATACCCTCACAGGTAGATGTGCACACCCAGAAATGCACCAACAATACATGGGCACATGTGTGCAACATGCAGAGAGGCACAGGGCATCGGGAAGAACACACATGCTGCACAGGGTCACGTGGTAGATGCCATCAGAAAGGCATGAACTCACAGCAACAGACACTGACGGAGGCGGTCAGACATGCGCCACAGTGGACGTGCCTGCGGCGCTGCATTAAACTACAGACACGTGGACATTCAGAGACACAGGCGGAAATGTACAGAAACACGTACAGGAATACCAACAGGTGTGCTTGTGCAAGAAGTTCACTTATACACATATATGGCACACATCATTCGTGCACACTGACACACACACATTGACACACAGATGTGTACAGCTACACATCTTGTACTGATAGACGATACATATACACGCATATTTATAAGGACACAGGCTCCCAGACGCAGCCTCAGACACATGTACGTGCACAAAAGCACACTCAGACACCAGCGCACATGCTCAGGCATTGCCAGCAGCCAGGCAGACACACGCATGCATGCGCACAGACAGGACCAGGGTCTCAGCTCGGGAGTATCCTCAAGCCAGGTCCCCTGCCGTCCGCCTCCTGCCAGCTGCGCAGCTTCAGCTAGCTCCTGACGCCCAGGCTCTCCCATCATCCTTTCATCTGCCCCACTGGCCCCAGCCCAGGCCCCAGGCTCCAGGATGGCAATTGCCCCATTCTCCCAGGTGCCGACTCAGCCAAGTTTCACACCCCAAAGTGGAGCCAGGCCAGCGGGGCCTGTTACAGCCCGCTTGGGGCATCAGCGTGGGGGTGGCAGGAGGGAGCCAGAATCCTACACTAGTAGACAGAGGAACAGCCCCAGCCATGCAGGCCTGTCCTGCAAGGCTGCCGGCTTCCTCTTCTCCAAGTCATCCACCCTCTGCGGGCCTCAGGCGGCTCACCTCTGAAATGGGACAATATGTCTGTCCCTCTGACACATTAAATGGACACTTCACCTCCAGATGATGGAATCTTGTTTAACCTTCCTTTGTTTCATCTTTACAACAACCCTAAGACTATATAGGTGTTTTTTCCCCCCCTGTTTTAAAGCTGAGCTCAGTTTTACTCAAGGGAGCAGACAGCACTGGCATCCAGGTTCCTGCTCCAAATTCTACTTCTTTCGTGGTCAATAAATATGCAGCCCAAAAGCTGCCAGCGTCCGATGACTTGCCCACAGCAGACATCCCTAACTGATCATAATCTTCCTTTTGGTGACTCCAGACTTGGACCTGGAATCCTCCTTTACACATCATTCCAGGCAGCCATTTGGATTCGGCCAGAGTTGGCACCCACGGCGAAAACTACGGCCACCGTCCCTATATCAGATTCTTCTAATTCAGAGGGTGGATGTAAAGAGAAAAGGAAACCAAGGGCAGAAAGTGCTTTGGAGGAGCACAATGATGTGTCTCTCAGAGAAATTTTAGTACTGTTTCCAAAGCCTGTTTACATCCAATATCCCCCAAGTATCACCTCTCTCGGGTAGAGGATTAGAGAGAAGACTGCCACTATCTTTGCTCCATCTCACAGAGAAAGGGACTGAGGCTCGGGCAAGTGAGTCCAGGGGCACAGAGCTCCGAGTCAGAGGTGGGATTGGTTCTCTTTGAATATCCACAGCCCCAGCCAGACAGGACAAGCCAGAGTGTGGGAGCCTGGGGGAGCTAGGGCTGGGAGGGCAGCAGGAGGGCCCAGTCTCCATTCCCCACCACCCCCAGCAGAAAGGAATCGACCCTACAACTAATTGGTTCAGAGTGCTTCTTTTGACCCTAATTAGCTATTTGTCATGTCTCCATTTGCATACCAGAAAAGATGCAAATTTGCATATTTGTAAATGAGGCTGGGCCTGGATGTGGGTCTGGAAGAGCTTGGCAGTCGCTGGCAGGCAGGGAGGCAGCTGGCTCTTGCCACTGAAGCCTGGGCCGCGGAACGAGGAGATCTGGAAGACAGCTCCTTGGCTCGGGGCTCCAAGGTGCTCTCGGAGGGGGTCAGACAGGACGGCCCACCTCGCTCCCTCCCCCAGGGCTGAGTGGTGGGCAGGGAGAATGGGTGAGCCTAATGCTGCTATTTTGATTAGATGAGACAAGGAGGGGGGAATATAAAGTAATTTCAGGACGCTCTGTGCTGGGAAGCCTTCTGTTCTCGTCCTTGGATAGAATCTGTAACACTTGCAAAGGGGGAGGGGGGGGACGGCCCCCTCCACCTCCCTGGAGAGAAAAGGTTGGGAGGGAAGGGTGCAGAGGGGAGGGGAGGGCAGGTCAGGGGAAATGGCCCCCTAACAAACACACCCTCTTTCTCTCCCTGAGGCTCTCAGAGGCCCACATACACACTCGTGCACACCTACAATTCACTTACACACACACATGTATACACTCACAAACACAAGCCTCACCACCCCCCCCACCCCCTCCAGGAGTACCTTTACCCACAGCCCTCCCAGACCCACCGAGATACACACGCAGCTCTAACTGGAGAGGCACATTCACACATGTAGACATTCCCAGACTTCCCGCCACACACACATTCACGCCCTTACACATACAGACACACACTCAGACACTCGATCATAGATGTAGGCATACAGACGCACTTAAGCTGTGCGTAAATATTTACACTCACACACACACACACACACAGGCCCTACACGAGCACATCCTCGCTGAGACCAAATTCCCAGCAAATTCTGGAAACTCTGACCCCTCTGCCAGAGTTTCTGGAGCCTCTCTGGGAAGAGACAAAGGAAGCCAGGTAGCGGTCCTTCCCAGAAGGGGAGCAGGGGTGTCCCAGGGGAATTGGACCCTGAGTAGGCACCTGTTCCTTCTCTAGGAGAGCAATGATGGGCATATACCCTCCACTGCCTTCCCAGCTTTGGTGTGGGGCTTGGAGCAGAGTCTGGGTGTGCCTTGACAAGCAGGGGAACACAGGAGGCAGAGGACTGGGGCACAAGGATATACTGGTGGGGCCTGGCCCATGCACTGAGCAGAAAAGTATCAGTGCCTCGGACTGTCCATGTCGATCTTGGGGGCCAGTGTGGAATGGGGTGACACAGGCTGCAGCCTCCTCAGGCATGTGGGCACCAAGATGCCAAACCCAGAGGGAGCCCCAGACCCGGGAGCATCCCAGGAGCTGGGGCCTGGGTGCTGGACCCTGAAGGCCCAAGGTCAGGGACCCCATGCCTCAACCACTGTTCCATGACCAGCGCCTCCTCCCCAAAGCCTGCACCTCAAAAGGCAAGCTAAAGAGCTCCGTATTTGTAAATTAAATATAGCTGCACTCCAGCTTTCCGAGGAGCTGGGAAGGAGAGAAGGAGAAAGAAAAAGAGAGAGGGGAAGAGAAGAAAAGCTGCCGCCCTCAGGGAAGTCTGGCTGGTACAGATTGCCTGAGTCATGAATATTCATCTGGCGAATGAGGAGAGCGGGAGTTTGCATAACAGCTCCACCCACCCAACTGAAAGAAATGTCACCGCCTTTGCCAATAAAGTGCCAAAGGAAGCCGGTGGAGGCTGCCAGCCAGACGGTGCCAAACTGCTGACTTCCACTCCCAGGCGTGGAGAAAGCACATTGTTTCCGGCCCAAGGAGCCGCCACTTGGGGCTGGGGGAATGGAGCTGGCTGCTGGGAGAGAACCAGGAAGAAAAGTTTCACTTGCCGCCCACAGGAAGCCTGGTGGGCAGAGCGCCTAGGCCACAGCCCTCCCCAGGGCCCTTCCAAGGAGAGGCTTGAACCCTACTGATCTCAGGAGTCCACTCTGCACGACCACCCAGGGCCCGGGTCCCAATGGCAACCTCCAGGAGAGCTCCAGGCTTGGGACTCCCTTAAAGAAATGTCAAGAGGGTCCTCATGAGTCCTGGATATAGTTACTAGAGACCAGGAGGCAAGAGGACCATCTAGGCATCACTGTGGGACCAAGAGGTCCTCAGTGAGCTTGACCCCATTTTGCAGATGGGGACAACCCGCCTGCAGGTGACTCTTCCCTCCCTGGGCCACACCTACTTCTAAGGCTCAAAACTGCTGTCTCTTATTCCAAGAAGTCTACCCTGACCTTTTCCTCAAAGACAGTCTACCTCTCCATCCTCGGGGTCCCTGGTCCTGAAAGCTCATCTTGGCACCAGCCCTTTCCTGTCCATGGCTATTTCCTCCCCGAGAGGGCAGAGGCGGAGGCTGATCCATCCACCTCAGTGTCCCATCCCTGCACGAGATTCAGAGAAAGCACTGGCGCAGTTTGTTGAGTGGAGTCATTTTCTGCCCAGCATTCCCATCCCCACGCCTGTACCTGGCCCTCGGTCCTTCCTGCTGCTCTGAATCTTGCTTGTCAGGTCCCGTCCCAGCAACTCAGTCTGGGCCCATGGGGATCAAGACAGGTCCTGAGCAGACAACCTCCCATCCTCAGGCCCCGCTTCCTGCGAAAACAGCAGAGAGGTTCTAGCTTCCCAGCATCCCATCTGTGGGGGCACCCACTGAGGGGTGTTACAAACCTGCCTGCCTACCCGCCAGTCAGCCGCAGCTGGCTCACTCCAGTAATTACCTAAATGAATGGAAGAAGCAAAGCTGGAGAGAGGACGTTCTCTTCGTACAGAAAAGCAATTAGGACTGTGGGCGTCTCCAGCTGCTGCTCCTGTTATGTAAAGTTTGGGATGTGTATTTGGGACTTAATGAGGATATTTATGTGTTCTGTCTTACCTTCACAGACTGCTCATTTCAAGCGTCCCAAGTATTCTTGAGCTCTGTACGCGGCAATACAAGCCAGGCAACAGGCTCCAAGGGAGTAGTACCACCTCTGGGTTGCCAAATAGCCCTCTCCCAGGGCTCACAGAACCCCAGAAATCAACGATGACACCCACTGGAGCCCAGCTCCCTTCTGTGGCATCCTTGCTCCATACCCTGCTCCAGGCCTCAGAGACTGGATTCCCTTAATGCTTCTTTCACAGCTAAAACATCTGCAATAGTTGCAAACTTCTCCCTTAAGAACTGAGCCCAAACCAGCCTCTTTGCAATGTCCTCACATTGGCCCAAACACTATCCCAGGGGCCACACAGAACAGCCGCTAGTTCTGCAGGAGGTAGGCTGGTGGTAAGTTGAAGATGTTTCTGTGGTTGAATAAACTCGGGACAACTTGACATCGAAGTTTCTTCGCTGCAGGATTTCTCTGAGCCTTGACTGTGCTTCCATGCTCTGAGCTGTTCAGCAAATACACTGAACGTATTTGCTCACTGAACTCTTTTTCATGGAACAACCTCAAGAAATTAGGGTTCCAACCACGTTTTAGGAAACAATGCTTCCTCAGGTTAAGAGCATGGCCTGGGTTCCTTCAAGCATTGTGTCTCTCCTAGATTAGGCACAATGCCTGGGCCTCCCCGCCTCCCCATCCTGCTCATTTTCCTGCAGGTGAGCTCTGCACATGCGTCTGCATTCCTCCACTGCTCCAGACAACCTCTGGCCACTCAGAGTCCACAAGAGCCTATATCTCCTGAACCGAGGTCCATGCGCTTCCACCGACGCCATCAAAATGCCAGAGGAGGCACAGCCACTGGATCACACTGAGTGTATTCGTGTCTTCCGTGAAAGTCCTCCCAACAAGCCACAGTGGAACCTCAGCTCCTCATTCTGCTCTCAGGCCCCACCATGGGGACACAGGCAGACCTCCTTGCATTTCCTCCTTCCACCTCCAGACAGTGGACAGTGGGGTCCCTACTACGCCTTCCCTGGACAGGCAGGTGGTGAGCCATGGTGGGCTCCCAGATATCTGCACACCAATCAATAATCCACACACTGTTGGGCTTTTTCACAGCATCATCCAACACATGGATTTGTTCTGGCATCTCCTCACCTCAGCCTCACAGACAGAGCACACCCACCTTCCTGGGCTTCAGACCCAGAAATATTCCCAGGCTGAGGCCACAGTCCACACCTGCACTGGAGGCCCTGGCTGCCCCAGGCCTCCTCTCTCCCAGCACCTTGAATCACCATGCCTTCCTTCTCATCATCTTTCAAGTATGTGTTCAAGCCCAGGCATGGAAAATAGGTTCATCCCCCCGGCCAAGTTCAGTTGATTTCTAGTGGCTCCCTGACCACTAGGGACAAAGATGCTGAGGCTTAACCTGGGCTCGACAGACTGATTAGTGATGCCCGCCAGTGCTGGGGAGCCAGCAGGGTAGCACACGTGCTGGGGATTGCCATCCCTGATCAAGGCCCGGTCCCTTCCCTCAAATCTGCTCCCCCAAGCTATCACCCTCCTTTCTCCCATCACAAACTCTCTCCCACTCCACACACACCACATGCAGCCTCAACCCCCATCAAACAGCTCTCTCCAAGGTCACCAAAAAACTCCTATCTGTCAAGCCCCGTGGCCTCTCTTTGATGTCAGTGCTTTTGCAGCATTAGATATGGTTGACCTTTCTCTGGAAAGTCACCCCCATCCCCATGGAATTCTGAGGCACTCTATGCCCCTGGTAGCTCCTCACCCTCCTGACTCAGCCTGTTTCTTCTCCCATCTCATCACCATGGCCAGGTTCCAGGGCCCAGTGTTTGCCCTTCTCCTGCTGATGCACCCCTTCCCTGAGAGACCTCGTCCGTGACTTTGTCCTTGGGGAAGAGACCCATGCCCCATCTATGCCTCTGTGATGAGTGTCCTAAGAGGCAGGCCTGCTGCCTGCCAGTCACTGCCACAAGCTACATTTCTGCAAACCCAGCTCCTCCTCCTTCCTCTAGAATCAGCTTCTGCCTTGGGCTTTCCACCCCATTAGTCTTCCCCAAATTTTTGGTTTCTGTCTTGACTCCCTACCCACAGTCATGAAATCACCACATGCTGATTCTTCCTGTTTAATACTTACCTAATTTTCAAAATGAAAATAGCTTGATTATTTATTCTGATTGAAAAGCATGTTATAGCCTCATTATTAAAAAAAAAATCAAACCAATACTTTAAAGTATGAAAAAGAAAGTTAAAAAAACACTCAAAATCCTACCTCCCAGATATAACTACCCCTAGCATTTTGGTGAACAGGCTTTCAGACATATCTCTATGCATATATACGCACAGAGATCTATGTATATAATTTTATAGACGAGGAATTGTATTATACATACTGTTCTCGCTGACACCTGCTTTTCTCTCTCAACAATATGTCATAGACATCTTTCTATGTCAATAAATAGAGCTTTGCAAAATTATTTTAATTACTTCATAGTATTCCATTACGTGTATGTATCATACTTTCTTGAGCTGGGTCTCTATTGATGGTTTAGAATGTTACCAAGATTTTACTCTCACAAAACAACGTTGTGTGCCTATCTTTTCACTCCTTTTTGCAATGCTTTCCTTAGAATAAAATCCTGCAAATGAGATTATTGCAATAAGGGTAGGCTATTTCTAATTTTCCACTCTGCCCTTCAGAAAACTTATGACAGTGACTTCCCAACAATAGTACCCAAGCATCTGTCTGCCCACACCCTTGCCAGCCCTGGGTTTTAATGTTTGGCCAAATCAAAAGGAAAATGACACTCATTTTTCTTGGCGTTGCTTCCATTACTAGTGGGAGTAAATGAGTATCTTTTATGTTTTTCAATCATTTCCAAGCATTTTCTTTGCAAATTGCCTGTTCCTGTCCTTTGCCCATTTTTCTAATAAGATAGTTATCTCTTAGTGAATTGTAAGAGTTCTTTGTACATTTGAGATCAGATTAAACTTTTCCCTAATATATAAGTTTCCCTCTGCCTTTTCTTCTCCCACTTTCCTTTTAATCATCTCTCAGGCAATCAAATTTAAATTTTCATATATCCAAATTGATCAATCTTTTCTTTCTGTTTTCTGGATATCATGTCATGCTTAGATGACCTTCTCCACCTTAATGACCAAAATATTCATTCATATTTATATCTTCATGGTCTTCATGGCTCGATCGTATTTGCATAGGTAGAAAACTAGATTTTGTTTCAAATTACTAGCCCATTAGTCCAATTCCATTTATAAAATAGCCCATATTTTCCCAACTCAATTGAAATGCCATTTTAGCAGATAAAAAATTCCCTTAAAAACTTGGATCGTTTCTGGATCCTGTTGGATCTCTATTCTGTCCCAATGATCTGTCTGTTCTCATGTAAGAATTTTCATTATTGTTCTTTATAAAAATATTTTAATATCTGATAGGCTAAGTATTCATCATTCTTTTTCAGAACTTTCCTGACAATTTTCATTTTTTATTCTTCCACATTAGTTTTATAATTATTTTTGTCAAACTGAAAAAGAAAAGAATTCTGCTGGAGTCTTATTTGGATTATCTTAAGTTTGTATAGTCACTTAAGGAGAATTGACATCCCTAAAGAATTAAATCTTTTCACACAAGACGTAGGAGTATGTCATATTTATTAAAGCCCCTTTTGTAACCCTTAGAAGAGTTTTCTGATTTTCTTCATGTAAACTCTATATGTTTCTTGTAAAGCTCATTTCCAGCTATTTTGTGTTGCTCTTTTCTTCTCAACACTGCGGATGAGGCCTTTCATTTTATAAACAGAAAAGCTATTATTAATAATTCCTGTATATATTGTTTTCTTACAGGTCCTTTTACTAAATTCTTTATTTTTTCTAATTGCTTTCAGGAAATTGTCTTAGATTTTCCAGACAAATAATCATCTTATCTGCAAACTATGACTATTTTTCTCTCCTCCCTCAGTATTAAAACTTTTATCTTCTTGTCTAGTTCCAATGTCTAGCACTTTAGGAAAAATATTTTTTTTAATATTGAAAGCAAGAGCTATCCTGATTTAGTTCCTGTCTCTTACCAAGAATATACCTAAGGTTTCACCAGCCTAGTATCTCTTGTTCCATCCTTTTCAGCCCTGTGACTTCTACCCTGGTCTGGCCCATATTAACTTGTCACTTGTGACATCACAAATGTGAAGAATAAGGATACAGGGTTTGAAGTCAGATGACCTGTGTTCAAGTCCTGACTATTATTTATGAGCATATGACCTAGCCATGTTACTAATTAAGATCTTTGAAATTAAGATGAGTTTTATAAGGATTAAGTGAGCTAATATATACACTACATGCAATATCAACAAATGATAATATTTTTTCAAGTCTCAGTCCCCAAATTCTCCTTCCATTCCAACCTATATCCCAATCTTACGCTGACATTCTCAAAATGCCATCGGGATCACACTGTTCTATCACTTCCCCCCGTACCCCCACTGCTTGCAAATCTCCAATTATTCCCCACTGCCGACAGAATCAGGCTTCCTAGGTGATGCTAGTGGTAAAGAACCCACCTGCCAATACAGGTAGATGTAAGAGATACAGGTTTGATCCCTGAGTCGGGAAGATCCCCTGGAGCAGGACATGACCAACCCACTTCAGTCTTCTCACCTGGAGAATCCCAGACAGAGGAGCCTGGAAGGCTATGGTCCATTGGGTCACAAGGAGTTGGACATGACTGAAGAAACTTAGCACACACACACACCCCAACAGACTCAAGTCCAAATTCTTAAGTTTGCATCTAAGTCCTTCTTTTAAGCAACCCCAAACTTCTTTCCAGCCTTATTTCCTATAGACTCCTGCTGCCCCTGCCCATCACACATCCACTACCCACCCTTTACTCCAGCTGAAATGTTCTCCTCATTAACAGCTGCCTGATACCAAGCAGGTTCTCACTCCCAGGTCAGATCCCCTGAACAGCCTCTCTATCTTTTATTTGCAAGAAATACAAAAATGAAATCCAAACTGGTTTTAAAGGCAAATTTATTTAGCAACTTAACCGAACAGGCTTCAGGCGCAGTTTGTTCAAGGTTGGGATGCCATTTTTCTGTGATTTTCCAGGCTCTTCCCACCTCTGTATGTTGACAGGAATCTGACATCATGTTCCTAGTCACCGGATGCCTACCAGGAACTAGGATTTCATTCTTCCTCATTTGAATCCAGAGATTAGGTGTATTTTCCCAGCCATCTAACAAATGTTCCGAGCTTCTGTCTGATTGGGCCACTCTAAACCAATCACTATGACCGGAGGGATATGTGTACTAATTGCTTTACAATCAACCAATGTGCCAAGGTTGGGAAGAGAGTGGATTGTCTTGACTGGCTAAACCAACCAAGACACTTCTCGAGTCACATACACTGTAAAGACGGATGGGATGCTGACATTTCACTTTCCTGGGACTTAGGCTTCCTTTAAGACCCAAGTCAAGCCCCAGAACTCTGATCATGGGCTCCTTCCTTTTAGCTTCCAGGGCTCTTACTCTCTGCTCAATACCTAGTAACCAAGCCATATGTAATTTATATAGTCATCTGTCCATTTTTCCCAGTTAGTAATGATAGAACTCATTAAAGCCTACAAAACATTTTATAAAAACAAACCCTTTTGACCTTCACAACAATCCTCTGAGACTCAGAGAGGTTAAGTGACTTGCCTCCAGAGGTTTCTAGAGCAAGTTCTCTCTTGCGCTCACTCTCACTCTCTTGCACATATAAACACACATATGCACACACACACTCTCCACATTCCCTCCTCCACTCCCCAATTCAAATCTGACCTGAAGATGCAGAAATCCCCTGGCACCACCTCCCTTTTCCCATTCACCTCAATTTCTAGAGCTCTTAGACTTCCTCCAAGAAGTACAGAGAAAGTTTCTTGCCAGACAGCAGTTTCCAAGATTTGTGTGACAAGACCGGGTAAAATTCAAATGACTCTGGGTGATTTAATCTGCTTGGGGCCAGGGTGGTAAATCAGTGCAGCCCAGGCTGCCACAGCCGCCCCAGAAACCCACGAGCCGAGCTGATGATAGGAGTTTATCTGCAGATCTGCAGGTGAGGGCCCTGGAAGCGTGAACTACGGCCCCGGGGAGTTCCCCTCCACTGCACTCAGAATACATTTGGTAGGTCCTACAGCCCATAGCCTCTCCTGGCCTACATGTTCCACCAGAAAACACCTTTCCCAAGGATGCAACCCCATTCCTCCCTTCCCTCGTCTCCCATGGTCAGAGGGGGAGCCCAAATCCACACTGGACTCTTCAGGAAAGGAGACCAGCATCGGTCAAGCTCCCACTGAAACTGCTGCCTCTGTGCCAGGTCCTTGCATGCCCACACACTCATTACCTCATTTCATCTTCACAACAACTTAATGAGGGAGGCATGTCCATCCTCAGTTTACAGGTGACTTAATTGAGGCTCAGGGCAATTAAATAACTTGCTCAGGGTTATTATATAGCTAGCAGGAGGCAGAGCCAAGATCCAAACCTAGATTCATAACACTCTAAACTCCTCATCCTTTGGACTCCACCCCTCTGTGAAGTCCCAGGGAGCAAGAGAAGATGGCAGCTTCCATCAGAACCATCTTGTCTGAAAGGGGGAGAAGGCCCTGGCTGAAGGGGAGTTGTTATTCTGAGCAAAGGAAACAATAGTCTTTCCCAAGCAAGGGAAATGTCAAAGGAGAAGATAGTCACACTTATGACACCTACTGTGTGCTGAGCATGTATGTACACGTGGGGGCTGTGTATCAGGGGCTCAACATCCATCATCCTAATGTAACTCTGTGAGCAGTGGTATGCTGGTTAAATATTTACCAACTAGCAATCTGGAAGAATAAAAGAGCCCTGACTTGCACTGACACCATAAAGAAAGCTGAGCACAGAAAAATTGATGCTTTTGAACTGTGGTGTTGGAGAAGACTCTTGAGAGTCCCTTGGACTGCAAGGAGATCTAACCAGTCAATCCTAAAGGAAATCAGTCCTGAATATTCATTGGAAGGACTGATGCTGAAGCTGAAGCTCCAATACCTTGGCTACTTGATGCAAAGAACTGACTCACTGGAAAAGACCATGAAGGTGGGAAAGATTGAAGGCAGGAGAGGAGGGGACAACAGAGGATGAGATGGTTGGATGGCATCACCGACTCGATGGACATGAGTTTGAGCAAGCTCCAGGAGTTTGAGCAAACTCAGGGAAGCCTGGTCTCAGAGTTGGACAGAACTGAGCAACTGAACTGATACTGATACTGACTTGCATTGAATAGTATCTGCCAATTTCTGTGGTGTAAATATTCCCCCCATGGTCAACTTTCAGCTCCCAGTGGAGCTGAACACAGAATTGGGAAGAGATGTCCTCAATTGGTTCTATAAGCCAATAGGTGGGATTGACATATATACACTATTGATACTATGTATACAATAGATAATTAATGAGAACCTACTAGATAGCACAGGAAACTCTACTAATGCTCTATGGTGACCCAAAGTCAAAGTGTTAGTCACTTAGTTGTGTCTGACTCTTTGCAATCCCATGAACTGGGGCCTGCTAGACTCCTCTGTCCATGGAATGCTCCAGGCAAGAATACTCAGGTGGGTTGCCACTTTCTTCTCCTGGGGTCTTCCCGACCCAGGGGTCAAACCCAGGTCTCTTGCATCGCAGATTCTTTACTGTTTGAGCCACCAGGAAAGACCATGGTGACCTAAATGGGAAGGAAATCCCAGAGAGTATATATGTGTACATACAACTTATTCACTTTCCTGTATCAGTAGAAACTAATACAACATCGTAAAGCAACTATACGCCAATCAAAAAATGTGTTTAAAAAAGACAACAGAAATACATTCTAGCACACCTCCACCTGGAAGAGAGGTTTTTAAGAAACCCACTTAACAGATGAGACTGTATAAAAAGGTACTCAGGCTGAAATCCGTTTCTTCCCAATTTTCTAAAGTCCACATTCTCTCAGCAGCTCCATGTTCCCTGAACGAGAAGCAATGCGGGGCGCCAAGGTCACTGATCTCGAATCTCTGAAGGAGGGCAGACTCCTGAGAGGTCCTAAAGACAGAAGAAGACCAGCGGGTGAAAGCTCAGCAGATCGTGGTTGAGCATAAGGAGGGACTTTCTGAATGCCCCGCTAGACTGACAGCACCAGGAAGGCTGCCTCCAGCTGTGCCTGGCACATAGGAAATGCCCAGCAAGGAATGAATGAGTGAATCAAAACTTCACTCTCCATATGTTCCATTGATGCCTCACACTCGCCAAATCCCAAACTGAACCCATCACCTTTCCCAAAAGGCTATCCCTCCTCCAGTGTTTCCTGTCCCGATGAACATCACCAAGCTGGAAACCTTGCAGCCTCTGACCCTCCCACCTCCTCAGTCCCTGCACCCTGTCAATCAGCAAGTCCTCTCCACTCCACTCCCCAGTTCATCTGAAACAGACACTTACCCATCACACCCACTCCACTCTCCTGGCTCAGACCAACGCCATATCACTGAGCTGACCCACCAGTCTCCTAACTGGTCTTTCAACCCTTATCCCCTGGCCTGGACCCACTCCCAGCCCTGGCCAAATCCATCATCAACAGCTGCCAAAGTGCTGTTTCAAAGTTGCCTCTCTGAGCATGTCCCTCCCACCCCTTCAGTGGCTCCCCATTACCCAGAGGATGGGACCAAAGTCCCTTGATTCTCCAAGGTCTAGCTACATCTCCCTCTCCTATTTGATCTCAGACCGCTGCCTCCACCCCAAGTTGGCCTTTATTCTCCACAGCACCAAGGAGCTTGGTGTCCCCTGCACACCTGTCTCTAGCTTCCATCCATGCCTTCACTCATCCTCTACCTGCCCTCTGCCTGGAACACCCTCATTTTCCCCCCATTTTACCTTCCCTTACCTCATGAATTCCTCATCCTTTAAGACATAAGGTAACATGGTTTAGTTGATTCCTGGGGGCCCTTTTGCTTCCCTGGTGGCTCAGACGGTAAAAGAATCCGCCTGCAATGTGGGAGACCTGGGTTTGATCCCTGGTTTGGGAAGATCCCCTGGAGAAGGGTATGGCAACCCACTCCAGTATTCTTGCCTGGAGAATCCCCATGGACTGAGGAGCCTGGTGGGCTACAGGGTCACAAAGAGTCAGACATGACCAAGCAACTAAGTAGCAGCAGCAGGGGGCTCTTGTAAACACTAACATTTCATAACTCCAACGCCAAGTCTTGATAGTCAAGGCTTTCTGGATTCTACAGTCAGCTTCTCTCTTTATGGGACCCTGCAAGGGTCTTTGGGGAATCTCCAGTCCAATTTCACCATTTTTCAGACAGAAAATCTAAGGCCCAGAAAGAGAAAGGGATTTGCCTAAGATCACACAGCAAGCCAGTAGCAGAGCCAGGACAAGAAGTAGGCACCTGCCTCCCAGCCCAGGGCTCTTTCTTTGCAATACACTCTTCAACCTGATCACCCCTCTACCCCAACTCCAACACAGACATTCTTTTTTTTTAATATTTTATTTATTTATTTGACTGCACCAAGTCTTATTTGCAGCTTGTGGGATCATTTTAGCAGCAGCAGGTGGGATCTAATACCCTGACCAGGGATCAAACCCAGGCCTCCTGCATTGGGAGCATGAAGTCTTTGCCACTGGACCACCACCAGGGAAGTCTCCAACACTTAGATTCTTAGCACAATCATCACTACCCCACCCGGACTTACGTCCCCATACCCAAGCCAGACTCAAACCTTTCTTTCTACCTTTGCTTACACAGCAAGGTCATTCTCTCACCTCCATTCAACTTCCAGGGCCTCTACCTCCAGGAAGCCCATCCTGATTTTCAAGCCAAACCCATTTACACTCCATACCCTTCCCTACTGCTGCTGCTAAGTCGCTTCAGTCGTGTCCGACTCTTTGCGACCCCATAGACAGAAGCCCACCAGGCTCCCCTGTCCCTGGGATTCTCCAGGCAAGAACATTGAAGTGGGTTGCCATTTCCTTCTCCAATGCATGAAAGTGAAAAGTGTCACTCAGTTGTGTCCGACTCTTAGCGACCCCATGGACTGCAGCCCACCAGGATTCGCCATCCATGGGATTTTCCAGGCAAGAGTACTGGAGTGGGGTGCCATCGCCTTCTCTGACACCCTTCCCTAAACCACCCATATTTGCCAGAACCCAGCAACTAGGGCTTGGCTCAGTCTCATCAGCCAACATCTTATTCTGTCTCACCAGGTAGGAGGCCCACTCCTCAGTGGTCGATGTCTCCTCACCTTTCTTCTCCTCCTCTTCCTCCTTTTATATCCCCCAGCTCAATATACAACTGCTCAGAGTAACAAGGAGGAGCAAAAAGAGCATGGCATTTGAGGTCAGACAGATGGAGGTTCAAATCACAGTCCTGTGCATCCCTGGCTGGTTCACCTTAATCCCTCTGAGCCTCCACTTCCCTTATCTACAGAATGGGTCCCCTTATCCCCTAAGGTTGCTATGAGGATCGAATGACATTACTCATATTACAGGCCTAGCACTTAGTAGGTTCTTGATAAATGAGAGTTCCCTTCCCCAAAGCCTTTCTCAGTGAATCCCCAAGACACCAGGAGAAAAAGGCTCTTCTGGGCTGGGAGGTGGGCAGAACATGAACACTCTCTCTCACTCCCCTCCTCAACAGGCTATGAGCAGCCTGTGTGCAGAAACATGAGGCGTTTCCAACCCCCTTTCCCCACCCCCAACAATCTGCTTTAACCCTCCCATCACAAATGCCTTGTTTATTTCAATATCATTCATTTGGATTTTCCATTCATGCAAAAAAAAAGAAAAATTACAAAATCAGATTTAAGAGGAAAAAAGTCTTTAATGAGTCAAACTGTCTGCAGCCCTGTTTCTTTTTCAGGAAAAAGTGGCTGTGATTCTGGCAAGAGAGAAGGAAGTGCAACAGCTTCACTTACTGCAGCTGCCAGAAGAAATGCATTTCAGAGTGGAACAGAACCTCCGAACAGTTCCTCTCCCCGCCAGGCACTTCCTGTGCCGAATTCAGCTTGGCAGGTGACGCTCCAGCTCGAGCAGGGATCCAGCCCTGACATGAGCAACCGCAAGGTTCTCCGTTCCTGCCCGCCTCCAGCACGGGAGGAACCAGCCCCACCAGGCTCCTGCAAACCGCTGACCACTGGGCTCAGGCCTCCAAGAGCAGAGGAAGGCAGCTGGAAAAGCAGTGGACACACCTGGCCGGTGGCCAAGGAAACCTGGACCCCTCCCTGTTCCACAGTATTCAGGGACTAGAACTTTCTTCTCATCAAATGAGAGAGGTCTGGCATAAAGATCAGATCCAGGACTTGCTGCTCAAAAAATGTTCAGAAAATCTGCAGCTTCTTTTCCACTTTCAAAGGTGTTGTTCTAAAGGGCTGCTCTGGATTCCAAGGATCGAACTCCAGAAGGGTTCTATCCCCACCCCCTCAAAAAAGGGAGAAGAGCTGAAAAAGCAAATACTAGCACATGACCTTCAGATATGCACGAGAGACTGCCCCAAGGCAGAGAGCAGGCTGGATCAGGCTGGTGGTCACCTCCCCTGACTCAAACCCCATACCTCTATTAATGTAGCCCACTGACTCATACTACCCTGCTGGGCCCCTGAACTCCTAAATTCCTTTCTCATAAGCTGCTATTCCTCTCTATAATTTTTGTTTCCCGTCAGCAAGATGGGCCCCAGCATTTATCCCCATGACATTGCATCCTGCTAAGTTCACCTCTTCACTCCAGTCTGTTGAGATCTCCCTAGACCCTGACCCTGCTATCTGAGCTTTTCTCTGTCCTTTTTCTCTATCTGCTCTACTTCCTACTATTTAAGGCCTGCACGCTCTGCATCTTCTTCTGGTCCTTGGCATATACTGGTCAGAACTGGAGAGCAAGCAGAGCCCCACAGCAGCCTCTAAAGACCTTTACAGACTGACCTGTTCCCACTTATAAGAACATCCTATGGTTGTCCTTCAGATGGGAGCCCCTTCTGTGCCCTCACACCATCCATCGTGTCTTCAAGAGTCATAAGAGATCCTGTCCAGTGTCTGGGAGAGCCGCGTGATATAGCAGAAAGGGTCAGGCAGATCCAGGCTTGAATCCCAGCTCCGCGGGTCTTGGGCAAGTCACTTAACTCCCTGGAGATTCAGTTTCTCATCTGCAAAATAAAGAATGGTCACATCTAGTGCACAAGCTTCTGAAGATCAAGATGACGTATGTGATGGGACTTCCCTGGTAGACCAGCGGTTGAGAATCCGCCTGCCAATGCAGGGGACATGAGTTTGATCCCTGGTCTGGGAAGATTCCACATGCCACAGGTAAGACCAGGACCCCTGAAGCCCGCACACCACAACAGTGAGAAGCCTGAGCACCGCAACTAGAGAGGAGCCCCTGCTCGCCACAACTTGAGAAAGCCTGTGCACAGCAATGGAGACTCGGGGCAGCCAAAAATAAACAAATAAGATTTTTAAAAAGACCATGTGAGACATCCAGTTGGCATCACTGACCTGATGGACGTGAGTTTGGGTGGACTCCGGGAGTTGGTGATGGACAGGGAGGCCTGGTGTGCTGCGGTTCATGGGGTCGCAAAGAGTCGGACACGACTGAGCAACTGAACTGAACTGAGACATCCAGTGCGAGCAGGTGCTCGGTAAATAGATTCCAGTCCACCACGTGCCAGCTTACTTCCTTCAGCCACCAGTCGGTAAGCGGGCGAGAATCTGAAAGACGTGCCTGGTCTGGTGAACCCACGTTGGCTCCAAGGGTCACTGACTTGTTTTCCGAGTGTCGCAGATTTTACCACCCATGCTTGGCCCTCACGCTAATTTGAGATCAGCCAAACCCTGGCTCTTTTTCATGTGAATTTCTGTTAGGACATTCTTCCCTTCCTGGATCTGTGCAGTTTTGCTTATACACCTAAAATAATAACAGTGATAATAGCAGCCTAATCCTTTCAATCCTGGTGCTGCTGTCCGTGGGGTCGCACAGAGTCGGACACGACTGAAGTGACTTAGCATGCATGCATGCATGAAATTAAAAGTATCTCTATTTTGCCTATGAGGAGACTGACTTCATCTTCTAACGCATGGGGTGCGGGTTGGATCCCTGGTCAGGGAAGCTGAGATCCTACATGCCTTGCAGCCAAAAAACCAAAACATAAAACAACAGAAGCAATATTGTAACAAACTCAATAAAGATTTTAAAAACGGTCCACATAAAAAATATAAACATATACATAAATGTGTCACAAGTGAACTTATCTACAAAACAGAAGCAGACTCACAAACAGGGAAGAGACCTGTGGTTGTCAAGGGCAGGTGAGGTGGGATAGACTGGGAGTTTGCAATTAGCAGATATAAACTGTTACATATAGGATGAACACACAGCAAGTTTTGCTGTATAACATGGGGGACTATATTCAATATCCTGTGATAAACCAGAATGGAAAAGTGTATATATATTATATATATATATATATATATATATACATGAATCACTTTGCTGTACAGTAGAAATTAATACAATATTGTAAACTATACTGTAATAAAATAAAAAAGAAAGTGACACTTACATGCTCAATAGTCACACCTGCTTGGCCAATGCCTCCTGTGTTGGAAAGCTCAGAACTGGACAGTTTTCAATTAATTCCCTCATTCAGTGAGATACTCCCTGTTACAAATACCTCAAAACCTACTTAAGTTACCACATACCATGGACCTGGGTCACTTGGCAGAAAGGTTGATGAATCATGATGTCAGTGAGAATGATTTAGGGACCCCAATGCCTCTTCCCGCTAATATGTTCTTCCCGCCCCCCTCCAACTCTTCTCCAAAACAACTGTCTTTACCTGGTCTGCTCCACCTCCCTTTTTGATACCCTGAAATCTATTATTCTTTCTCAGAACTCTGTCAAAACTGCTCCTGGAAAGATAAGCAACTTTCTCTTATAAAGGAACTTCCCTTTTCTCCTGCCTTTCCATCCTTTATCTGCACCTTGGTGATGTCAGCTCTTACTGGTCCACAGATGGTGCCCCATGATTAACATAGAGGGGGAAAGAAAGTGACACTTAAGAGAACTCTTGGAAAGAGATGATGAGGTTATTCATGGGTTCATTCATTCAACAAATATTTATTGAACACACAATGAGACAGAGATGGTCCTAATAGTGGAGATACTAATGTGAACAAAAGAGGTAAAATTTCTTACTGTCTTAGAGTTTATATTCTGGCAGGGGAGAGAGAAATTAGAAACTAAATAAATATAATGTGTTCAATAGTGATGGATGCTGAGACTTCCCTGGTGGTCTAGCGGCTAGGACTCCACATTCACAATGCAGGGGGCCCGGCCTTGACCCCTGATCAGGGAACTAGACCCCACATGCCACAACTAAGACCCAGCAGAGCCAAAAAAGTATAAAAATATTTTTTAAAAAAATAATGATGGCTGCGATGGAGAATTTTAAAGCAGAGAAGGAGTAGGAAACAGGAAAGGCACAGTTTTAAGCGATCAGGTCCTCATCCTCACTGATTCTTCTATTAAGCAAAACATACTCACAAATCTTTCCCCAAACACACGCCCAGTTACTCAAGCCTCAGGGTCACGCACCCTCGAGGTCACCCAGGGAGGCAAAAGTCAGAACTGGCAGAACCCTCAGCGGCCAGAGGGAAGTGATGCTAGGAGAGAGGCACCAGGTTGCCTGAGGCCAGTGACATCCACAAAGGTACCCACACTTGGGAACACCCACTCATAAGCACACAGACTTGTACACACATATTCACACAAAAACACAAACCCCCATTCCCTTCTTATAGGCAGCCCGGTGGGGTGAGGTTTGGAGAGCTCCTGACAATTTCGGTGTCGCTTGCTCACTTCACCCTCCCCCACCCACCCTACCCTTCCCAGCTGTTTCAGCCTCTTCTTCCTGCCCTGACCAGCAGCTGCAAGTTCCCTGGATGGCAGGTGTGTGCACACAGATGCATCCTACGTGAATGTGGAGACATGTGGTTTGCAACTGAGGAGGACACGTTTGTGTGTAAGAATTCACACATAGGGAGTCTGCGGCATGTGTGTGTGTGTGTGTGTGTGTGTGTACGCACATGTGTGTGCACGCTCCCAAGAAGACAGAGAAATTTATAATCTAAATCTTGCTTCTCCGGAGGATGAAAGCAAAGCAAAGTTCAGATTTAAATCACACGACCACGGGCAGGAGGGGTTCCCTTGCCTTACATGATTATCTGCCGTGTGCAGTGGAAAGGGCTGGCAGGCAGGAGGCAGCCAGCAACCCGTCAGCAGGGAGTCATTTGTTGTCTCCAGGCCCCTGGGACCCGCTGTGCCTGCTCCGGGAGGGCGGGAGACCCAGAGAGCAGCAGCGACAGGCGCATGCCTGTCCCAGGTGTGGGGGATGGGGGAGGAAGGGGCCGGCATCCGGCCCAGGCTTCCTGGTGCAAAGAAAAGCAGAGACGGGGAGCAGGAGTCTGCAGGCCAGAGAAGCCCAGCCACTTGGCCTGGAGGGAGAAAGGGGGTCCAGGCAAGAAGTGGCCCCAGTGCAGATTCTACCCTGCCAACCTCTTCCCCAGCCATAGCAACACCCTCAGGCTTCTAGGATGTCTGAGTCTTCGCCTGAGTTTGCCTGATTCTTTCTCCCGGAGACCTTCGACGCTTCCCTCTGCTCCATCCCTTTCTCTTTGTTTCTGTGTGTTTGTTCTTTGTCTCTACCTGTCTCTCTGTCTCTGGGATTTGTCTTTTATCTGTGTCTGGCTGTCTGGCCGTCTCTCTCCACCTGTCTGTCTTTCGCTCTCCACGTCCCTCTGTAGTCCCCCTAACCTCAGGGTTTCCCTCCGCTGACCTCTGTCTGCTGTGGCCTTGCTGGTGACACGTGACACACCTCCCAGGGCGGCACATTATTCCATTTGAGCCTCTTGCCATTTGCCCGTGAGGGGGCATGTGGTACAGGCTGGGAGAGCTGGGATTAAAAACCCCATTTTACAGATGAGGAAACTGAGCTCCCAGAAGCTAAAAGCCTTGCCCAAGGCCACACAGCTGGCTTTGAATTTAAAATCCAGGTGTGTTTCCACTGTGTGACCAGCTCCCCAACCTCCACATCACCTGGAAGCATGAGCAGCTCCCCCCAGTCCCCCAAACCCTAAAGTGAAGAGAGTTTAAGGACCCAGTGCCACACAACGGCTCATCCCCAGCCCAACCGCAAAAACTGCCTTTGATTCACTCAACTTCCCAGAAAACATAAAGGCTGAGATGGCATCTTGGGAACTCTGTGTATGTCCTCCAAGGATGCCCCATCCCAGCCTCACTCTCCCCCCATATCTGAAGTGTGTGCACATCCCACATTCCCCAAGCCCACCTGGGAGGAACAGGCATCCTGCTTCTCAAGTAGGTGCCTCTTGGGAGCTCAGTCTTCCCATCTGTACAATGGGGACGTTGGGTCTCCCTCACACTACAGAGCTAGGCCCCTGCTCCAACCAACATAGCAGCTCCTCTCCCTCTCCAGGACCCCGATCTCTAAAAGAAACCTAACTTCAGCCACCAAGAGCCCTTGGACACCTCTGGAGGATCACTGTTTTTCCAATGGGGCCTGAAGTACTCTTGACCACATGCATAGGCAGCAACCACGAAGCCACAGGCCCAGACACAGAGGTTCATCGGCAGCAGCAAAGTCCCACAGCCTCCCAAGCCCATACCACTGCCTCCAGCCCCCACCAGGGAGGCGTCAGCGCCAACGACCCGCCAGGGCCAGCCCATTTTCCTTTCTTTTCATTGCCGGCTCCGCGTGTAGTTATAGAACCAGGTCTCCACAGAGTAATTTACTGGCAGAATCTCTCCCAGAATCCAGCTTGAAACCAAGCTGTAAAAACAGCTTCGAGTGTAAATAATTCATGCAGACAATATGACTTTTTTATGTAAATTCGGTGCATTAACCCTCTATTATAATGATGGACGACAGATAGGGGCGACGTTGCCTTGGTAAGAGCTAATGGATGGCCGCCATAAATTCACTGCACATTTTATTGTGTTGCTGGAAATTGTGCCTTCAGGCAATGCTGTTTACTTTTATGTAAAACTCTAGGTTCCCTAAATATTACAAATATTTTACATCCAGCTCCTCAGCATTTGGGCTCTGCCCACAAATCAAGCTTTCTCCATGTGAGTTGTAATTAAAGGTTTGTTGTTTTTTTTTTCCTGGGACAATTATCTCCAACTATAAAGAGAAATATTTTTCCCCTTTAGATGTTCCGTCATTGACTTATTAACAAATCCTTTGAAGAAGGTGGTAAGCGACTCACTGTGGTACTTGGCACGAGCGGGTTGTGGGAGAAGGGGCGCTGTGGGTCCAAGAGCTTGGTGGCTGGCTTTTATGTCTGGCAGCCACTCCGGTTTATTTACACATATGATATTCTGGGCCTTCCTCCCCCTTCTTCTTCTATAATTCATGACCACTTTAGCAGGGTAATTCCTCCAGCCACCTCTACAAGAGATGGGCCCCTTGCAAGCCCCGTGCCCATGTTCCTCTGGGGATGAAGACACCGGGGCCTTATGCCTGAGAGGGTCAGAAGTGGCGTCTTGGCAGCTGGCTGCCCGCACACAAGCCAATTCATCCCTTCCTTGGCCCCCATCCGATCACTGGCCCAGAGCGCCTTGGACGGAAATTCGGGGTCTTGTTCAGTCCAAAGTGTTGGAAAGGCCCTTCTGGCTCAGTCCCAGCCCAGGGAAAAGGTCACTAGGATGCCATTGAGTCCTGTGTGAGGCCTGGGGAGAGGAGGCCTGAGGACCTCAGAAGCTTCTTAATGAACGGAGGCAACAGCTGGAGCAGCAGCCCTCTTTAAAAATAATCCTCACACTTGTTTATTATTGTCATTAATATTAATAGCCACTCTGTTAATATTCATCTAGCTGCATTAATATCCTCCAGGAACACCTGGGATCTCTAAGCACTCCTAATGGCATGTGGACTCTGGCTGCAGCGCCCCTGCCTCTCTGCCTGACCCTCCCCAAGGGCATCACTCCCATCCTGCCCAGGTGTCAAACTACCCTGCGCCTGCCTCAGGAGACCCAGAGCCATGAGGGATTTGGAATCACCTCTAAGTCCCGGGGGCTCTACTGGGGGGACGGGACCTCAGGCCAAGGACCCTGAACATTTCCTGCCTCTCCCAGGGCACAGGAAGGTTCTGACAAAGGTGGCTTAAGAAAGAAAGATAGTTCATTTCCCCCCAAGGGCTCAATTTCCTGCAGAATCGGGGGAAAAAAGACACATTGGTTAAAAACAAAGATGAGATATCATTTTTCACCGATTAGATTGGCAAAGATAATTATAATAATAATGGCAACAGCAGCGCCCAGCTCGCTTCCTGTGTGCAACCACTTAGCCCTCGCTGCCTGCCTGCACTGACTTTCACTGACTCTCCCGACAACCCCTTCCACGTACCATTTATGAGACTGTAAAAAGCAACACCTTTGCGGAAAGCCATTTGCAATATGTGATGAAATGCAAGCTCCACTTACCCTTTGACCCAGCAATCCCATTTTTGGGAATTTTTTGTAAGTCATTGAAAATACTGCTCCCTTTAAGTGAAGGCCTCTCGCTGTTCCCCCCAACACCCACCCATTGCTTTCCCTTTCTCTGTCTCCGGTCCACTCATCTTTCAACCTGAAAGTCACCTCCTCAGAGAAGCCCTCCCTGACTCCTGAGTCTAAGTTACCTTCTCCTGTCTGACTCTTTCTCTCTTTTCCTTCGTACTTTTGTACTGCATACCATGTGCTAATTGGATAGTTATTTCTGTAAATGCTTAAGACATAAGCTCATCGCAAAAAAATCGCTGTCTTCCCTGCTGGCAGGGGCTTGTTGTCCTGTCTCCTCACTACATCATAAACTCTGCGAAAACAAGGACCAACCGTGTAGTTCTATTCCCCATTCCCATTTCCAGCCCAGCCCTGACCTGGTATGTAGAACACCCGTGATTAACATCTGTGGCATGAATGAATGAATGAATGAATGCACAAAGATAGGCACGCGGACAATCATTGCAGGGATGTTTGCAAGAGCAAAACAATTGGAAAACATCTATCGCCATCAGCTGGGGACTGGCTAAGTGAGGTATATTCGAACATATAATACAAGCATTCCAAATTTGAGGTGGGTCTACATGTATTGACATGAAGGACGTCCATGACATATTGCTGAGTGGGGGGGAAAAGAAACCAGGTGACAGAACAGCCTGTGTCGTCTGATCTCGCTCAGGGTAGACTTGCATACGTGGAGTCTATTTGTGTATATTTATGCACAGAGAGAAGTCTGGAAGGACGCTCACCAAAATGTTATGTGGTTATCTCTGAATGGTGAAATCTGAGGTGATTTTTACATTTTTCTTTGAACTTTTCCATATTGTCTGAATTTTTTGCAACGAGCATATGTATCCTTTTTTACAAAATGATAAAGCTGCCTTCAAAAGAAAAAAAAAGTATAGGTACACTAAGAAAGAATGGGAGAGGGAAGTGCCTTATGAAGGGCTCAACCCCAAGCCAGGCAAACCCAGAAGAAGCTGGGGCCGGGGCAGGGGCGGGAGCAGGGGGGCTATCTCCCCTCTGCTGTGGACTAGGCACCCTCCAAGGCTATAGGGGAGATTTGGAGCCCCGGAGCCCCTGCACCCCATCTTCTCAGGGCACGTCATGCCTGTCCAAAGTGGAGTTTCTAAATAGGGATTTCCGCATTTGATTCTTCTGACATGCTTTACCGCCTCAGAGCTGTTTTGCAAAATTCAAAGCGGTTTTCGCAGGCTCCAAGCTTCCTGGGACCAATTCCATTTTGAACAATAGCGGAGTGTCTGCTCGCGGGTGGGGTCGGCCCACCCCAGAGCAGCCTCCCAGCCCGTGAGCTGGGACTGTGGGGCTGAGTGTCAAGGCCATGGCATGAAAATACATGAGCTCGCCTTGTCCTCGTCCTCACCTTGCTCCAGTCCAGGCGGGGCAGGGGGAAGGAGAGAGCTCTCCCCGCTCCTGGCCCTCCTGTGCCCTGATGGCAGCCTCCCCGCAAGACGTGAGGGAAACCAAGCCCTTCCCCACACCCCTCCGTTTCTACTGCTTCACCCCCTACGGTCTCCTTTCCAAGAACCACCTAAACCCTGAGAAGCTAACTGACTTGGCCGCGCCAAGGTTGCAGGGCTAGACAGTGGGAGGGTATGGGGGGGGCGGGGGGCTCTCCTGCTGTTGTCCTGAGCATGCCTTCACTGAAAAACACTTGGTAGGAGTTTCCACTGGTCCAGTGGTTAGTACTTGGCGCTTTCACTATCGCGGCCCTGGATTCAATCCTTGGTCAGGGGATCTGAGATCCCACAAGCCACTGGGGGCAGCACCCCCAAAATAAAAAAAACAGCTTGGTGGACCATCCTTAAAAGAAATCCAAGAGGTCAGCAGCATGGTCATTACCCCAAACTAAGCCACACAAGACCCCTTCGCTTGCCTCTGTGTCCTTAACTCTGCCTTCCCTCAGTCAGGATCCAATACCCCATACCCAGAACCACATTTATAAAATTTACAAAACTTCACATTGCCGGGGGCGGGGGTGGGGGTGGGGAGGGTGGGTCACAGAGCAGGTCAGGCGGAATCTCTGCTCCTTAGGATGATAGTGCAGGCCTATCCCTCTCCAACCACACCTGTCTCCAGTCTTCACTGAATGACTTACAATCATCCCAGCCCTCTGCGCTGTCACACATTTCCCCCTGCCACCCCTGCCTGGACCATGCATCTCCCTCCCCTCTCACCTGGCTAATTTCCACTCCAGGGCTAGGATCCAGCTTGGTGGTCACCTCATCTGGGAAGTCTTCCCAGATTACCCCTACAGACCACTTATTCACCAAATACTTAATCAGCCCCTATGATGTGCTGTCAGACATTCCTAGAGGGCAGGGATATATCCCCAGGGCCCAGCTTTAATCAACTTCACAATTGTATGGCAATGGCCCAGATCATCAGCCCCATCTGATCTGTAGATCAGAGAACCAAGGACCCCCTGGGCAAGCTTTGGACAAGGGCAAGAAGGGGAAAGGAAAGGTTTCCTAAACCCCTACAGTCAGTGCCTCCTCCCAACTGTGTCCCCTAAACATTCCGCTTACTAACCCCTCTCCAGGCCCTTGAAGGGGGCCTGCGTGCGCTCACACACTCGCTCGAGCGCTCTCTCTCTCTCTCTTTCTCTCTCTCTCCTGCATTCTCCCACGTCCCTTGCCTTTTCTAATTCTTCCCAGACACCACTTTCTCTCTTGCTGCTGGGCGTTTGCACCTGCTCCTCAGCTCTGCCTGGACAGTCTTCTGCTCTTATCTCATCAGTTTCTTCGTGGTATTGATTTGACTCAGCAATACCTTGCAGTCCCCTCCTCTCCCCCTCCTCCCTGTTGCCTCGCTCAGGGTCACTGTCTCTGGATTACCCCTCACCTGCAGTCATCACCTCCCCGCAGAAGCTATACCCAGACTCTCCTTCCTAAAGGTCTTCTTCACGGGCTCCCCCATGCACTGGGTGGTCTCCACCAGCTACACACCCCCCAACTCCTGCAACTTTCTCCCTGTCTCAAGCCACCCCAAAGAGGTGAGACAAATCCATGCCTGTGCTCCCTCAGCCTGGCTTGCTCTTCTCTGCTTCTTCACCTGACTCACCCCTTCTCATCTTCCAAGACCCTGCTCAACAACTGCCTCCTCCCAGAAGCCTTCCCTGCCCCCACCCCACCCCATCTCCTGCTCAGGGCTAAATGAGTCTCGCCCCAGCACTCTGCACCATCGCCCTCATGGCCTCAGTGTCGCTGCCTAGGTATGGGCTCGTCCCCCCACTGCACCGTAAGCTCCTTGACAGAGGGCATCCAGCACCCAGTGAATGATTGTTATTGTCATTCTGCGCAGGGTCAGATCATCAGCCCCAGTTTCTAGGTGAGGAAAATGAGGCATAGAGAGGGCAAGCGACTCTCCCAAGGTCACAGAACGGGTAAGCGGTGCAGCCGGGGCTTGAACTCAGATGTCACTATTCCCAGGGGGCTGTTCTTTCCACTGCATCACAACTTCAATTAGGAACCACTCTAGCTAGCATCTCATACACACATACACACACACACACTTCAACATGTATAGAAAGGCACATGGGTATATCCAAACAGAGACACACACAGCCCTACTGACACACAGAAGGACAGACACAAACAGCAGACTCCATAGGCATGCCTGATCCACATGAATACTCACACACGTGTGCTAATATACACAGATGAACACAAACATACACGTCCATGCACACATGCATTTGTGCACATAACCCACACAGACACACAGACACACACTGAGTATATCCAGGTGCACATACAGACATGTGCAGACACACACTTTCATTCACACATAGCCAGTCACAAATACACAGACCAGCAGATATGTCCCTGGGCGCACAAAGATGTACACACACATATTCGGAGATGCACGCATACAAAATCTCATTCTTAGTCACTCACTCCCAAGTCATCACAGGCACACACAGACACAGAGGTGCTCTCATGTACCACTCAGGTGCCTTCATGTCAACACAGAAGCACATGTGTGTGCACACACACACGAGGATACATGCAAACCTACAGACCGTCACAAGAAGCAGTGCACACACACAAGAGCCGGCATCCACAGAAACACACACAGGCAGACACGCTTAGTGAACCACCAGGTCAAAGGGAGCTGTCTGCTAGGGGCGGGGGCCTGTCTGAGGTACCTCGGGGCGCTCACATTTTTGCAGCTCAGGAAGGCAGCTGACATACCAGCCCGGCTGTGATGGTATTTTGCATAAATGCTAATGTATTAATTACCATGTACAGTACACAGAGCTGCCATTTAAAAGAAAAAGTTAAGACTTTTTAATTCAAAAGCCCCATGCGGGGTGGGGGTAGGGGACCTGCCCCATGCAGTGGGTGGAAGCAGGCAGGGTAGGCATGCCCACGCCCACTGTCCCTACACATGGGTCCCCGCCTGCAGCCTCTAGCCCAGGCTGCCCCGGGGGGTCAGCCAGCTAGGACTCAGCCTTGGGGGCCCTGGTGCTCCCCGCCCCCACCCCCCACCCAGGACCACGGCACATGTGGAGCCGCGGGGTGGAGGAGGGGTAGGGAGAGTGGGGGAGGACCCCTTAAGGAGGGGGCAGCTCTGGGCCAGGATTCAGAGCCAAGATGGACGGGCCGGCAGGATCCTTTTCTCCACGCAATCCATTCTCTGCAAGGGAACCCGAGTAACCTTTTAAACCAGTGCATCAGATTATGTCATGCCCTGGCTTTAATCCTTTCAAAGGCTTCCCATGGCTCTTGGAGGAAAGTTCACACTCCTTAAGAGCCTGTAAAGCCCGATGTGAGCTGGTTCTCTCTTACCTCCCCAGGCCTCTGCTAGTCACATAGCCAGCTCATCCTCACATCTCCAGGCTGGTTGCTCCTCATCCACCAGGCCTCTGCTCCCCCAGGACCTCTTCAGGGCCTCTCCCCTGACTGCCCCTGGCCACCCCGCCTAAAGGAACCCCTCTCCCTATCCCTTATCCCCTCTGGGTAACACAGCTCATTAATTAACCTTCTTTTTTGATTTTCTGACTTGACACTATTCACGTCCCCCACTATAAAGGAGTTTTGGAAAGCCAGGATTTTGCAGAACTAGTTTCATCACAATATCTCCCCTCAGGGTCTGGTACGTAGGAGAGGCTCAGCTAAAAGTTTGTTAAACGATGGGATTCCCTGGTGGTCCAGTGGTTAAGACATGGGTTTTCACTGACACAGGCCCAGGTTCAATCTCTGGTTGGGGAACTAAGATCTCATAAGTCATAAATAAATAAATAAGCACCCCCCAAAATGTTTGTTAAACAAGAGCACAAACTGGGATGAAGAAGAGATGTCCTGTCTGCCCAGCTCCATTCCGGGTACTAAACTCAGGACAGCCCTGGCTCCTCTACGTCCCATAGGGTGGTTCATGGTCCAGAGCAGGACGCCGAAGCCCAGGGCAGAAGACATGTCCAGCATCACGCGGCATCTTAGAGACGAGTACCCAGGCCTCCAGAGTCCCCCAGCCATCCGGCAGAATTAGCCTCAAAGGATGCTACTTCAACAGCAGCAAGGAGCGGCAACTCAGCCCTTTACCTTGCCCCTCACTTTCACATCCAGTCTTACACAGGCCTTGCAAGGGAAGCATCATGTCCCCAATTTCAGAAGAAATTAGGGTGCTGAGATATAGGTCAAGCACCCAACATCTCTCAGGTTGTCAGAGGAGGAGTCAGGATTTAAATCCATGTTTGCTGCCAAATCGAGGCTTCCTCTGCTGGACCACGAACCTGCTCTCCCCTCCAGACCCTCAGGGCTGCTTCTGGCAGCTGGAGCATAGCAACAATGGGCCCCATCCTCCCGGAAGGCAGGAGAGCCAAAGTGGTCCTGCCAGGCAGGTGAGGAGGGAACCTGGGGCCCAGCTGGCCCGCTCCCTAAACACAGGATAGAGTCCTCCATCCACTCCCATCCCCACTCAGCTGCCAGCTCTCACCATTCTAGATGCCGGATCTCTCCCAAACCCAGCCCCCTGCTCTTCCCCCCAGACCCCCTGCCCTGCCCTCATCCAGGCTGCATCACCATCATCTCTCACCTATACTCTTATGACAGCCTTTAGTCTGGATGTTCAGATCTGCCCTCCACCCAGCAGCCACAGTGATCCTCCCTAAGTTCAAATCATATTTCCCTTCCCAGTGACTTCTCCTCTCCCCACTGTACCACCGAATCCCCCCGCACCACCCTGATGGTGTTCGTAAAGGTGCATCAATGTTAATCCACACTCCCTGAGTTCAAATCCTGGCTCTGCCACTTACTAGCTGAGTGGCCTTGGACAAATCACCTAACCTCTCTGTGCTTCAACCACCTAATCTGTAAAGTGGGAATAATAATAGTATCCCCCCCCTCCTAGGGTCATTTTAAGGATGAAACGAGTTAAAATATGTAAAGCACTAAAAATAGTGCGTGGCATCTGAAAAGCACTAGGTAAGAGTGTGCTGTTCTTTACAATTTGTGTGTGTGTGATTGCTTGATTTGTGGCTTTTTCCTTCATGACATTATAAATTCTAGGAAGAGGGGGTTTGGACTGGGATGACCACTCGGGAGGCTTCTTTGCCCGCTCGCATCCCTCTCTGCCTGCGGTCTTTGTTCTGCTTTCCCCTGTTCTCGCTGGGTGTTGGCCCGGGAAAGAGGAGGAGGGCATGCCCCCGGCAGGAAATGCTGTCAGCATCAGCGTCCCAGGCCTGATGAAGATGACAGGCAGCAGCCAGAGACGACTGCTCCCCGCAGAGGGCCGGGTGGGGACGGTCTCCTCCAGAGCCCCAAGTTCCCCGGGGAGCCCCCACAGGGCCAAAGCTCCTTTTGTCCAGAAGGTCAGGAGCAGCTGGCCAGCTGCAGGAGAGTTCCGCTGCCCTGCTGCAGCCAGCAGCCCAGATGTGCGTGTTTGCACAGCCGAGTCCAGGCTCTGAGGGAGCCTTGTTGAGCATCATGAAAGGGGGCTTGTAAGGAGGCAGACAGCCTCCGCACCCGGGCCTGCCCGCCTCCAGGACAGCAACCAGGAATGCAACCCGCAGGAAGCCCTTCCTACCAGGCCTGCCAAGTGCCCTGCTCCTGCCCGAGGATCCGGGCCGCTGGCACGAGCAGGTTCAACTTGCCAGCTGCAGACTGTATGTCTGGGTTCTGATCCGTCCTCAGCCTCCTCTTCTGCAAGATGGAGAGAGGTGCCAACCTCTCCCCACAATGAGGAGCAAGGGAAGCTCACAGCCTTAGGAGCAGAAGAGAAGAAAGACCAGAAAGAATGTTCACCTCCATGCACCTCAGCTTTTCCATCTGTAAACAGGGATGATAGCTACCACTTCCTGGGGTTGTCCTGGTGACAAAATGCCAAAACCACGCATGTGCTGACACACAGGAGGTGCTCAGTAGCTCTTTCTCCCTCTCTGTTCAGCAGGCTCTAAAACAGGGCCCCTGAGGATGCCTACATTGAGGGTGGGGGCTTCCTCCTCACCCTGTTCCAAAAGAAGAGCTGCCGCTAGAAACCCTCACCCCAGGCATGGTGCCATGTAGCTGGGCAGCCTGTGTGCCGCACAGGCACAAGACTCCATTTCCAGGTAGGAGAGTCTCTGCCCCCAACACGGTCTCTGGACACAGCTGGGCTCCTATCTTAGTCCTAGTGGTCCAGGAACAGCCCATTCTTGGGCCTGTCCAGCCCTGGGCAGAGGAGAACTGGGCTCAGCTGCTTTGCCAGGTGGAGCTCTCCTGAGTAGAACTGGCCACTGGGCCACTCTAGTCTCTGGCACAGTCAGGTTCCACCTACCCAGTGTCTGGCATAATCAGCCCCTGGGCACGGTAGCCCCGGGTCAGGGTAGCCCCGGGTCCAGTCAGCTCTCGGGCAGCCATTGTAGGCAGAGTGCTGGGCATGGATGAGCCCCAGACACAAAGGGTCCTCAAAGGGTCTCTGAGAGCAGCCGTCTGGGCTCAGTTATTCCGTGGCCACCATCGGTCCCTGGACAGAGCCGGTTCCCGGGCATCGTTGGCCGACCAGGCCATCCCGAGACATGGTCAGCAGCCAGGCACTACAGTCGGTCCCTTGGGCACAGTCAATCTGAAAAGTAGACCCCTGACACAGTCCACTGAGTCCCCCACCCTTGATTAACGTTCACAGATGCACCACCCCCTCTCTTATGGCCCCAGTCCCTCCTCAGAGGACCTGGAGAACTGGGGCCCACAGAAGGAACTGGAAGCACGCTCTGCGGTCCCCAGAGCCCCTGCAAGGCCTGCTTCTTGGCAGGTGGAGGCAGCAGGGTCAGAGAAGAGTTGGGGGAGAGCTAGGCCTGGGAGAATGCGGAACCAGTGCTCCAGAGCAGAGCTGGCCTTCCACGCAGGCAGAGGGGTCCACATTACGGAGGACATGGCCCGGCCTGGAGGCCGGAGTCCCCGCTGCTCGTTACTCTGCTCCCCTGCTCTGTACTGAATGGATCACAGGTCTCCAGAAGAAGCGTGCAGGACTGCTACCGAGCCTCCACATGATGGTGGGTAAGTGACCGCGACAAGCTTCTTCTAGTTCTAAGAATATAAATTCCCTCCCAGTGGCAGTCCTGCTCTCTAATAAATACTCACAGCCTTAGGTGTGGCTCTAGCAGGGAAGGAGAAGGTGGCCCGTTCCGGGGACCGTCAGCTCCAGGACACGGTTGGCGCTGGGTCTCTGATGCTTCCCGGGTCTGATCAGTCCCACAGTTCCATCACCGCCCGGTGCAGCTAGGAACGGAGCAGCAAGCCCAGGGCGGGGGTCCAGCCCACACAGAGGCCCTCTTCCCCAGGCCTGCTTGGTGCTCATCCCTTTCGGCCTGCGTTATTCTCCGAAGGGGGCACGGTTTCTGCAGGGTGGTAATGCAATGTGGCATCCCATTAGCCGGCACCTGCCCTCGCTGCCCACCTTCCTCCCCTGGCCCCCACACACATCAATGTTTAATTGAATTTCCAGTGTCGGAGTGCAAGTCACATCTGTTTCAGGGTCTGGGGATGAGGTGAGCAACGCCCACCAAGTCTCCCATGATGGGGGAGCCCCACCACACAGGCACCCTGTCATCCCAGCCCAGCCCCGCTGCCCAGGCACAGCTCTAGGTTGGCACATTCAAATCCCCCAGATTCACACATGTTTTTAAAATTGGGGATTTCCCTGGAGGGAGAAGAATCTGCCTGCCAATGCAGGGGACATGGGCTCAATCTCTGGCTGGGGAAGAGTCCCCATGCCGCGAAACAACTAAGTCTGTACTTCACGAACACTGAGCCTGCACTAGAGCCTGTGAGCTGCAGCTACTGATGCCCATGCACCTAGGGCCTGTGCTCTGCAGCAAGAGAAGCCACCGTAGTGAGAAGCCCATGGATCACAGCTAGATAGCAGCCCCTGTTCACCACAGCCAGAGAAAAGTCCACCCAAAGCAATGAAGACTCAGCAAAACCAAAATAAATAAATAAAATTGAAGGAAAGTCTACTTGTAGGACAGAAAAGGACGAGGGTCGGGGGGAGCACGTGGCAAGAGGATTCCACAGGGACAGATGGGGAGGGGGTTGAGGAGGGGTGCCCTGGCAGAACTGACCAAGGCAGGGCTCACCAGCTGTGGCTTCCGGCTAGAGACCCCCCAGGGTCCCAGGGCGGCCTCTCCAAGGTTAATAATTTACCTACACTTTCTTTCTCACTGGTGTCCAAACCAAAGCCATCCAACCGGGGAGTCCACAAGAAGAGCGTCCACAGGGAGTCAGAACCCTCATGCTGAAAGGGAAGTCAGCCTAAAGAGACAGACTGAAACTAGGTCAATCCAGTTCAGACTGGTCCCAACTGGCTGCAACTTGACCTAACTGATTCAAGCTGGCTTGAATCAAACCAGACCTGGTGGGGCCAGCACAGAATGTGTGGAGTTGGCCAGGACTGGATAAAGCTGAATCAAACTGGTTGTGACCTGCTCAACCCACCTGGAGCCACTGGAAGGTCAACCAGTCAATACCTTTCCTTTGTGTTGGCCTTTGCTGGAGATGTCTTTATTTATCCCTTCCTCTTCAAACTTTCTGGATCCTTTTGTTTACAGGATGCCTTCTGTAAACCAGTTTTCAGTCCACGTTGCATCACATTCTTAGGATATGTAACGTCCGCATTATCACTGCTGCTAAGGAGATTACGTGCAAGGGCTATCAACTGCCTGGATTCAGGTCCCCACATCTAGCCGTGAGATCTACAGTAAGTTATCTAATCTTGCTTACTCGCATGTGTTAAAAAAAAATCAGCTCATTACAGGACTTGCCTCACAGAGTATAGTTTTGAAAATTGAAATTCTGTAGTGCATATATTAGCACTGTGCCTGATACCTAATAACCACTTAATACATGTTATTCCTATACTGTTATTATTCCTTGATTCTGACCTCATATAACACAGCCTCAGGTGATCAGGACTCGGACTCCCACACTACCTCTTCCTTAGGGAGTGAACTGATAATTCACTTAACTTTCCTTATGCTTCAAAATCCTCAGCTGAAAATGAGGGTACTAGTGCCTGCCCCAAGGGTTGTTTTGAGGGTTAAATAAAATGAACCACATAAAGCGCTGAGCACCATGCCTGGAACACGGTAAACAGCACTCCATACATGTTAGCTATATTACATTAACGACTATACTTCAATAATGCTAACTCTGCATGACATGATTTATGAATATGAACTCAATCTCATGGCAACCCTAAGAGGTAGGTGCTATTATTGTTGCATTTTCAGGAGAGGAAACAGGCTTGGAACATATGACAGTGCCTGGTGATTTAAGAAATATTTTAGGAAGGAAAATAAGTTATACATTTGTCAAGGTGGAGGGCAGTAGGCAGAAGGCTTGGGAGGCAGGCAATGATTTAAAAGAAGCTTGGCTTTGAAGTCAAATAAGCCTGGACTCATGTCCCCAGTTCAAACACTTCCTAGGCCCAATGTCCTCGTCTGTCAAATGGGAATAACAATCCTTATCTCATAGAATCATGAGGGTTAAATAGGGTTAAATGTGCAAAGTAGGTGCTCAAAAAATGTAAGCTTTCTCTCTTTTCTTCTTCCTCAGAGACATTAGGCATTCAAAGTGGTGTGTATCTACCAGACAAATGGGTAAAGATACGGCACACACGTGCAATGGAATACTGCTCAGCCATAAAAAAGAACTAAGTAATGCCATTTGCAGGTACATGGGTGGACCTAGAGATTACCATCCTAAGCAAGTCAAAAAGAGAAAGACAAATCCCACATCACTCATACGTGACATCTCAAACGTGCCACATATGAACCTATCTACGAAGCAGAAACAGACTCACAGACACAGAGAATAGACTTGCGGCTGCCAAGGAGGAAGGGGATGGGGGAGGAACGGACTGAGAGACTGGGGTTAGCAGATGGAAACTATTACATAGAGGATGAATAAACAACAAGGTCCTACTGCACAGCACAGGGACCTGTATTCCATATCCTGGGATAAACCACCATGGAAAAGAATATTTTAAAATGTACATATGTGTATAACTGAACCTCTCTGCTGTACAGAGAGAAATTAACACAGCGTTGTAAATCAATTACAATGAAAATTCTTCAAATTTTTTAAAAACACTCAAAGTGGCGTGCCTCTACACAGTGACACTAGTCTGGGGCCATGTTTAGAGGACATCCGCCCGAGTGTGCTGTCCATCTCTAGTGTGGCATCTGTGCAGAGGTCACCCTCCCTCGCCTCACACTGAACACCCACCAGCAGAGAGACGCGGCTCCTCGCTCTCCCATCTTCTTGCCCAGGCGTCTGCTGGAACCAAGCAGAGTTATGGGAGCAACCATGCAGGCAGATGTGACAAGCTGCATCTCAGGCCAAACATATCTGTTGAGCGAACACCAGTGGGGAAGGGGAGGGATGCCCACGGTGGGTGGGGTGAGCATCCTTGGAGGGATGCTACAATATGGCTAGATCTGGGATGTCTGGCCCTGAACCCAGGAGGGCCTCCTTGATCCCACATCAGCAAAATCCTCCCCGTGACCACCTTGGGCTGAATCCCTTTCGGGATGATCCTCCTCTCAACTCTCCACCTGGATGGATAGGGCAACAATATCCCTTGACCCCACTGATGACGATGATAATAGTGATGAAAATGATGACATCAGGCATTTATTTTCAACACAATGTGCCAGACTTTTTATAAAATGTACTGTTACATCCTCAGATTCTGACAGACTGGGACTCCTATCTTGATCTGACTAAAATCCACAGAGGACATGTAACCAACCAAGGAGACACAGCTGGTCAGTAAGGGAGCTAGAGATTTGAATCCACATTTCCTCATTCCAAAGGGGATATTTTCTGTCTCTATCTTGATGGACCCAGAAGTTCCTTTTCTTACTCCCTTACTCAGCAAAGATTAATGCCCTCTGTGTGGCAGACTGGGCCCTGGGGGTGATATAAAGAATAAAACATGCTCAGTAGCTTAAGGAGCTCAAAGTTGATAATAAGAATCACCACCAGGGCTGACTGAGGAGGGATGGGCTTGACATGAGACATTACATTGGTGATGGAATGGGCTTGGAGCCCGCTGTGAATACGCAGCATGACGGCCTGTTAGTCGGGTTTGCTAGGCTGTGCTACAGTAACAGCAACCACGACAGCAGAAATGTCAGCGACTTAACACATGCAAGTTTATTTCGGCTCATGCAAAGTCCATTGTGGGCCCAAGAACACTTCACGTCCACTCCCTCTCCACTAGTGACTCAGGGATCCAGGCTTCCTGTGTCCTATAGCAATGCCATCTGGAACACATGGCTTCCAAGTCTCTATGGCCAGAAAAAAGAAATGTCATTCACTGGCTCTTAAATGTTTCACTCCAGAGTGTCACATATAACTTCAGTTCACAGACCCCCGACCAGATCGGTCACATGGCCCTGCATGGACACAGGAAGTTAGAAATACAGGCAGCACATGAATTCCCTAAGAAGCAAATGTCTCTGCCATAGAATGAAATTATTCATCCAGTTTGGCTGTACCATTAAAGGTCTAATATCCAACCAGAAGAAGCTGATGGTTCTATTCAGCAATGCCACTTTCAAACTTTAACTAGATTGCTATTCTGCAACTTTAGGCCTTGTATTTTCAGAGCCTCCCAGACAGAAGGGACTCCCAAAAAAGAGAGGAGACCAAGTTGAGAAGGGGATTTGAAGTCTACTCTGAGGAAGAGTTGAAAAGATTCTTGGTCTGGAAGAGGATAAACCTCCAATCTCGAATTTCAGATTCTTGAAGGACTGTCATGGGACAAAAACTACTCTGTGGGTCTCCTTGGTACAGAGCTCAGACCAAGGGAAGTTACACAGACAATTCCCAGAGGCACAGTCAGAGCAGAGCACTTTTCAAAAGACTGCTACAGGAGAGAGTGAATTCCCTGTTGCAGGAATATGCAAGAAGAGTCCAGAAAGTCATTTGATTTAGTTGCTTCGATTCTTCAGGTATCTGAAGAAGTTGAAATAAACATACAATAGTAGGCCTTACAGATAGAGTTCAGACAGCAAGGGTAGGGAGCACAGCTCATTCACACTCTAAGCTTGGCGTCACAAGGCATCAGAAAGGACACCAGCCCTCAGAAACCGTATTAGTCAGCTTAGGCTAGGCTTTGCAACACTAACAGCAACAACAACAAAAAAGCAAAAGCTTCACAGTTTAACAAATTTCTCTGGGGCAGGGTAGACTGTCCAGAACCCTCCTCCCTGGGCTCCTCCAGTAAGAAGCTCTGTTGTCTGGGTGCCTCCCACTCTCAGGGACACTTATGAAGGACACCCAACGTGAAAACAAATAAAAGGAAATCACCCCATCAGAGCTATAAGTAATAATCAATAATTCAAAGCCTTGATAAAGTCTTGCTGGAGAGCGTTTCAGAGAGAAGGCACGGGCTGAGTTTCATGGTTAATTCAATGTCAATTAGCTGATTGCTAACTTCCCTCCAGCGAAATCGCATGCAGTGCAGGGCAGAGAAATCAAACGTGCTCTCGCTTTAACAAGCCTGGCGTTTCAATCATTCATCTCTGGCCGCAGGCTCAGAACCAATGCCAACAGACGTTCCTTCACAGCTTTATCAACCATTTCTGCATGTCACTGTTTTCTCAGCTGCCCTTAATTGTCCCAGGACCATCTCTGGGAACCATGGCTACTTGCAATCTAAAGTCAAGAGAATAGCTTTCTGCTTCCTGGAAGGTATGGGACCCACAGCCCCTGAAACTCAGTTTCCCCCTGAAGAGCTCTTCCCCCAAGGGGATACTTCCATCAGTCAAGGTGACAAAGCACACAACAGAAATGGCAAAGAGACTGGTCCATAGTAGGTGCTCAATTCAGGTAGTTTCCTCTGCCCTCGCAAATCCTTAGATGGCTACCTTGCTCGTTTCCAAGCTGCTGTAGAAGCTATGCCTCCTTCAGCACCATGGCCAGAGTCTCTGCCCAGAGGCTAAAAATGGCAGGAGCGGATCAAGATGAGAAGATGCTGCAGGGCTCAGAGTTGAGGGGTGATGGGGGGCAGTGGGGAATTCAGTGTGAAGGAACCTTGGGGACCAGTGAAGCCCACTGCTTTCCTTTGCACAGGAGGAAACAGGCCAGAGAGGGCAAAGGACTCTCCCCAGATCACAAAGATACTGGATCTCCAAGCTCACAATCCCCACATCTCATGCTGTCCCACAGAAGGCGAGGTCAGGATTCTGGGTCCCTTCTGTTTTCTAGGAACTCCCTAGGGTGTGAGACACAAAAGAAGAGTTACTGGTGTACAGGGAGACCCCATGAAAGGGCTGCCTGGAGGAACAGACGGCTGCAGGAGGCCTAGGCTCTCCCTAAGGGTTCAGCCCTAGACCAGAACTCTTGGAAAGTGTCCTTTGCCCATCTCTCCTCCTCACAGTTCTGAGTTGGGGCTATAATGGATCGTTCACATGCCTAGCACTGCGCACAGCACTAGGACCAGGGTAGGAAAAGGCTCCCTACACACACCCAGCACCTTCTCTTGGCAAGCTGACATCTCTCTCTCACAAGTGTGTAGCATGCTGTGATGGTTCATTTTCTGTGTCAACATGACTGGGCTAAGGGGTGCCTAGATAGCTGGAAAAAAAAACATTATTTCTAAGTATGTCTCCAAGAGCATTTCCAGAAGAGATCCACATTTGAGTCGGTAGATGGAGTAAAGAGGATCACCCTCACCAATGTAGACGGGCATCACTCAGCCCACCAAGGGCCTGAATAGAACAGGGAGGGCAGAGGAAGTGTTAATTCTCTCCCTGTTTGAGCTGAGATGTCCATATTCTGCCTTCAGACTTTAGTTCTTCTGCTTCTCACACCTTCAGACTTAGACTGGAACTTATACCAACGATTCCCCTGGTTCTCAGGCCTCCAGGTTTGAACTGGAAGTATACCACTGGTTTTCCTGGGCTTCCAGCTTACAGACGGCAGACGGTGGGACTTCTCAACATCCATAATCATGTGCTGCTGCTGCTGCTGAGTCGCTTCAGTCGTGTCCGACTCTGTGCGACCCCAGAGACGGCAGCCCACCAGGCTCCCCCGCCCCTGGGATTCTCCAGGCAAGAACACTGGAGTGGGTTGCCATTTCCTTCTCCCATGCAGGAAAGTGAAAAGTGAAATTGAAGACGCTCAGTCATATCCTACTCTTAGTGACCCCATGGACTGCAGCCTACCAGGCTCCTCCGTCCATGGGATTCTCCAGGCAAGAGTACTGGAGTGGGGTGCCATTGCCTTCTCTGATAATCATGTGAGCCAATCTCTAATAATAAACCTCTCACTCTCTCTTTCTCTCTCTATATATATATATATATGTATACACACACAGACACATACATATACATATATATACACCCTGTTCTTCTGTTTCTCTTGAGAGCCCTGACCAATAAATATACCCATACCTTGTGGACTGCCCAGGTGTGAGGTGACTACAGAATTTTGTCCTGTGTAAGACTGAGGATGTTGTTTCCATGACCATGACCCCCTCCCCTACTCCCCGTCCCTGGGGGTGAAGGAAGGCAACTCTCTCAAGTCTCCTCTATCACAGACCAACCTTGAAAACAGATGCTGTGCCCAGCAAACTGACTTATGTCCCTTCCTCGTCAGAGATCTGTAAGGTGTTTGCTTTTGAAGTGAAAAGTGAAGTCGCTCAGTCGTGTCCAACTCTTTGCGAACCCATGGACACCAGGCTTCTCCGTCCATGGGATTTTCTAGGCAAGAGTACTGGAGTGGGTTGCTGTTTCCTTCTCCAGGGAACTTCCCAACCCAGGGATCGAACTCAGGTCTCCCACATTGTAGACAGATGCTTTCCGTCTGAGCCACCACTTGATCTTAGCCAAAAGGCCAAGAAGAGGGACAAACTACAGTCTCTGGTCTCTATTAGGCAGTGTAGCTTGACAGTGAAAACCTACGGTCACAGACACGTGGGTTTGAATCCCACCTCCACCACATTCCAGCCATGAGATACTGAAAGAGCTATTTAACCTCTCAGAGCCCCAGTTTCTTCATTTATAAAATGAGGATAATGATAGTACCGAACTTATAAATAGTTGAGAGGATTAAATGAGACAGCTCATGCGAGTGCTTCACATGGTGCCAGGTAAAGAAAAACTGTTTCATAAATAGCAGCGGTCTTCCTTTAGTAAAAGTTTCTTTTGGAAAAATTCCAAGCCTCAAGGGCATCCCAGAAGTCTATCCAGACAGAATGAGGCTCAATCTGAAGCCGTGTTCAGGGCCAGTCTGGGCCTGGGCTGGGGCTCACTGTAAGGTCAGAGTTCAGGCTCAGTCTGAACCTCATCAAAGCTCTCCCACTGACTCACAACACAGCCTTGTGTGAAAGTCCCTTCCCTAGAAGCCTCAGTTCCCGTACCTGTAAAACGGAACAATGAGGCCAGCCAGCGTGCCCTCTGGAGGCAGTGGGTACCATCACAGCATGCGTGTGAAGGCTGGTGTCAACCCCAGAGATCAGTGTCTCTCTGGTGTGACTTGCATCCCTCTGGACCTCGGGCCTACTCGGTGAGAGGTTTCTCTCCATGCTTCCCTATGCCCATGGTGGAGAACATTCCCAGGGATCAGAGGGAAGGACACCCAGGCTATGCTGCTCTTCCCAGGGGTGGGGAACAGAAAGCATGGGATTCACTACACACACGTTGGCTGACTTCTCTGCACCGCGCCAGCTTCCTGCATTCACTGCTTGGTTTATTTGAGGAGACTCAGATGAGCCAGATCTGGGTTCAGCAGACCTGCCCAGACCAACAGGCTGAGCCCTTTCTCACTGTCTGGCTCATACACTCTGCACCTCACTTGGTTTCTCTTTGTCTGTCCATCTCTGCTGGACGGCTTGCTCCTCTACCTCTCTGTCTCCTCGGGGGGTTGAGTCTCCATCTCATCCCCTGCCTCGGATTCAGTTGCTGCCCTTCTCAGTCCTGCTCTGTGCCCCAGGAGCCTGACCTCTGAGGACTGCACAGCTGGGGCGCCCCTGGTTGGGTTCAACTGGCAGGAGGCATGAGAAGAGATAGCAGGGTGGGAGGGGAGGGCAGTCAGGGATTCCTTCCCCAAGACTCCTCTCCTGGGCCACATCTTTCAAAAAGGCTGTGTTTCTCCACGACTACAGCATGCACGAGGCATTTGGTCCTTCCTGGCACCAGCCCTGGCTTTCTAAACTCCAGCCATGCCTTGCAAGTAGCCTGTCCATTCTGTTGCAGTCTCTATGTGTAAAGCATTTGAGGTGAGGTAAAGAATCAGCCTACCAATACAGGAGCTACAAGAGGTGCGGGTTTGATCCCTGGGTCAGGAAGACCCCCTGGAGAAGGAAATGGCAACCCGTTCCAGTATCCTGGCCTTGGATTCCAGAATTCATGAATTTCAGAATTCCACAGACAGAGGAACCTGGTGGGATGGGGGGGTCACAAAGAGTCCAACACAACTAAGCGACTAAGCGCATGTGCGTGCACACACACACACACACACACACACACTGTGTCCTGCCAGGACCCTTACTGAACACACCTCAACCTACTCAACCAAAGAGGATGCTCTTTGGCATCCTCGGTATCTCTGAGTGCCTCTCCCCTGCAAGTTCTCCTGAACCCAGGGTGGGAAACACTGAGACTGCCTCTATCACTTCTCTTAGATAGACCCCTCCAGGATGCTGGGGTGGGGGAGGGGTTCCTGTTACAGACAGAGAGCCAGAAGACCCTCTCATCTTCCTCACAGGCCAGAGAGAACTAAGGGCAGCTTATACCTCTGGTGGGTTATAGAATCCCTTTGCCACAAAGCAGGTAAAACATTTGATAACCTTTATTTCCTCCTTTATAACATAGAGAAATTCACTCTTCTTCCCAACCTATTTAGAGGATCTGCTGGGCTAAGGGATGTGATGTGGTCTGTAAACTACAACCAGGACACCGAGGTGGGAAATTATAACTGAGTTCCTGCCTCCTAGTTGCAAGGCAGGTGGGGGAAAGGGTAGCAGGCCTACAGAAGAGCCAACATCTGATGTCTAGGGCTGCTCCCTGCCCCACAGACAAGGAAGAGCCACTGCTTTCTGAAGAACATCAATATCCCAAGTGATACTGACACTGAGGTTGGAGCGGGAACCTGGCTGAAACTGGGAATGAGGCTGTGATTGAAATTTGGGCTGGGGTTAGATTTAGGATGGGGGCTGAGGCTCGTGGGCTGGGGTTGAAGTTAAGGTTAGGGCTAAGGAGGGAGTTGAGGCTGGGGCTGAAATCATCATTGGAGATGGGTTAGAGGTTAAGGTCAAGGTTGAGGTCTGAGTGGGGTCTGGAGTTAAAGACTGAAATCAGGCTGAAGCTGAGTCTGCCCTGAGTTGGGGTTTGGGCTTGAGGTTCTGGAATCCTCCCTGCCTGCACAGACCCCCACAGGGCCTCTCACTGACCTACCCTGTAGAGGTACTGACATAGTGACCTCTCTTCCTTTGTCCCTCTGGGCTGACTACTTCATTCATTCATTTATTATTTCACTCAACCATTCAGTTAAAAATATACTGCTCATCTATTACACGCTGAACACTATAACGGATGTTGGAAATGCACTGTAAGCCAAGCAGATACAGCTGCTACCTCCATCGAACTTGTGTTTTTAAAGGGACGAAAGGGCTTCCCTGGTGGTCCAGTGGTTAAGAATTTGTCTTGCAGTGCAAGGGACACCAGTTCAATCCTTGGCCCAGGAAGATCTCACATGCTGTGGAACAACTAAAACCGTGCCACAACTACTGAGCCTGAGCTCTACGGCCCTCAAGCCATAGCTACTGAAGTCCACACACCCTAGAGCCTACATCCCACAAGAGAAGCCACTGCAAGGATAAGCCCACGCACCACACGAAAAGTAGCCCTCACGCGCCACTGGAGAAAGCCTGCGTGAAGCAGCGAAGAACCAGCACAACCATAAATAAATACGTGGTGCTCAGTCGTGCTTCGGAGAAGGCAATGGCACCCCACTCTAGTACTCTTGCCTGGAAAATCCCATGGATGGAGGAGCCTGGTGGGCTTCAGTCCATGGGGTTGCAAAGAGTCGGACACGACTGAGCGACTTCACTTTCACTTTTCACTTTCATGCATTGGAGAAGGAAATGGCAACCCACTCCAGTGTTCTTGCCTGGAGAATCCCAGGGACGGGGGAGCCTGGTGGGCTGCTGTCTATGAGGTCGCACAGAGTCGGACACAACTGAAGCGACTTAGCAACAGCAGCAGCAGTCGTGTTTGACTCTTCGTGACCCATGGACTGTAGCCTGCCAGGCTCCTCTGTCCATGGAACTTTCCAGGCAAGTATACTGGAGTGGGTTGCCATTTCCTCCTCCAGAGTCTTCCCAAGCCAGGGATCTCGAACCCATGTCTCTTATGTCTTCTGCATTGGCAGGTGGGTTCTTTACCCGTAGCGCCAAAAGAGAGGAAAGACAACAACCCAGCAGTCACAGAAATGAAAGCAAAGGCGTGCCAAAGACTGTGAATGAAAGGCCCAGGGAGCCGTGCGGCAGCACAGCAGATGAAGGGTCATGGAAGGCCACTGGAGGTGATGAAAGCTCCCAAAGTGGTTCAGAGTTCATACCGGGGAGACAGATGACAGAAGGACAGACTCCTGCTAGTATCGGAGGAGTGCTTCCTGGAAGTGGTGGCATTGTGCTAAATTCTTCATAAGCCCCTCCATTCATGAAGCTGGGAGGCAGCAGGGACAATGGCTTTGGAGTCAGATAAACCTGGGCCCTAACCAGACTATCAAGGTACAAACCAGCTGAGCTGTGTACCTTGTACAAGCAACTCACCCTCTCCAAGCTTCCATCCCATTTTTTAAGACAGAGATAGTAATTCCTACTTTGAGGGCTTATATGAAGATTTAACATGATGTGTATAGGGACTTCTCTGATGGTCCGGTGGTTAAGAATCCACCTTGCAATGCAAGGGGTGCAGGTTCAATCTCTGGTCGGAGAACTGAGATCCCACCTGCCTCGGAGCAGCTAAACCCACACGCCGCAACTACTAAGCCCGCGTGCCTCAACTAAAGAGTCCGTGCAATGCAATGAAAGATCCTACATGCCACTAAGAGCCAACTCAGTCATATAAATAAATACTGAAAAAAAAGGGATGTATTTAAAGATCCTGGCATACATAAAGTGCTCAATTCATGTTAGCACCTCTCCCTTTTCCAGGGCAAGGGGAAGAACAGCTGACACTCCACAGGCAACAACTCAGGGTCCAGGTCTTCAGGCTGGAGCTGTCACCCCCGCAGGCCCAGGCATGATTTTTCCCTGGAGTTCGCACTCCCCAGAGTGCAGGCATGATTTACACAGCCATCGGGACAACTCCAAATTGGACTAAAACCTAATGACTGGAAACGAGATGAGTAATGAAATTCTACGCAGAAAATTTACAGGGGAGATTTATTAGGTGGGTTTTATTTACGATGCTGAGCACTTAGGGCTCTGGGGTGGCGTGTGGCATTGGACAAATAAATCCAGTCCACACACTCCCAACCCGGACATCACCTGCCCTGGCACGACCCCCATTCAGTGGTCCTGGGCTCTAGATGGGTAGGAGACCCCTGCAGCACCCCTCCGGCCCACTGAACTCACACATCACCCCCGCCACGCTGTGCCTTCCTTCGCTACCTCATTCCTGTACCACCAGGCTCTCCAGACCCTGAAACTCTCACTCTCTTTGGGGAGAAAGCTGTATTGCTCTCGAGCAGGCTCTGCCTGGAGGCTGGACTTCAGGAAAACAAAGGGCAGTGGCTGGAAAGCAGAAGCATCAGGAATGGCCGGTCCAGTGGTTAGCATCTAATGAATCGGACCTTGGAATAAGTATTCCCTGAGGCAGAAAGGACAGCAGAACCCCAAAGAGAAGGAGGGTGGCATTCCAGGCCAGCAGTGCCCCTCAGGTAGGACGTACAATCAGAATAGGAGAGGAGTCTGGTAGGAGTCTGGAAGGGAAACTGAGGCAACTCTGCTGCACAAGAAGCCAAGGGCCCAGACAAGGGCTGCGAGACTGTTTTGCACTGTAGAAAGTGGAACCCTCCCCTGCTTCTCCTCCACAGCCGTCCCTCTCCCAGGATGGAGGGATTTATAGGGAATTCTCTGTTGGTCCAGTGGTTAGGACTCCATGCTTTCATTGCCTAGGAACCCAGTTCCATCCGTGGCCAGGAAACTAAGATCCCGCAAGCGGCCAAAAAATATGTATATATATTTACAGAATATAAATACAGAATACCCACCCTCCCTACTCAGCCATAAAAAAGAATGAAAGTTTGCCACTTGCAGCAACACGGATGGACTTGGAGGGTATTATGCTAAATGAAATAAATCAGACAGAGAGAAACAAATCCTGGATGGTATCACTTATATGGGGAATTTAAAATATAAAACAAGCGAGTGAATATAACAAAGAAGAATCAGACTTAGATATAGAGAACAAACTTGTGGTTACCAGCGAGGAGAGGGAAGGAGGAAGGGGCACGACAGGGGTAGGGGATTAAAAGGAACAAACTGTTATGTATAAAATAAGCTAGGAGGATATATTGTACAATACAGGGAATATAAACAGTATTTTATAATAACTATAAATGAAGCATAACTTTCAAAAATTGTGAATCACTATATTGTACACCTATAACTCACATAATATTATACATCAACTATAATTCAATAAATTAAAAAAAGAAAAAATATAGGGCTTCTCTGATGGTCCAGTGACTAAAACTGCATTCCCAATGCAGGGGGCCCAGGTTCCATCCCTAGTCAGGGAACAATATCCCTCATGACGAAACTAAGACCCAGCACAGCCAAACAAATAAATAAATAAAACTAAATATTTAAGTGAAATACAAGAATGAAAAAACATATACAATGTCTACTCATTGGACGGCTGTGAAGATGAAATGAATTGAATTTGCAAAGCTCTTCACACTGACCGAACAGTTATAAGCACACAATAACTGGCGGCTCAGACGGTAGAGTCTGCCTGCAGTGCAGGAGATGTGGGTTCCATGCCTGGGTCGGGAAGATCCCCTGGAGAAGAGCATGGCAACCCACTCCAGTATTCTTGCCTGGAGAATCCCATGCACAGAGGAGCCCAGGAAGTACAGTCCATGGGGTCGCAAAGAGTTGGGCTGAGCGACTAATGCTTCACTCACTTCAAAAGTTAGCCATTATTGTCACTGTTTTTATTTATTGTTATTGAAAATTAACAGGCAAAGGGGAAGAGTAAAGAATTCCGAGGAGCAGGCTGGGCAGCGGTTAAAGGCAGAGTGCAGGCGCATTCAAGTTCAGAGCAGAGCCTTCCATACCCATCTCGGAGCAGAGCTTAATAAATGCCTAACAACCGTCTCTAGGGGTGGGGGACCCTGATCTGCAGTACCTGCTGATTTCTGTGGGGTAAATACTCCCACCTCATTTTAAACTACCAAGGTGATGTCACTGAATGAGACGTTGAAAGAGAAACACCAGCAGGCCCATAGGAGTGACCCCCAGCCTGCAGGCTGGCTCAGAGGACATACCCCACCCTGACCCCTGACAGGGCTGGCTCTATCTGTTCCCTGCCCTTGGCGCTCACATTGGGCCCTAGAAGGGAAAAGGTTAGGCATAGGGGTGGGGGGCAGGAAGAGACAAGCTCAGATGTGGCCTGAGGTTCATGTGTTCCTGGGAATCTTGGGAGCCAATGTTGTACGCGTGCTCTCTCTCTCTCTCTCTCTCTCTCTCACACACACACACACACACACATACACACTCTCACACTCACAAACTCACACACTCACCACACCCTTGAATCCTCAGCTCTGAGTCTCAGGGCCACTTGGCTATAGACACATGTGCCTCTAGGGAGGCCAAGGTGATTTGAGCCCATGGTATATCCCGGGGGGAAATGAGGGACAGGGCCCTGCCCAGAGGCACACGTTCCAACCTCCCACGTGAATTCCCTTTAGAGGCCCAGGTCCCCTCCTGTGGGCTCAGATGGGGAAGTTCTAGAAACCAACTTCAGAGACTTGGGGCTGGGCCAGCCCCCGCAGAGCAGTTCCACTGGGGGGGAGGGAGGGGCCCTGGAAGCTCCAGGGTTTGCCACCTTGCTCCCTCCCTCCCACCCGCCCTCCCCAGCAGGTTATCAGCATGAAAACAGGAAGGCTGGCAGTGCTATTAATAATACATGAAGCCGCTCTGCCCCGATCAGGCAGGCAGAGGCGGAGAGGCAGCTCCAGCCCCAGGGAGGGAGAAAGCCAGGCTGCCTGGCTGAGTGGCAGGGCAGGGGTAGGGTGAGGGGGGGGGGGGGGGGCCCTCTCTTCCTTCTCCCATTTGCTTTGTGCACGGTGGACACTCAAGGCTGGTGCTCCCTCTATGCTCCTGAACGTCATTTCCCTGAGCTGCTGCCTGGGTCTGTCTAAAGCTGTAACCAGTAGAGAAAATCTACCCTGAATGCAGGAGTCCCAGGTCCTGGGATTTGGGAGACTACAGAGGATAGAGGAACAACCCAAGCTCCGGTGATCAAACAGATCCAGGTCCAAATCCTGGCCTAAGCCCACCTACTATGTGACTTCAGACAAATCACTTTAGCCCTCTGAACTTCCAATACTTCACCTGCAAAATCAGAGACTACAAAGGAAAGAGAGGAACAAAAAAATATAGATGGGAAACCCCTGGCTTATATAGTAGGTGTTCAACTAATGGTAGTTGGGGGGACTTCCCTAGTGGGGATCCAGTGGTTAGTAATCCCCTGTTAATGCAGGGAACATGGGTTTGATTCCTGGTCCAGGAAGATTCCACATGCTGCAGAGCAACTAAGTCCATGCGCCACAACTACTGAGCCTGCATGCTGCAACTACTAAGGCCCGTGCACCCTAGAGCCTGTGCTCCACAACAAGAGAAGCCACTGCAATGAGAAGCCCGTGCCCCGCAATGAAGAGCAGCCCATGCTCACTGCAACTAGAGAAAGCCCATGCTCAGCCAAAAAAAAAAAAGATAGTTGGGTATTATTATTTCAGTGACTCTCAACTTAGGCAGGCTTCTTCCTATCCTGGGCTTCAGTCTTTCCATCTATAAAATGAGTGTTGAACCAGGTGATCTCAAGAGCCTTCCAAGTGTCAGTGGGGTTTTCATAATTACAGGGCAAGGAATCACAGACCACAGGTGGAATTTCAGAAGACCCCCAAAACACCCCACTGCCCTGAGAGCCCCCTGTCTGGATATGTCTTGCCCCCAGAATACACGTGCACTGAGACACAGGGTGCCTCTGTGGTTCTGGTCCTCTCTGCCTCAGTTTCCCTAGTTTTGACGTAGAGACAGTAATCCCATCCTGGCTCCCTAGGGAAGGGGTGACCAGATGGCAGGGAGAGAGGTAAGAGCCAGAATGTCCCTGGGAGGGAGAAGGAGCCTTGACTGTGGGTCTTCAGCAGAGAATCAGTGGGTTGGGCCCAGTGCCCAGGGAAAATCCAGTCCTTTCCGCCACACTCATGCACACACTCATTCATTCATTCCATAAATACTTAAGGAGCCCCGCTGAGGTTTCGGTAGCAGTCGTCTGTCTGATTCCCCTTCTGCCTCCTTTGGTCCCTCTGAGGTTCCTTTCCAGCTCGTTTTACCTAAATGGCCTTCTAAAGCAAGGGTCCCCAGTTCGGTTCTTGATACTCACCTCCTCTCATGCCACACACTCCCCTGGGCCTTCTCCCACTCCCACAGATTTACCTGTCTCTTTGCCAATAACCCCCAACCTCCTTCCCTGGAGCAAACTGCCCTCCAGAGCTGGGAATCCAATTGCCCCCAGGGCATCTCTATGCTGAAGCCTCACAGACACCTCAAACTCAACCAGGCCCAAGTTCAACTTACCCCCTGCCCGTGCACCCCCTAGATCTGGTCCTCTGACTGTCCCACCTGCACCTTCTCTGAGCCCTGCAGTTTTCAGGGCTCTTCTCTCTCCCTGCTCCTATCTTCTCATATCTGAGTCTCGTTGCTCACAGCCGTGACCTCCTCCCTGTGCCCCACACTCAGCATCACACAAACAGTATTTCTGCCCCCTGGGAAGACCATACCCCTATTCCCCTATAGTTTCCCTGTTCCCCTCCACCATCATCCAAGGGCCTTCCTTGAACTGGGGAATCTGAGTGCACAGGGGAGGGAAGGACAAACTGGCAGCTGAGTGCCTGTGCACTCAGACACTGGAAGTCTGAGTCCTGAAAGTCTCCAGGACTCAGAAAATCAGAGGTGCCAGAAAAATAGAGTCTGCTGCCTCTCTGCAGCCAGATCCCCTCTCTCCCAGGCCATGCCTGTCTTCCCATGTGATGGGACCAAGAGGAAGGAAAGAGGCTTCAGGCAGTACCTGTAGTGGGCAGAGCCTGGGCCTCAGCCCTGAGCTATTCCCTCCTCTGTTCCTGCCTGGCTGAGTAGCTTTGGGCACAAGTTCATCTTCCTGGACCAGTTTGGTCATTTGTAAATTTCAATCACTTGACCAATACTCATCGACCATCTAGTCTATCACAGGCCCAGTTCCAGACACAGGAATATTTTGGTAAGTAAGACAAACCAAGTCTGTCAGACTAAGACAAACCAAGCTTTATAAAGTTTACATTCAAACTGGGGAAACAATCAAAATGTAAACAATCAAATAGGTAATGTAATGTTGTACAAGGAAAAATGCTCTGCCCCAGATGTTAGAGAGGGAGGAAGATGTTTCAGCCAGGGTAGACAGAAAAGACCACCCTGGGAGGAGGAGTTTGAGCATGTGAAGAGGTGGGAAATCACTCCTGGCAGAGGGAACAGCAAGTGCAAAGGCCCTGAGGTAGAAATGAGTTGAACGAGTTTAAGGAGTAAAAGGGTGGCTGGTGTAGCCAGTGTGGCTGGAACAAGGGAATATGGGAGAGGACAGCAGGAGGGAAGGTCTACAAGGAAGAAGAGGGTAGGTCAGGCCGATTTTGGCCTGTGTGAGATGGGAGCCTTTAAAGGGCTGTGAACTGAGGAGGGACATGGTTCAACCCCGATTTTAAAGGATCCTTCAGGCTGCCATGGAATAACAGACCATGCAGCAGAATGGACGCCACATATATGATTTAAAAGTTTCTAATAGCCACATCAAAAAGTAAAGAAACAGGGACTCCCCTGGTGATCCAACAGTTAAGACTCTGGGCTCCCAGTGCAGGGGCCTGGGTTCCATCCCTGGTCAGGGAACTAGATGCCACATGAGACAACTAAATATCCCACATGCTGCAACTGAGACCCAGCACAGCCAAATAAACAAAGAAAAATAAACATTTTTTAAAGGTAAAGAAGAAGGTGCAATTTTAACAATACATTTTATTTCATCCAATTATTATCCTCTCAATATGACATCTATACTGAAAGATTATTAGATGGTTTACATTCTCTTTTTTTTTTCATACCAAGTCTTCAAAATCCAGTGCGTATTTTATCCTTGCAGCTCATCTCAATTCAGACGAGTCACGTTTTAAGCGCCCAACTAGCTGCCTGTGATTACAGTACTGGGCAGCCCCGCTATAGAGCGGCAGAAGCCAAAGCAAGAAGACAAGGTAGGAGCATTGCCAGGCGCAGGAGGGCCTGAGAGCTGGGTGGAGATGGGGATTAGGAAGCAAACAAGGATGCCTGGGAGGGGAGCTGCGCTGAGCACAGGTGGTGCCCACTGGCTGGATTAGTGTCACAGGTTAGACTCCCTGGAAATGCTCTGAGACTATGAGATTTGCATAAACGATGTTTACAGGAGAAGACTCTTAGGACAACTGCAAGAGGAGGAAGCAGCACTAGACAAAGGGGGAAACTGACGCACAGTGCAATCACAGCCAACCCGACACGGAGATCAGGGGCTGGGACGGCCCTTCAGAAGTGTCCCAAGTTACAGCAAGGGGACCTGGCCTTTGCACACTCCCCAGCCAACGGACCAGCCATTGTCAGCAGGCTGCCCCCAGGGAGGGGGCTAATTTTGGGCAAAGTGCCCCTCTTCCCCCAAAGGCAATTCCCGGACATGGATTCAGCTGGAAGCCATCAACAGCCCACACTCCTACACTACAGCCAGGCAGCCAGGGGAGACAGGGGGAAGGGCACCAAGAGGGAGGCCTCCTGACTAGCAACACTCCTTTCTCATGGGAAGAGGAGCAGTAGTGCCCAGCGCCAGGAGGGTCCAGCACCAACCAGGGCCTCTGAGCACAGCTGAGACAGACTCAGTTGCTGGAGGGACCCAGGCCCAGCCGGGGGCTCTGTCTCCAAACCCCTCACTGCCCACTCTGTAGGACCCATCTCACAGCCAGTCCTCAGGTTCCAGTTCCAGTTTTGCAGCTCCCTCTTCCCTTGCCGCTCCCCACAACGGGGCACATCCCTGCCCCCATCCTTGGAGGACTCCAAGCCCATCTCAGTCAGGCTATTGTGAATCTTGAATGAGCTTAAGCAAGTGGAAAAGTTTTGTTCACTGTGGGGTGCTATCCACATAGGAGGGGGCTGTTATTAAGCTCCATACTTCCTGCCTCTGGAAGAGCTACTCCCCCTGGGCCCACCGCTTTCTCCTCTTGCTGTGGACTCCCTCCCCCAACCCTCCTCTTCAGGACCTTTGAGTCTTTCTTCTCTTACCCAGTTCCGTCTTTCTGAGTCTCAGTCTCTCCCTCCTTCTCTCTCTTTCTCTCTCTGAAGCCTCATCTCTATAATCCTCAGCCTCTCCATGTCTCTTTTTCTTGAATATGGGTCTTTGTCTAAGCCCCTCCTCCTTCAGTTTCACCTCCTACCAGGGCAGCTCAGAGCTGCCCCACAGGTCTGGTCTGGGAAAGGAGGAGGGCGGGGAGGACGGCAGGGAAGAGTAGCCTGAACTCTCCAGCCCACAGCAGCAGCTCAGTTCAATGTTCGCCCACCCACTCCTCTGAGCCCCATGAGGCTCCACGTCTTGCCAGCAGAGCAGCCATCCCCGACCCAGTTCCTGCCTTAAGTCCCAGCCTGCTTGTTTATTACAGCAGCAACAGAAGCGTGGAGAGGCTCTGAAGCCACACAACTTGACCGCTCCAAAAGCGTGGTGCTGGAAAGAGGCCCACAGCCCCCGCAGCAGTGCAGGCAGGCTGCCAGGCGGTGAGTCCCTGCCCCTGGAGCAGCAAGGCATCCTCCAAGCTGGGTCACAGTGACAGTCACAGGCCCAGCCCAGCAGGGGTGGGAGCAGCATGCAAGATTCCCCACGACTGTAGTCCCCCAGGGGATCCAAGCCAGGCAGCTGCTGACAACCCCACAGCCAAGACAGAATCCCTCCTCTTGGCTCTATAGGGATAGGGACCCTGAATTCTCAAGGAACTTCTGTAAGAACCAGGTGGGGAAAGGAATTACATAAACAAAAGGGTCACAAAAGTATAAACACTGACCAGCTCTCCAACATACACACTCAGTAAACATACCTGAACGGTGGCTGTGTTAGGCATTCAGTCAGCGGATGCATGGATGCCTGGGTAGGTTGAGGGATGGATAGATGGATGATGGATGGATGGATGGATGGATGGATGGGTGGATGGGTGGGTAGGTTGGGGGATGGAGGGATTGAGGGACTGGGGGATGGATAGGTGATCTAGGGGGTGGATGGATGGGTGAATGAATAGACAAGTGGAAGAATGGATGGATAGATGGATGGGTGGATGGGAAGACAGATGGAATCATGACTTCCAAGTTAGTATAGCCCATCAGAACAAGATCTTCCTTTTCCTTTGTGCCATCCAAAAAGCCTTCTTTCCCAGGTTTCTTTATCCACCAGACTCCTTCCTTGGCCTCTGAATTTTGAGCAACTTTTCCATTTCCTCTTCTCTGTTCCTTTGCTTGCAGGAGATATTGAAGAGCCCAGGTCACAGGCACAGATGGATGGTCAGGACCTGAGAAGCCCGCCCTGGGTGAGGCCTATGTGCTCGCCCCCTTGGAACAGGACAGAGGGAGCCGGGCCAGGCGAGCACCATCCCTGCAACCTCCATCAGAGTCAGTGAAGCACAGGGAATGCCTCAGGACAGTCCCACCAGAAAACAAGTACAGAGCCTTCTTTTCTCCCTGCCAAGAGCCGATATTCCAAGCCACAACTTGGCTCCCTGGGCAGAGCCCAGAAGACTTAGCTCTGCAGGGAACTGCCAGGGGGCCGGGAGCTAAGCGATGGAGGGGATACAGGGAAGATTCGAATGGGAGCCCCAGGGAGAGGAAGTTCTGAGGCAGGCCTGGTTGGATGAGATCAATGTGGGCACCCCACCCTCTACTGGGTGGCTTCCAGGAGGCTCAGGGCCTGATCCTGGGCAGGGCCTAGCCAGGACATGTATGACTCCAGAGCCATGACGTTCTCAGGACCACCCTGCCTCACCCACTGTGCAGATCCTGCCCTGTCTAAGTGGCAGACACTGGTGCCTGAGGTGGTTAGGAGGTGGGAAGAGTCTGAAGGAATCAAAGGAAGCCCAACTACCTCCCCAAGATTCCTTGTGTTGCATAAAAAATACATGAAATGACATACTAAAGTGCTTAGACATATAGTAAGGGCTCAATAAATGTTAGCCATCGGCACATAGGATAGTGCCTGGCACAAAATGAACACTAAATAGTTGTTGAATTAATATACGATTGAATGAAGGAACCCTGCTCCCACCTAGCTCCTCTACCCCAAACACCAGAAGATATAAGTCAATACTGTCTCCATAACTACTGAGGAAGATACACATTAAGCCCATTCTAACCCCAGAGCCTTTGCACTTGCTATTTTTTCTGTCAGTGACTTTCCTCATATCCTCACCTGAGAGTTCCCTCCCTCGATTCATCTCTGCCACTGGAAATGAGAAAGGGCCCTGACCTCTGCCTGCTAATAGTGCTCTCAAAGTTGTCTCTCCTTTCCCAGTCAAGGACCCTCACCGAGAATGTACAGACACACACACACATACACACACACACACACAAATCCAGGCAATTCTAACTAGACAACTTCAGAGTCCCCACCCTACCCAGGGTTAGGACTAGAGCTGGCAGGGGCTCTGGCTGGCAGGTGGCCCCTCCCATATGCAGACGGCCAGCAGCATCCACACACAACAAGAGTTCACACAACCCACAGCGGAGTTCTGCTCTGTTCCCAACCAGCCCCCTTCCAACCAGCCTTGGCAAGAACCACAGTACCAGGCAAACAGTAGAGTCCACTGGACCACAATTTAAAATCCTAGCTCTATTACTTAAGGAAAAAAAACTTTTATTGAGCACTTACTGTTTGCCAGCCACTGTGCTATGCTCCCTACATACTTGAGCTCATCTAACCTTCACAACAATTAAGCAAGATGGGTATGATCCTTATTGTATACATGGCTGAAGCAGAATAAACTAAGTGCCCAGACTATAAAATGAAACAGAACTGGGTTCAAATCTGAGCTCCTTCACTCACGGTGCGACCTTGGGCAAGTCACTGCAGCTCTCTGAGTCTCTGCTTCCTCCTCAGTAATGTAGAGATAAGACAGTCACTGCCTTTGATCCTGCTGACGATCAAAGGAGATAATGGATAAAAGTACATGCAGCCTTCAGTCAAGGCCAGGGCCCTGCCCTTCCCGCCTTATCTCACCAGCTTCTCTGCCAAGGTTTGCAGGCTGGGACTGGCCTTCCCCATGGTGCCAGGCACAGGGCTGGGCACCACCGGCACACACAGACTATTCCTGCTAATGAGCAGATTTTCCCAAGGCCTTGATTGCAGAAAGCGTGCCCTGTCCCAAAGCATCCAAGGAAGGGATCCCTGCCCTGGACAGCACCAGGCGGAACACCTCTGGAGGGAGGCTCCTTCCTGCCTCTCAGCTTCTGCCTTGTTTTATTTTTTCTTTTTAACTTTTTATTTTGTACCGGGTTATAGCCGATTAACAAACAGTGTTGTGATAGTTTCAAGTGAACAGCAAAGCGACTCAGCCATAAATATGCACGTATCCATCGTCCCCCAAGCTCCCCTCCCATCCGGGCGGCCACGTAACATGGAGCAGAATTCCCGGTGCTCTACAGTCCTTGTCGGTTATTCATTTTAAATATAGCAGTGTGTAAATGTCCATCCCAAACTCCCTAACTATCCCTTCCCTCCATCCTTCCCCCAGGCCACTGTAAGTTCATCCTCTAAATGGGCCACTGTAAGTTCATCCTCTAAATCTGTGTGTCTCTTTCTGTCTTGTAAGTAACTGCATTTGTAACATTTCTTTTTATATTCCCATATTAGGGATGTCATAGTATACTTCTCCTTCTCTGTCTGACTTACTTCACTCAGTATGACAATCTAGGTCCATCCAGATTGCTGCAAATGGCATTATTTTATTCTTCTTAATGATTTCTGCCTTGTTTTAGAAGCCCTCGCCAGGTTAGACCAGGTGTCCTCATCTGAGCCCCACATCCATTTCCTAGGACTCCTGGCGTATGAGTTCCTACCCAGAAAGCCTGACTGGTCACCTGGCTTATCTAGGACGGTGGCCACCTAGAGGGCCACCAGTCACCCACCCCAGTGCCTGGCATTCTGACTCTGCCCCAGCCCCTTAGTTGGATCCTGCCTTATGCTGACAAACAGCCCCACTCACACTAGCTGCCCAAACCACCCATTCCAGAATCCTAAGCTCCAGTCTACCTACTCAGACCCCAGGCTGCCATCCACCTCTCCCCAGATGTCACTTTCACCTCATCCAACAACCTCCCCAGGCAGGCACTTTCAGAACCTGCAGCCGGTCCACACTAACCCATGCCCTCTGCTGGGCCCCGAAGCCTGGCAGAAAAATCACCAAGGCACTTTGACATTAATCAAAGACATTCATAAATAAATATGTGTAAATCAAATGCAAACCAAGGTAGGAATTTACATCTTTCACTGCTGAGTCAGCATCTCCAGACATAGGAGAGGCTGCCTGCAACTCAAGAGGTTTGGGACAAGAGCCCTCCCATCTAGGGGTCCACTGAACAACTCTAGATGTATCATCTGAGATTCTCGAACTTTCAAGTTGGAAGCATCAACCCCCATTTATTGATTGCCTACTATATGCCAGGCATTCTACATACTATAGGCATTCAATAAGATAACATGCACAGTACTTAGAATGGTAGCTGGCACCTACCTAGCAAGCACCCAATGTACATGGGCTATCATTAATGGTAATATCTCTTAGTTTCTCCATTTGTAAAATGAGAATTAGAGTCGCACCTAATTCAGAGTGCTTTGGTGAGGACGCAAGGTGGAAACCCAGGCAGAAGCACAGCATAGGGTAGTACTCAATAAATCTCAGCAATTTTATTAAATGCTGTGTGTCCACGCAAACAAGTTCTGGAAAGATATAGCCTTGAGGAGCAGTTAACAGAGGGGAGGTAGAGGGATGAACAGAGGCCCTCCACTTTCTGTTTCGTATATTTCTGAGGCCAAGAATTTTGACAAATGAGTTTGCATGGCTTTCACCAGCAGCAAAAACAAGAAAGCTACTTCTATTTGGTGGAATAAAAGCCACCAAGGCAGAGACCCTGTGCTGGGAACACCCACTTCCTAGCTATCTCCTCATGGTTCTGCACACCTCCCTACTCAGCCTCTGTCCTCAGACACTCTCCTCCAAAAACGGTCAGAGAGAGCAGTCTGTTCTGGACATGGTGTTTCTAGTAACAACACTTTATGTGACTTCCCCTCTCTGGCAGGATCAGTAAGCCCAGGAACCCTGAAACTTCTCCAACAAGCTGGGCCAGGCGTGCCTCGACTTAGATGGGGTCTCATCCCCAGAGCCCTCAGACAGGTCACTCGGTCTAGATTCGTTGCTGCTCCCCGACCATCACTGCTCCTGTCAGGACGTATGTTTCGAATCTTCATCCAGGTCACAGACAGAGAATGGAATGAGATGACAGAAGCATAACCATGTCATCATCCGACAGGTCTTTCTTACTGGCACCGCCAGAGACCAGGAATTGGGCTGGGTGCTGGGGAGACAGACATGAACCAGAGCCAGCTGCTCCTCGGAGCTCACAGTACTGCCAGGAGAGGCAGATCCACAAAGGGCGATGGCATTGGCATGCCAGCCCACAAATGCTAACACAGAGGTGGTCTTCACAGTACAGCATGGAAGCAAGGCAGAAACTGTGGCTTGGTCTAGAGAGGGAGTGAAAAGAAAGCCCAGGGCAGGTGCCCCTTGAACACCTGAAGGGTGTGATGGGAGGACAGGGGAGGGGGTAGAGAGAAAGGCATTCCAAGGAGAGGGAGCTGTGTGTGCAAAGGTAAGGAACCATCAGGACCTGATGTGTTTGTGGGAAGGAAGCTTCATGCTGCTGGTTCAGAGGAGAGGCAGGGGCAGGACCAGAGGGGGCTTTGAGTTGGATACTATACACAATGGGGAGCAAGGAACAGCTTCTCGGGAGGCAAGTGACATGTCTGAGTGTGTCTTGGGGGGCTCTCTGGTTTGATTCAACAAAGGGACTGGAGGAAGGAAGAATGGTCCTAGCCCAGGCCCTCCCAACTTGCACAGTAGCTATATTTTATCACCTATCCACTCCCCCTTATTCTTTTAACTTGGGTTTCCTGGAGCTCCTGGGGTGTAGGCTATGACTGTCCCTTGAGGTGCCCAGAGCTAGCAGGCCAATGGGCCTACAGATGGAGGTAAACTGAGGCACTCTACAGAAGAGCCCTTTCCTGGTCGAAATGAGAGCAGGAACGTGAATCTGGCATATATTCTGTTCTCAGCCACAAACCAAAGTTGAGACTCCAGGGTGATTTTATCTGCAATGACAAGTCCACCCCCAGGCTCAGACAGGTATTGTTCTGGGCTTAGCAGACATCCCCAAGTCAGACAGATGTCCAGGACTCAAACAGACATTGCCCCCAGGCCAGGAGGATGTTGCACCAGGCCCAGACAGATGCTATGCCAGGTTCAGATACATGTCCTGGGCCCAGACGCAAGCTTTCCTGGAGCCAGATAATGTTCTGGGCTCAGCCAGGTGTTCCAGCCTCAAACAGATGTTGTCTCCAGCCCAGGCAGATGCTACCCTAAGCTCAGACAGATGTCTGCCACCAGAGATATATAAAGACGCTAAGAGGTCCCTGGGAAAATATAATTCCTAAATTCTCCTTTGCCACTGCCACCCTCCACCTGCTACTCCTGAGAAAGCTGAGGAAGGCCAGCACTGAACCCAGCCAGGTCTCTCCAGGCCCTCCCAACTTGCACAGCCAAAGAGCTATATTATTCTGTCTTTCCCCCTGACTCCAAGCTGGCCTGCTGAGCGGAGGGAAAGAAGGCACATACGGTGGGGCAATGAAGGAGGCACGTGGACAAGAGCACAGAGCATCTGCGCCATCTGTGGCATGGTAGACAATGGTACGCAGGCCACCGAGATGACTCTGTACAAAGGGGACTAGGTGGGGATCAGAGCTGATGTAAAGACTAAGCCCACTCAGTCTTACCTCAAACCCCACACTCTGGGACTGGAGGGGAGAAGTCCTGTGACCTCATCTCCACACTCATGCACCTTGACCAACGCCCTAGAAATGCCATTGCTGAGTCATTTAAAAGTAACTACTGCTCCAGAGGTGCACTAAGCTAGAGACAAAGACAGAAATTAGGAAGTGTGGACATTAAGGGAGAGTGAGTCCCATTCGTCAGCTTGGTCCTGGCTAGAAGAATGACCTTCTTTCCCCAAGAGCCCTCATAGGGCATCGCAGACTAGGAAGAAAACAGAACTTTCCCATCACTGCCATGCCGCTCCCATCAGGAGACAGAGCTGTCTTAACTGCAGCTTTGCAGAAGTTACAGCTTTCCCAGTCCAAGCCACTAGACTTGAGGTAGAGGAATGAGAGGGGTTACAGTGAGATCTTGACCTCCCCATCTGCCATAAGGGGCTCCCCCACTAGACTCAGTCTATTCTGAAAGGGAGTTCCTAGAGGCAGCAGCTCATGCATATGTAAATAAAGCATAAGCTACACACCCCTACAAGTGAAGTCAGGACCTCCCTCCAGCTCTACCTCCTCCCCATCAAGAGCTTCCTGGAGACTAAGGAAGGTAAGGTGTGGTCTTTGCAAGCACTGTCAATGGCAAGCACTGTCTGAAACAACTACAAACACTAATGCACACATATTAATACAAACCAAGCACAAACACCCTAACACAAGCACAGAAATACTTATGCGCATCTGTAAAATATAAACAGGAATTCGTGCAGGCATGCTAACCTGCCGTTACCCACCTATACAAGCACACCAAGCCCCCAACTCACTGTTGTAAACACTGTAAGGCACAAAGACACAAGGAACTCCCTTCCAGCTCCCTCCCTTCCAGACTACTCAGGCTGCCCACCCCCACCCTCAGTCGGCCAGAGGCAACACCAAGCCCAGGAAGGCACATCCCTTGTCTAACAATGATGACAAGAACTTAAATTATCACTCGTTGCTCCCACCCCACCCTGTGGTGGTGAATTTTGCAGCCATCCAGATAAAAAGTGTGTTAAAAAAAAAGTGAGAGAGAGAGAAACTCAAACCCAGCCCCAGCCTTTCAGAGTGATTAATCCCTGCTAATGATTTACCGATTTGCAGAGAGCGTGTTCTGCATAACCGGATTGTGGGCATTAACACCAGCTCAGAGGCTGCCATTCTGCTAAAAATGAAAGTAAATTTCAAGAGCAATTGACCACCCCTAATTTGAATATCCTACTGATGCACTGGGAGGACCCTTACCCCCACCCATCGACCTAGAAGGCTGAGGCAAGGGAAAAAACGCAAGGAAAGGTTCTTTCCTAAAAGATATCTCACCTTTCATCATTCTTTCCCATCCCCAAGACTGAGAGATAGAGAAACTTAAATAGGCGAGACTGCTCCTTTCTCCTCTGCCAAAGGCAGCTGTGCCTCTCCTACACTCTGGTCCCCATACGTGACTCTCAGGAGCACAGGAAGGACAAAAGAGGAAGACACCTGGAGGGGCTGAGTTCAGAGGGAGAGAGGAGGGGGTTTGAGAGCTCAGAGTGATGCCATCCCCTCTGGGAAAGATCTCTTGATAGTGGGGAGCACTATGAATCTGTCTAGCTGGCATCAACCTGCAGGGAGGAAGTGGATGTACCTACCCAGGCTGGGCTTCCCAGGTGGCACTAGTGGTAAAGAACCCTCCTGCCAACACAGGAGACATAAGAGACTCAGGTTCAATCCCTGGGTCGGAAAGATTCCCCGGGAGGAGGGTATGGCAACCCCCTCCCATCATTCTTGCCTGGGACATCCCATGGACAGAGGAGCCTGGCGGGCTACAGTCCATGGGGTCACAAAGAGTCGGACATGACTGAAGCTACTGGGCACGCAGGCATGCTGGAATCTGAGGCAGCCGGGACCCTGCCAGACGCTTCCAGTCAAAAACAGGTTCCAGCCCAGAACAAGCAGGGTGTGGGCGTGGTCGCTCCTGACACCACTTAGCAAGAACTGGTTGAGGGAACAGGCAGGTTCTGCTCCGGCTCTCACAGCCTCTTACTCACCCCTGGCAGCCAGGCAGGAAAACCAAGCCACGCTCTCCCTTTCCAAGTTTCCATCCAGGCAGTGATCTCATCCCGCCTCCACAAGAACCCAGTGGAGACCGTCCTGCCCAGCTTACAGATGAGGACACTGAGGTTCACAGAGATCAGGAGAGCTGAGATTGGTGTCATCAGGCAGGTCTGAGTCAAGATGGAACCTAGGGCTCCTTGACACTGAAAACATAGGATCTGGAGCATAAGGGAAAGACTGGTGGGCTCAGAAGAGAACGGAAGCGGGCTGCCCCCATTTTGCCCCCCTTCCCACTCAGCCTGCCTTGGACAAAGACTATGAGCTCCTCCCAGCAGCCCTCCCTAGGAGTCTGATCTCTCCTCTCTTTACCTCCACTCAGCATTCCTGACTTGCGAAGGACCCAGGTAGAGTGTCCGGAGCCCCTTTTCCTCCAACATTAAAAAGGCCTTGGGGACTCCCCTGGTGCTCCAGTGGCTAGGAATCCACACTCCCAATACAAGGGGCTCAGCTTTGATACCTGCATGGGGAACTAGATCCCACATGCCACAACTAAGAGTTTGCATGCCCCAGCTAAAACCCAATACGGTCAAATAAATAAATAAAAATAAATATTAAAAAAGAAGAAGAAGAAGAAAAGGCCTTAGGTCTGTGGCTGCATCTGCTCTCAGGGCGCCCCTGGACTCCGAGGACCCACTGACCCATTGCAACAAGACATAATGGCAGGAGCCCAGAGACCAAAGCGGGAAAGCAGCTGGACCCAGCTGCCTCCTTTTCCTCCCTCCCAGATCCCATTCAGTGCACCATTGTGCACGCTCGCCTGTCTGGGATGTGCATCTAGAATATTATAGTGCATGCGCGGCTGCCCTGCTGCTTGCTGATGGCGAGTATGGTCATATTCTACAGGCCGCTTCTGAATCTCTCAGGCGGGAGTGTGAATGTAGATTGTGGGGTTTGTGTCTCTGACTTGAGACTTTTCGGAGAGAGGATATGGGGGCTTGTGTAGCTGCAGTTCATCCCCACAGAGCCTTCCCTCTGCAGCCCCTCTGGCTCAGAGACCCCCCACAGCGAGGGCCCCATCTGCTGGAGGCTCGCTGACCTGTGTCAAATGAGCAGGCGCTCGGTCACACTCCAGGGCCTGGAGGAGGCCTCGCCACTCTGGGAAAGCCCAGGCAGCTCCTGGCCTGGGGGCAGGCTGGGCAGGGGCCCCCGCTGGGGAGGGAGGCCAGGGAGCCTCTGAGGTTGGCGGCGGCCTGGCTGGGAGCTGCCCTCCACAAGGAGAGTGGGGGGAAAAAAAAAAAACATATGAAAAGAAAGGGCTTTCCTGCTTCCTTCAAATGAATGGGGCCGCTGAATTGCATGGACTAAGCTCTGGGCTGGGCACGGCCCCATCCTGGGCTTTCTGATCCCTTGTGTAGATGGGTTAGTTCCTACAGGGTGTAGGTGTCTATGTGATGCATGGGGTGGGCCTCTCTGTATCTGTGCATGGGGTGGGAGAGTGCATGCTCATGTTTGTGAACACAAGAGGGTGTGCCCATTTGTGTGAACCGGCATGCCAGCTGACAGCCTTGTCACCCCAGGGGCCTGTAGGTCTCCTATAGGTCTGGGTCTAGTAGGCTGAAGGAATGCCTGCTTGAGCCGATTTCAGCCTTGGTGTGGACTCTGCAAATGTTGAGACACATGTCTGTATTTATCATTGTGTGTTGGTTTGAATATCCAACTCAGTGATGTGAGTCCATGTGTTCCTATTATGAATCTGTATGTCTGTCCTCAGGCTAAATTTCCTGTGTGTATCTGCATGTTATGTGTAATTGTGTCTGTGTGTGAATGCACATCCGTTCACATGCCTAAACCACTCTGTGTCTGCATGGGTCAGGGGGGTGTCTGACTTCTGTCTTCCAGGTTTTCCCTGTGGTCTACGAGGGCAGGGCTCCTAGAGAGCTCTAGGAGCTCTCCTAGAGAGATAGAGAGGGGATCTCCTAGAGAGAGGGGATGCTCTGTAGTGGGTATCTCTGCCACTAGCCATGTCTTCACCCTCAGTGTCCTGCACAGAATCTCGAAGAGCAAGAGCAAAGGGGATGGGACTTCCCTGTCAATCCAGCAGTTAACACTTCACCTTCTAATATGGGGGGTACAGGCTTGATCCCTGGTTAGGGAGCTAAGATCACACATGCCTCGAGGCAAAAAAAAAAAACAGGAAACAGAAACAACATTGTAACAAATTCAATAAAGACGTTAAAAGTGGTCCACATCAAAAAATATCTTTAAAATAAAAAAAAGAGCAAACGGAATACTGAGACTTCCTAGGAAAAACTTAACTCTCAAATACAAGAAAATTGTCACTCAAGACCAAATCCATATCATTGTGGAGGATCTAAAACTTTGAAAGCAGAGAAAGAAATGTTATCCTTTCCTAGTTCACACTGCTGTTCAACCCAGGCAACATCTCATACTAAGAGGGCATCTAAATTACATGCTTTGTTTCATCCTTGTAGCTCCAAAACAAACCTGAGAAGTAGGCATTTCTGTCCTTGTTTTTATATGAAGAAACTGAGGCTCCAACAGGCAAAGCAAAGAGCAGGGCCGTTAAAAGAATTAATGGGATTGCGACTAGATTTGCTGCTAGCCGACAAGCTGGTAACTTGCTTAGGAGTCTGGTTTTGCTGCAGCCACCCCTCAATTCAGCACAGACTTGGGAATTTGCCTTCAGGAGCACCAGGTGGCCAGAGGTAGGGCAGTAAGCTTTCTCTGCTGTGAAGGCCAAAGTCGCTGCCTCCACAGGAAACCTCCCCTTCCACAGCCTGCCGAGAACGATGGGGAGCCATGGGGAGTGGGACTTCCCCAATATTCTCCCCAGGGTGAGGCTTGTTCTGAGCCCTTGAACAGGCCTCAGTTCCTTCATCTGTGCAATGGGAGAACAATTCTAGTGCTCTCTCCTGGGGCTGAGAGTAGCAGGTAACATCATGAATGAAAAGCATTTATTTGTTAAAACAACCATTGCTCATGGTGACCATTCCAAACAACATCTTGTCCACTGTCCAGATATTTCCCTTCCTCCAACAGAAACTGAGACAGGTTCATAGACTCAGACCATTAGAGCTGGAAGGGAGGTTACCAAAGAGGTCATCTGATCCAAACCTCCACATCCCCACTCTGCAGATGAGGGAACTGCGACTTAGTTAGAGAGGGGGAGTAACCTCTTCATTCACTGGGTGCTAACAACAGAAAGAAGTAGAAGTCTTTTCTGAGTCCTATTCCCTCCTACTGTCTTGTACCACTCTATGACTTACCCTAGTGAGACAGGTGGGCTGCCTATGGTACTGTTATTCCCAATTTACAGGTAAAAGAACAAACCAGCAAGTTATTCTTGCCCAGGAAGACAGTGGCGGTTCCAGGCTGGAAGCCTAAGCTTCAATGTCACACCGTCCTGGTTAGCACTGGAGTGTAAGGGGACTTCACTACAGAATTCCCAGGTGTGGTCCTAACTCCTGGGCCTGGGAGAGAGGTCAGGAAGTCCTGGGATGCTGCAAGGTGACAACTTCCTTGGCCAGAGTCCAGGACAGCCCAGCATTTTTAGCTAGGTTCAGACACTCAGCTCTATCACAGCTCTTGCAATGGAGATGGGACCTAAGCAGCTTGCTCAGGACAGTGGCCAAAGGCCACTCTCTCTTGCGGGCTAGCCAGAGGCTAGTCCTGGGGCATTCCAGGCCTGGATGAGCACATCTGTGCCCTGTCACTGTTGACTCTGTCCCAGTCACCCCCACTGCAGCTGCCACCTGAGCCCCCATCATCCTTCACACACTGAAGCTTTATTCCACTGTCCTGACCTGCCAGTAGGGCCCTAGCTGGGCCCTCAGCTTGGTCCTGCAGTCTGGAGCCCTGGGGCCCTGGAATCTATGAATCCACTGGAGGCAAGGTCAGTGACAGAATAGAGGTGAACTGGCAGCTGGAAGACTCCCTGTGAGACAAGCCTCAGCATGGGAAGAGTGGAGGCTCAGCTCATTCCACACAACCCCCAGCCAGCGTGTCACGAAAGAGCCGATGCTGAGGCCTAAGTCCGCTAAAGATCCTTCAGGGAGCCCTCAAAGACCTGGGGGATGAGGAGATACCCCAGCCTTGCCAACAAGGAAGGCCTCTTCAATCCCAGTGTCCTTTTCAGCAGTCCCGGGCAAGTGGGTTAAACTCCAGCCCAGGGTTCCCTGCGAAGCTGGACAGCTCCCGGCCTGCACTCCAGATTTCTGAGGCGCCAGTGCCCTTCCCCAAGTCCACGCGGCTCCTCACCTAGAGCAAGTTTCCCCCGGGGCGTAACCCCGCCATGACCCAGGCCAATGAGCCATGCAGGCAGGAAGGAGAAAGAGCGAGAAGGCGGCAGTGGCGTGGGTCAGATATCCGTGGGCCCTGTTTGTCCACCAGCCCTGTCAGCGGCGTTTCCCCGGAGCCAGGCTCCACCTCGAGGTCCTCTCACTCAGGAACCTCGGAATCGGCCTGGTTACAGGAACTCCGGTCGCCCCCACAGCATCGCTGCCGCCGACCGTTTCGGCGCGGATCCACCCGGGCGGTACTCACCTGGGCCACGGTACCCTGGAGAAGAGCCCATGAGAGGCGTGAAGTCGGGCCGGTACGCCCCTGCCCAAGCCGGATGCTCTCTCAGGGCCGCGGAGGTCGACGGAGTTGCACTGGGTGGTCTAGAGGACGAAGAAGGAAAACCGAGACGGGCCGGGGAGGCGCGCAGAGGAGAGCTCCGCACCCGCTGGAAGCCGTGGGAGGCGAGGCGGGCAAGGTGAGCAACCGCGCCGCACCCGAGCCGGGGACCCGCGCCTCCTGCAGCTCGCGGCCGCCGAGACCCGCGGGAATCCTGGCCCGCCGGCGGCGGCACTGCGAAGGGAGGAGCGCGGGGCTAAGCCGCTTCTCAGAGCCCGAGCGCCTCCCGGAGCCAGCCATCCCCGCCACCGCCTCTGGCCACCCGGGCGGGAGACCTGCGGGAATTCTGCTCGCGTGGAGCGTGGGACCCGCCGGGCTCGGAATCTCCAGAGACGGGGGAAAGCGGGGCCCATGCAGCCAGGACGAGAAGGGGTGCGGTCCCAGTACCACCCCCGCGCCACTCCCCACGTGGCGGCCGCGCCCCCGGGGCGTGAATGTGTACGCGGACGGTAGGGGGCCTGTGAATGAAGCCCCAGCGGCCAATCAGCATGGCCGGCGCGCGGGACCCCGGGAGTGAGGCCCAATGGCGAGCTCTGGGCGGCCCGGCCGGGAGGCAGGCGGGCGCGGGGGGCGGGGGCCGGGGCCGCGGGGGGGCGGGAGGCGGCTCCGCGAGCAGCCAATGGGAGGCGGGTGGGGTGGGGCTCTGGAGCGCCGAGCGGGTCCCGGCTTTAAGCCGGCGGAGCGCGGCGGCGGGGCCCGCAGACGGAGAGGAGCGGCGGCGCGGCGCGGCGCGGGGCGCGGGGCGGCATGGCCACCACCGCGCAGTACTTGCCGCGGGGCCCCGGCGGCGGAGCCGGGGGCACAGGACCGCTTATGCACCCGGATGCCGCGGCAGCAGCGGCAGCGGCCGCGGCCGCCGAGCGGTTGCACGCGGGGGCCGCGTACCGCGAAGTGCAGAAGCTGATGCACCACGAGTGGCTGGGCGCGGGCGCGGGCCACCCAGTGGGCCTAGCGCACCCCCAGTGGTTACCCACGGGAGGAGGCGGCGGCGGCGACTGGGCCGGCGGCCCGCACCTGGAACACGGCAAGGCGGGAGGCGGCGGCACCGGCCGAGCCGACGACGGTGGCGGAGGCGGCGGTTTCCACGCGCGCCTGGTGCACCAGGGGGCGGCCCACGCGGGCGCGGCATGGGCGCAGGGCGGTACGGCACATCACTTGGGCCCCGCCATGTCTCCGTCGCCAGGGGCCGGCGGGGGCCACCAGCCCCAACCGCTGGGGCTGTACGCGCAGGCGGCCTACCCCGGGGGCGGCGGCGGCGGCCTGGCCGGGATGCTGGCGGCGGGCGGTGGCGGTGCGGGGCCGGGCCTGCACCACGCGCTGCACGAGGACGGCCACGAGGCGCAGCTGGAGCCGTCGCCTCCGCCGCACCTGGGCGCACACGGACACGCACACGGACATGCACACGCTGGCGGCCTGCACGCGGCGGCGGCGCACCTGCACCCGGGGGCGGGCGGCGGTGGCTCGTCGGTGGGCGAGCACTCGGACGAGGACGCGCCCAGCTCGGACGACCTGGAGCAGTTCGCCAAGCAGTTCAAGCAGCGGCGCATCAAGCTGGGCTTCACGCAGGCCGACGTGGGGCTGGCGCTGGGCACGCTGTACGGTAACGTGTTCTCGCAGACCACCATCTGCCGCTTCGAGGCCCTGCAGCTGAGCTTCAAGAACATGTGCAAGCTCAAGCCGCTGCTCAACAAGTGGCTGGAGGAGACCGACTCGTCCAGCGGCAGCCCCACCAACCTGGACAAGATCGCGGCGCAGGGCCGCAAGCGCAAGAAGCGCACGTCCATCGAGGTGGGGGTCAAAGGCGCGCTCGAGAGCCACTTTCTCAAGTGCCCCAAGCCCTCGGCGCACGAGATCACAGGCTTGGCCGACAGCCTGCAGCTGGAGAAAGAGGTGGTGCGGGTCTGGTTCTGCAACCGGCGGCAGAAGGAGAAGCGCATGACCCCAGCTGCCGGCGCCGGCCACCCGCCCATGGACGACGTTTACGCCCCCGGCGAGCTGGGGCCCGGCGGGGGCAGCGCGTCGCCGCCCTCGGCGCCCCCGCCGCCCCCGCCGGCCGCTCTGCACCACCACCACCACCACACACTGCCGGGCTCCGTGCAGTGACCCCGAGGGCCGGGCCCCCCGCCGGTGCGCGGCGAGGCGCCGCGCGGCCTGAACTCTTTTTTGTTCGGTTGCTTTGGATTTTACAAAAAGCCCACAAACTTTCGAATAAAACCAAACACCCGGACCACCCTCTCCTGCGAGCGGCGAAGACGGCCGACAGGCTGCGTCGCCCGAGCCCCGAGAGAGAGGAGCGAAGATCCGGAACGCGCCAACTCACTCCGGGCATCCTGCCCGCCGCCTGCTCCCTGCCCCCAACCCCTCGACGACCCCCGCCCCTGCCCCCCCCCGGGCTGTTCGGGGCCGGATCCCGGCAGCGGCCTCCCCACAGCGACAGGTAACGCGGTACGGGGTTAGGGATTCCCCGGGAGAGAGGACGAAGAGAGGCGAGCTCCCCATCCCTCTTCCCCGCGCGGATCCCCGAGCCTGCGGGTCACGGGTGGGGAACTGTCACCTTATTCGCTCCACGCCTCTTCTCTCCCATAAAGATGCGCCCCATCCCCCTTACCCTTCCTCTGGGCTTGGTTTTTTACGGTTTTTATTTATTCATGGAGCCTCTCGGCTCCTGGGGTCCTTCTAACTCCGCCCGCGCCCTTAATTTAAATCGCTGTATACTGTATTTATCGGGGCCCCGGAGGGGAGGCCGCGAGAGCCGCGTCTGTGTATAAAAGCAGGAAATAGCCAAAGCTTTAATCTAGCCTAATTTATTTTTCCCCTTACCTTCCCTATCTTACCCCTCAAAGGAAAAAAAAAAAAAAAGGGCAAAACAAAAAAAAAACTAACAAAAAAAATTCGAGTGTTCATTTTTCGTTTCGTTTTACCCGAGCTTCTGCTCGGTTCCCGGCCACGCTGGAGGAATCTGCGCTCCCACGCACACGCGGATGGGAAGGGGCTTCTGCCCCGCCGTTGACCGACCAGCAAGTAGCAGGGCTCCGGCTCCCCGCGGGGCCCTGCCCTCCTGGCCTCAAACAAACGAAACTTGGAAAAGTTGGAGATATTTTTTAACCAGCTGTAGAAATAAGCCGTTCCCGGAGAACCTTCTGCCTGAATCCGCTCCCTTTCCAGCCCCCTAGGATGCGGGATGCTGGGGGAGGCCTGGAGAGAAATTCCCCAAGTTTGGGGTGAGGTGGGAACCATGTAAATATGTGAGATATGTACACATTGGCGGGGAGAAAGAAACATTTTGTGCTTGGTTTTTATTTTTGGTTTTCCGGGTTGCCCTCCCTCCCTATACTAAAGGATTTTGTACACTCACTAATCCGAAAAAGATATTTTAATATGATTTCCAGATTTCTGATCCATCTCTATTTATTTTCTGGATGTGTTTGGAGCTTCCCCCTTCTCCATTTCTTGTTCTGTTACCGTTTGAATTTAAATTTTGTTATTTTATTTTTATTATTTTTTGGAACAATGTTTTGGTGCATTCTCTTTGTATCCTTATTGCAAAAAAAAAAAAAGTAATAATAATGTAGACTGGGAAGTTCCCTTTATATTTATGTTATAGTAAATATTTTATTACTCACATAAACATGTACCCCAGGGCTGTGTCCTGTCCTCCTTACTACTAGGGCCGGGTTGGTTCATGGGTGATGTGATGGGATGCCCTGGCTTGCCTCCCCCAAAGTCTGGCATCACTATCTCGGAGGAAGGTGACCACACAGACCTTCTTCCAGGCCACTATCGGGGCAGCTTGTTACTTGGACACCAGTTGGGCCCCTGCCTCAGATGAGTGAAGTTAGGGAAGATGAAGCCGCCTCATATCTCCCTCCCATAAACAGACTGTCCTGGGATCTGAGCAGGGCATAAGACCCTGCAGACACCGTACCGAATTCGGATCAACCATTCCTCAGGCACAACTCAACTGCCCTTCTGAGCCAAGGAAGAAGCCTGCCCCTCTCTGCCTGGCCCACCAGCCAGGCATCTCTGTATTTACATTCCCCCTGACGCACACACCCACCCCTGACTTTGGCTTCACTTTGGACTTCCTGGGTGGAGCCCAGGCCAACTTCATCATTCCAGGTCTTGGGGCAGGTGGAAGCGAGTCAGGCCTCACCAGATCACCCCAGCTGGTGTTCCACCTGCAAACAAATGGTACCTGAACCTGCCTGGATCCACTAAGAGCCCTAGCAGTTCAGACGGGGTCCTGCAGGAGTTAAATGGCCTGGGGAGGGAATCCCACGTGTTTGAGCAAAGCCAGTATTTCTCTACAGGCAAACGACCTGCCCCAACTTCTCTCAGGGAGGAGCAGGGGCAAGAACATCTGTGCCACCAGAAAGCCCTGGCATCTCCTCTCCAGGGCTGGGTCACCAAGGGAACCCCCCACTCCTCAAGGAGTGGTTGCCTCTGCCTATGGAGGCCTCCAGGGCCGTGCACTCACGACCTGGGGAGAGAAGCAGCCATGCTCAGACATCCCCCTGTCGAGCCTTCAGCACAGCGTCCCCCCCTTCCCCAGAGTCAGGATGGTGAAGGCAGCTCTGGGTTCCAGAGCCAAAGCCCCTGACTATCTGTGTCCCAGCAAAGATCCTTTCTCCTTTAAAACAACTCCTCTTAAAAATACTAATAAAAGCAGCTCTTCAGTTTCCTCTGTAGATGCGGTTCTTTTCCCATCTTAGGAGAAACCACGTGAGGTTTATCTTACTCTTCGTGGAGACAAAGCTTGAAGGCACAATTGCTTGCCGTGGGAGAAAGTTGTGTCCCTAGCGAGGGTATGTGTATGGCTCCCTCCTGCCGGGGAAGCTATTGAAGCCCAGGTCTGTGGGAGGCCTTGGCTCCAGCTGAAAGAATCTTGGGTGCCCAGAGAAGGGTTCCCAGGCCCCCAAGTTGGCTGACTCTGGCAGGCTTGGGCCTCAGGATGACTTTTTCGATGCTGCAGGTTCCTGGAGACACCCAGAGCTCTGCCCCACTCAGTCTCGGGAGAGAGTTGTCCCTCCAAGTACAGAGGCCATCATGGTTTTCACAGGCTCAGCCTCTCACAGCTTGTTTATTTTTCCCCTTACACCTTCAGTCCAGCCTAGTAAGCAATTAGGCCTGCAGCTGGCACCCGTGTCCCAGCCATCCCGTTTCCCAACCATCCCGTTTCCCAAATCGGCAGGCCAGGGAGCCTCCCCAGGCTTTTTACAAGGGAGGTTAGAAACTTTACCTGCCAGTTGTGTGGCAGCACGACCAGGAGCACCGGCCACCCCACCTAGGCCCCTAATCTCCAGCTTTGAAGGAATCGCACGCTCCCTCCCTGTTCCTTCCTTCCCAGATTCGTCCCAGCCTCAAGGCCCTGAAATGGAAGCCAGTGTAGCTCAGAGCTCCCTGCCGCCTGAGCCGCAGCAGGTTTGGAGGTTGGAAAGGGCGGCCGGGAAGATGAGGGCCCTTCCCTGGCCTCTGCCTGCAGCTGACACCAATTGATTGATTGATTTCCTAATTGTCTGCTTAATCCCGTCCAAGAGGGTGGATTTATTATTTAAGCAAGTCAACTCCAAAACAACCAAACAATGCGGTCCCCCAAGATCCAACAGCAGCTGAGGAGTAGAACAAAAAGAGGAAAAAAAGTGGGAAAGGGACGGAAGAAAATCTTCCATTTGGCGGCGATTTTGCTTAATGAGACACCAGCCTGGGACAGCTACCCGCTGACCCACCCCTTGGTCACAGAAGGTCCCAGGGGGCTCCTTCCCCCAGTCTCCAGCCTGGGTTGATGGTAGGAACCACAACACGTCTGACATAAGAAGGAAACCATAGGACCTACGGAGCAATATTTTTCCCTAGAGTCTTACTCCCCAGGTAGAACAGAGTTTAGAAATGGCAGTCAGCTGTGAGCTTGACCTCAGTTTTTCCAGCCCATATATATGAGGGTCTACCTGCTCACTCCTGAGAGCTCCAAACTTCCTTTTGTTCAAGAGAGCCAGATGTCCCTAGCATTGACCTCCCACGAAGCCCAAGCTTTCCCTAGTGGATTTGGGATTTTCTCATCCCATCTCCCTCCTCTTCTCACTGGAACAAAATTCTTTTCATAGATCAGACAACCACTGGTTCTGGTAGTTAAAGAGAGCCTCCCTCTCCCTGCAGGAACCTATGGGTGTGTGAAGGTGTACGTGTGTTCCTGTGCCTGTAAATCCATAGCTGCTCCCGGAGGTAGGAGGGGGAAAGGAAGTCCATGCTACGCTGCCGCTGCTTTGAGCTAGGAGAATATTTGCAGGGCAGGAGCTGGCTAACATGCAAAGAAGAAAGGTGGCCACTGTGGTTGCCTGGGATCCTCAAGGCAGATTCGGAAGGTGTCCGCTCCTGAATTTCAAGGATGCCTGTATTCCCCACTACCACTTGCCCCAGGAGTTTGCACTGGCTTCTGTGTCGCATAGCTTAGAACCTATGCCATCATCTTTTGACCCCAGGACTCCACTAGGGGTCCACAGGACTAGCTGACCCCCAACTGCAAACTGCCTGCTTAGGGCTCTTTAGAATCAATTCTCCTCCAAAGAGGCTCTGGGCCAACATGGGGGAGGGTCAAGCCCCCCGTGACATGTCCAGGCCCAGGCTTTCAGCAGCAGGGCTTGAACTCCAGAAAGGAGACCCACCTGAGCAGGGAGAGGAGAAAGAGGAAGTTAGTTACCTGGCCTGGAGGCTCCCCCTAAGCTTAGCAAAGGGGATTCATCCGGGTTTTCTGGCTTAGTGACTATAGTGACCAGAGGAGCCATCGATCGTGTCCTGCACAGCGTATGCGAAGGCCCTGGAGTTAGTATTTGCCCTCCTTCAAGGCTCCCCTTGCCACTTGGGAGGCCTCCGTGTGGGAGGACTGCCCTCTATTGGTCCCTGAGCTGGGACGTGGCAGCAGTCACCAGGGCCACCTCACGGCTGAGCATACCCCAAAATCAGCATTAAGTTGGCTACACACTGAGGGGTGCCAGGTAGAGCAGAGGCAACCTTAGCCTTCAAAGGAAGTGACCTGGCTTTACATACACACAGGCTTGCCCGTGACCCTTCCTTCTCCATCCACCACCCAGCCTGTGCCCCCAGCCATCCTCAGAAATTCTCCATCACGGCTGCCTCCTCTGCTTCTGCCCCACCCACACCCATCACCACCACTCCTCCTCTCAACCAGCTAAAACCCCAGTCCACACTCTGCCAGCTCGCTCACTCACACACATGCTGAACCTCGCAGGCACACCCGTACCACCGTCTGGTGTCCAATGCCAGCTTCAAGGCCTTTAACAGTGAGCTCTCCAGAGTCGCTGGGTACCTGCTCCTGTGCTTATTTGATTTAACACACGTAGCCTCCTTTCCATGCCTTGGCAGGGTCCCCTCCTCTCAGGATTTTCAAACACTCACCCCACAAGCTGCTTTCCAGACACATCCCTGCCCATCATTGTTCCCAACTCCTCCTAGATCTCGCCTGCTCCCTTCAGATAATTAAAGTTAGGCTGTGTGTTTGTATGTATGTGTGATCTTATTTTTTAAACACACACCCCCACACATACATATGCGTGTATATATACAAACACACACAGCAATTAGATCTATCCGTTCCTGCCGTCGTCCCTCTTGTGCTAAACACATGTCCCCCATCGCCACGCCATGAACTCAGCATCTCGTAGTCATGGGCTCTTGATCTTTCTCTTTCTCTCTCTCTCTCTTTCACACACACACACACACACTGGCACTTTCACACACCCACCCCCAGCTCCTTGGTGTTTCTCCAGGGGCACGACCTACCTCCCACCCACCTCCAGGACATCTGAATGGGCTCCGCTCAGAAGAGCCAAGTACCAGGAGGACTCTGCTTCAGCACTACCCGCCCCCACGCACACACCCCCAGTGGACATGTCTCTGGCTGAGCCTGACCAGGGTGGGTCTGGGTATTATTAGGCTGCAGAGACAGCACGGAGGCATATGGTCTCGTACACAAGAAATAATGTTCATGTTAAATCAGACCTCATGCATAATGCATGGTGCCTGATCTCACATTATTTTGGGTGTTCGTCAAAATCAGTGTTCTTTCTTGTGAGGGCTCCTGGAAAGAAGGGGAAAAGGCGTTTGCTAATTGCACCCACAGCCTGGACCAGGGAGCCGAATGTGCCCGGAGAGCCTCCCTCTGGCCCCACTTCACCCACCAGTGGGTCTCATCCCTCTGTCCCCCTCTGTCTTTCCACATGAAAGGAGGGGCTGACTCGGGTTTGGAGCAGGCGTAAGGCCCCGTGTTATTTTTATTTCTTTTCTCTCGGCTCTCTTGTCCCCGGAGGGTTCTGGGGAATAGCAGTGCCTCGTCGTTCACACACCCGATTCATTTGCCGTTTTATGAACTCCCCTTTGATTCATCGCCTCCCTAAGTCAATGATTCACTCCTGATGGCTTTTCAGAAATCCTTCTTCAAAGGCTCCAGATTATTCAGCTCTGAGCAGGGGCAGACCTGGACCCTGTGCTGAAGCTGCCCTCCCTGCTCAGGGTGGAAAGTTGTCACTATCCTCGGCCTCTCCCAGGGGCCGGCTGGTCCGGGGAGGAGGGAGTGCCCCCTCCACGCAGAAGCTGCTAGAATCGACCCCAGCAGCTCATGGACAGACCTGGCCTTCTGGCAAAGCCCCCTCCTGCCACTGTAGGTCACCTGCCTTTCCCCAGTGTCATCCAAGTCCCCAGGGATGCCCTCCATGTCTCAGGAGAGGCCAAGAGTGGAATGGTGAAGCACGGGGCTGTGGGACCAGATGGATCTGGGTACAGATCCTGGCTCCCCTTCTTATCAGCTGTGTGACTTTAGGCCAGCTCCTTACCCTGTCTGGGCCTCGGTTTCCTGATATGGTGGTAATGACAGTCCCTACCTCACAGAGTTATTTCGAAGATTAAGGGACATGATGTACACAGAGCGCTTAGCCTAAGAAGGTGATGGATGAGTGAAAGCTGTTTTAATGTGGGACCTGGGCAGCGCATCGTACAAAAACAAGTGAGCAAGGAGGACAACCAAAATGTAAATAAACTTTTATCACGATCCCACTCTAAGACACCCTGACATAACACTTACCCAAGCACTGACTTTGTGCTTTGTTTTCATTATCTCACATTAACTATTCCTACTTTGCAGATGAGAAAAGTGTTGCCCAGAGAGTTTGACTGACCTATTCAAGGCACCAAGACTAGTTGATTATAAAGCCTAGAAGAAAACCCATGTGATCTGATCATCAGATACACGAACAACAATGACAGGTCTATGTCATTTTTAGACTCCCTACTGAGGTGAACAGCAGTGTCCAGGGCTTGCAGGGTGTGCCCCAAGCAGAGGGAATTCCAGAACTCAGGACTGAACCAGGGAGAGAAGTGGGGACCGTGGGTTTTTGGAGTTAGTTGGCTAGGATCTGTCACCTTCTTCACCGCTGTGCAACCAGGCAAATCCCGTAAGGCTCAGGGAAGTTGGATGAGTCGTCTAGAATCCGCAAGAAAGTCAGGAAGCCTTCTTGTGTGTCCATTCAGAGGACTGTGCACTAAGAAGTGACCTACACATGGTGGCTAAGGATGTGGGCCATGGCATCTGTCCAGACTTCCATCCTGGCCTCACCACCTGCTACCCATGGGACCTTGGGCAAGCTAGTTTCCTCGCATGTCAAAAGATGATGATGACAGTACCTGCCCGGTAGGACTGTTGTGAGACCTAGAGGAGAGATGATACACATAAACACTTAGAATGAGAGCCCGGCACAGTGTAAGTGCTCATTAAATGTTAGCTATAAAATCAATTTTATATGTACAATATATATTATCTTGTTATTGCTGGGGCTGAAGCAGTGCAGAAAAATAATGCCTAGTGCTCCTCCTCCTCGGTCCCCAGAATTATTTTTCTTCATTCTCAAAACCATCCTGGGAAGAAAAGTTCAACCTTTCCACTCCCCAACCATAGAAGAGGAAATGTAGGCCCAGAGAGGTTGAGGCACTTGTCCAAAATGACCCAGAAAATCAGTGGCAGGTACAGACTCCTAGCTTGTTCCCCCCTTCTGATTCTTTGTGGCAATCCCATGGCCCTGGTGAAGTGCTCTGAGCCCCTTCTATGTAGTTAGTAGCACTGTGTTGGGTTCTAGGGAGAGAGCACCCAGAGGGTCAGGGAAGGCCCCATAGACACTGGTACCACTAAGCTAGGTCATGAAGAATGAGTTGGGGGTTGCCTCTGGGGCTTCTACCTCAGGACCTGATCCCTAAGAGGTAACATGGCTCAGCCCCAGTGCCCTCAGACTCCACTAGTTCCGCCTTCCTGAAACTTCAAGCCTCTTCCTGCCATGCTCAGAACACTTCCACATACCTGATCCCAACACAGAATATTCAACTCAGGGTCAAGGCTGCTAGACTCTGGGAAGCCACCTTTCAGGACACTTACACGACTACAGATTCCTTTAGGTCCCAACTCCTACTTCCACTGCAGCCCTGCCCAGAGATTGACCACCAAACCATGCCCCATGGCATCCCAGCCTCAAAGGCAGGGGCCAGGTACTTGGCTCCAGACTTCACTCCACTGTTTATCTTTAGGATGACCCAAGCTGGGTCATTTGTCATCTCTGGACCTCAGTATATAAAATGGATCATTCCCTCGCTTACCCACCCATCCATCCTGCATCCATCCATTCATCCACTTGCCAGCCACCCATGCACCCGGGCAACCATCCATTCATCTGTCTACCTACCCATCCACTCATCCATGCAACCCTTGATCACCTCTTCAGCCACCCACCTATCCATTTACCCAACCACTCCCCATCCAACCTCTCATCCAATCATCCAGTTTAACAGGTCCCATGTTGAGAAGTAGGAACATGGAGGTAAATAAGACCAGTCCCCCTGTTCTTAAAACTAGCTAGCCTCTTCCCTTCCCTACCTCTCAGTCATATAGAGTAGTCACGTGAGAGCCCAAGTGAGATCACCGACTGGGAGGAAACAGTGAAGTCTGTTATTACATCGATGGATCTTGTGTGTCAGAGCACTGGCAACCTCCTTGCCCCACTCATTTCTTTGGGGCCTTACAGAAGATGGAGTCGGTATGGCCTCTGCATGGTCCTAGGACTCCCCTTAGCTCCAAATTCTCATTCCAGGGATGCCAGGTACTGACCTGAACTAGAGGAATTTCAAAGCAAGTGAGGGAGAGGAAGGAGCTTGTGAATATAGCTTCTGCCAAGGCTGAAGATCACCACTGGGTCTGGTTTTCTACCAGAAACAGCAGCAGCATCTCAGCACCAGAAAGGTCTGGGGAATGTTCTAGACCCAGGCCTGTCCCCACCAAGCTGTGTGATCTTGAGTAAGTCCCTGCCGTTCTCTGGATCTCAGTGCAGTTGGGGTGGGGGTGTGTCCTGGGTCCTCCCCACTTTGAGGTGACCCCTCTCCATCCTCACTTCCCTTCCGGCCTGGGTGGGCCTGCCCTTCTGACAATGGAGCCTGTCTGAGCAGCCCACACACGAGGAGGAGTATGAAATGACGTGGTTGGTGTCCACAGCCCTGAGTCCTCTGGCTATTCAACCCCGCCCTCTCCTGACACAAACAACCCTCAGTCACCTCCCCCTCCCACCCCCCAGAATCCGGGCACAGCTGGGGCTTGCTATGCCCTGGTCACCCCATGAATCACCCCTCTATGATCCCTGGGGGAGTGGTCCAGGGAGCATCCTACGCCCCAAGCGGGGTGAGGGCCAGAACCAAGGCCCTCAAGCAGGCAGTGTCCACAGGAACAATGGGGGCCTGTGGCTGGCAGCCGGAATGTGGCCATTGTCCTGCCCTGGCCCCCAACCCCAAGGCCTCAGGTCCCCAGGCCGGGCAGGCTGGCGTGGGTCGGTGCGTCAAGCACTCGTGTACCAGGGCCAGGACACACAGCCTGCGCTTCCCCTCTCTGGGCAGGCGGACGGGTGGGCCACCAGGCCAGAGCCCACCTCCGCACCCCAGCTCACAAAGGATCACATGCACAGGGTGAGGAGAAGCAAGACTGGACCCAGGGAAGCCAAGCCAGCCTCGGACCCACTCATCCCTGGGGTACTTGGAGCAGACTCAGAGAAGGTGCCTCACGGCTCCAAGACCCAAGCTATACATCACAGTGGGGAGGGGGACCACATTAGAATAATGCAGGATTAGAGTGGGGTTGCTATAGCGACGTATTAGGGCAATACATCCAGGGAGCCCGGCCCCTTGGTGATGTATGACTGCTCAGCTGAGGGGAGCAGGGGGAGGGGACCTGTCCCGCCCCTCCGAGGGGCGAGCAGACGCCAAACGTGCTCTTCATTGGAGGAGAACACCTGCCTCGGACTCCAAAAAAAGGCTCCTCAGAATCATGTCAAGACCAAGACAGACGCCCTGCAACCCAGCCTCCAATAACCCCCACTGGGGTCCGCGCTGAGTTCGGCTTCCAGTTCAGATCCCAGCTCCAGCCTCTGCCTCAGTCCCGGCCTCCAACCCTGCCCTCCAGGCCCTCTCCTTTCTGCTTCAGCGCTGAGGACCATTCCCATACTGTGTCGCCAGCATCCAGTGGGGTCAGCAGGACTATATGGGGGTGGGATGGAGGAGGCAAAGAAGAAAACAGAGGGAGGAGAGGTAACAGCATCCAGAAACACCACTCAAAGCTATGCATTTGAGAGGTTGAGGTTGAGGGTGCCCGTGCCGGTCCCTTCTCACCCACGGGCCTCCCCATGCCAGTATCTGGGTACCCCACCCCCACCTCATCCCAGATCTTGGGATTTAACTTCCTTCTACATACCCCCCATACCAAGGGGTTATTGCTGTTGGCTAGCCCTAGAGTCAGACTTGGATGAGGCTCCCCACAAAGTAGAATATGTTAAAACATCTTCATGTAATGTTTGTAATAAACTGCGTGACCAAGTCAGAGCATGGACTCCCTTTCCAACTTCTGTAGCATGTCATTTGTACTGGCTTGCCCCGTCTCAGAGGGCCCCTGTTCTCAACCCCCTGGGGACTTCGAGTTTCTCTTCAGATAACTTGCTTGGCTGTATCCTCCTTGGTGAGGAAGAAGAGGCAGGATGGATAACCCCCTTTAGGAATCATAGGTGTGAGAGAGAGATAAATTAGGCTGGAATTAGCATATGAAAGACTGTCTATATAAAATAGATAATCAACAAGGACCTACTGTATAGCACAAGGAACTATACTCAATACTCTACAATAACCTATGAGGAAAAAGAATATGAAAAAAAATAGATGTAACAATGTGTATAACTAAATCACTTTGCTGTCCACGTGAAACTAACACAGCATTGTAAATCTTCTATATTCCAATATAAAATATTTTTTTAAAGTTTCTAACATTTATTTATTTGGCTGCATCGAGTCTTAGTTGTGGCGCACAGGCTTCTTTCCGGCTGTGGTGTGCGGGCTTAATTGCCTCACAGCATGTGGGATCCCGATTCCCTGACCAGGGATCGAACCAGCAACCCCCCCAACCCCCACCACACTGAAAGGTGGAGTCTCAACCCCTGGACCACCAGGGAAGTCCCTTAAAATATTTTTAAAGAAAAGAAAAGGCTTTAAGACCTTTCCCTAGCTTCTCAAAAAGAAAAAAAAGAATTGTTAAGTGTGCTTATATCCCTATCTACCTCTCTATATATCTTGACTTTCCATTTGTGTAAACATGTCTATGTATAACTCGTTGTGTGTGTGTGTGTGTGTGTGTGTGTGCGCGTGCGCATGCACACACCTTGCCTCCTGACTGAATGGTAATTTTTGGTTAATTCAATTGATTACAATAATTACACAATCCCCCCAAAGTCTTCCTTTTTCCAGTGCCAGAGGGTGGGGGAGTGTGGCTCCAGCCCCAGCTGGAAAGTGCTGACCTAGACTTCCCCCATTCTCACTAGAGGAGGGAGTCACAGGACAAGGCAGGGTAGAGGCCTTGCTCTCTACATGCACGCACATGCACCCCCTGAGCCCACGAGCACATGTGAGCAAATATACACACACACATACACTTTGGCCCTACCCTGGTGGTGTCCCCACGATGGAAGACACTTCATCCCTATGAAGGGCGTTTCTTCCCTCACTGTCCTTCATCCTCTGGGAGCCTCCTCACTCACACTCACATAGACATGCATGTTCACACACAATTTATGCACACACAGAGCAGAGGGAAGGGGAGAGGCCAAAAGAAGATAGGTAAAGAGATCACGTGTGTCCAGAAGGCAGCTCCTGGGCGGGGGAGCAGGGGGCCCAGGGCTCACTGAGTGGGAGGGGAGCTTCATGGCTTCCTCTCTTCCCCAGCCAGCGACCAAAGGTCAGCCCAGGCGGCTCAGCCACGTGCGGCCCAACCACCCCCGTCGGGTCATGTGAGCCCAGGACCAAAGCCTCATCAACACACCATTGTCCTCCAGAGCCCAGCCTCGTGCTGGAGGGAGTAAGTCCCCTCCAGCACAAGAGCATTCAGTGCGCTGTGGTCCAGGAATTTGTGGTCCTCTCCTGAGGGGACCTTCTCAGCCCCCACCTCGAGGACAAGCTGCCTGATGCTCAGACTAATCCTAACCTCTTCAGGACCTCCCATCCACCTCTGAGACATGGGAAGAAATGAGCTTTCCACTTGCACTGAGAGTGCCTGGGGTGGGAGTGGAGATCAGGCGGAGGAGGAAAGGACCTCTTTCTCTTGTGCCCTCTGAGGGGTGCATACACCACCCCGGCCACCACCATCCCCTCCCATACCCTACATATTCTGGAGAGGAGAAAGAGTGAAGTGGAGAAGGGCCCAAGAGTTGCCCTGAAGGTCATCTTGCACGTCAGCACAGGGATGGGCCCCACAGCCCCTTGCGCCCTGGCTCCCGGCCTGGACCACAACACAGGGTCCATTGACTCCTGAGCACCCTCTTTCCCAAGATGCATGCAAAACTGTGGGCTCATGGTTCCAGCCCACGGGCCCCGGAGTCCCACAAGGCTCCACAGGGCCTGGCCCCACAGGACCCACCCAGGAAAAGAGACCAGAGCTGGCTCACTGGACAGCGTGGGTGGGTGCATCTCCTAAGAAGCTGGCAAAAGAGAGGAAGAAGGAAGGGAGAGACACGTCGCAGGATCTTCACCATCTGGGCTAAAGGCCCTCGTGGCCCACCCCTGAGCCCCACCCTACCCCGCCAGGAGTGGAGTCAAAGATCTCAAGTACCCAACTAGGATAGATTCTCCACCAGGGCCTCCTCTACCCACCACTCTTCCCTCCTGACTCCTTGCAAAAACAGGGACTGCTGCCCCTGCCGCCAAGACTAAACCTGGGAAAAAGCCACCCTGGCCCATCCTCTGTCTCCTGCAAGGGAAGTCATGTGGAAAAGGATGGTTATATCTGGGGGAGGGGGACGGGAGGAAAGCCAGGCTCCAGCAAGGGGAGGGCTGCCCCAGCAGGATGACAAGGAGATGATTAAACCCACAGAGAAGATTGATAAGAGAGCTAAACAGCTGCAGCTCTGCAAGGTGGGCTGGGGACAGATCTCATCTTGTCCCGGCGTCTCTCAGAGCACTTGGGGCGGGGCGGGGGGGGCTGGGCAGTCTGGCTGAGCTTATGACATACCCAAGATCCCCAGGACTAGGGGATGAGGGAGGCTCACACCTCCTTTCCCCCACCCCCCAGGCCTCTGATGGTGACTTTCTGAACCCAGTGCCCACTCCCACCAGCCCAGAGTTGCCTCCCCTCTTGACACCCCTCTGTACCTAGGCAGCGCACCCCTTTTCACCGGTGCCCACTTCACCCACAGCATCTCGGCCACAGCTCTCACTCTCGTTATTATTAGATGTGATTTACAGCGGAAATGCTGAGTCAGACAAACCAAGACTCCCCAGCAGAGACAGTGAGAGAGGAGAGTCCAGGGGAGGTGGCCCTTCGGGCACAGGGTTCTCAGGAGAAAGTCAGGAGATGGGGATCTGGGATGAGATGGAGATTCATCTCTCCTGTTTCTCCTGTCTGTTCCAAGCCCAGCGTCTCTCACCTGGGTCTCTTGAACTTTCAGACCCCTTCTTCTGATTCCCCACCCAGCTTTTCATCCTCTGATCTTCCTCGACAAGTTGGAAGAGAACAGCCCAGGGATCCAGAAGACTTGACATCGAGGTCATTCTGCTGGGCCATTTCTTCACACCACAGCTCCTGATCCAGAGATGGAGAGAAGCAGGAAAAGTGCACTGCTCGGGTCCCAGCCCCCCAGTCTGCAGCAGAAAGCATGGGCACTGTGCGCTCCTGTGGGCATCCGAAGGCACCGGGACACATGTGGTGCACGGCTCTGCTCCCACCTTGCGCCGAAGAGCTCAGCGGGCAGGTCCGTCTCCTCTCTCTAGGTCTCTGACTCCCTAGCAGGGAGGAACTGGGCATTGTTGCCAAAAATAAACGTTCGTTCTCCCGCTCCCTGGCTCCCGGCTCCCACTCATTAGGATGCGTGGCGTTTGGCTGCGGTCCCACACCTTGCAGCTCATTATAAATATGCAGTCGCTGCTGGCGCTACCCCAATCATCTCTGCAATCAGAGCTTTTAATTAGGTTAATTAAATTGTATCAAATCTCGCAGGGACGCAGTTCACTGATGCTGATGAGGCAGCCAAAACAGACCCCAGCTCCTGCGCTAATGAAGGCCGCTGCCTGCCTGCGCAGCGAGGGAGCCCGAGCGCATAATAAATGGGCGTGTCCTCTGGGAGGAGCTGCTGCTGCCCAGACCCTGGGCTCTGGGGACCTGGCAGGGGGTCTGCCCCAGCCCACCAGGCTCCAGCTGCAGCAGAGATTCCTGCTGCGGAGGACCATCACCTTCACTTGAGAACTAACACTTGAGAACTAACCTGGGCAGCTTCAGGAGGCTGGGCAAGTGGGCTGGGTCAGGGCCACGCTGAGAACTTGCCACCCCTACATGGCAAACTTAGGTGTGCCCCCAGCATCCACTGGCTCCATCTGGGATTCCCTCTTTCCCTCTCCTCCAGAATGGCCCAACAAGGCCAGGGCCCCAGCCACCCCACCCCCCCCAACACACACACACCCCTGCCACTGCCTCTCTGGACTGTATTATTAGGGAGGCCAGACTGAGACTACAAAGCTCGTCCAGTCACTGCTGGCCTAGTCTCCATCTGCCGTGGTGGCCATCTGCCCCAGTCAGGGAGGGGTGGGTGTGGTTTATAACGCTACCAGCTAGTAGCAAGACAGGGTGGTGCCCCTTAGTCTCCACGTGCCAGATGGACCCTAAATCTCCCCACATACCACTCCACCTCAAGAGCTCTCTCTAAGCGAGGGACACTTGCCCTCCAACCCCCTGGGATCAAATTAGCTCGAAATGCAAGAGGGCCACCCTTTCCCCAGCCCCTGCCCATCCCAGACCCCGGCAATCCACAGCTGTCCACAGACTCCAGAACTAGAGGGCCCCGCAAAGGTCCTCCCCGGTCTTTATGCAGGAAGGCAGGTGCTGCCACCTTTAAAGGGACTGTCCCCAGTGCTCTATGCAGCCTGCCTCCAACCTCCTCCTCTTAACCCCTCTGTCACTGGCCTCAGTGTCACTGAGCAGCTGAGAAGAGAAGATGGGGAAATTTTCAGTGCTCTCGGGACGTGTTTCTGCTGTAAAAGCTGGTTTTTTGGTTTGGAAAGGTTTTTTGTTTTTTTTCCATCCAGTAATGTGAAAACATGAAACCTGAAACCAACCCCCCCACATTTGTCACCTCAGAGAGAAGCCTTTGGGGGAACTGGGAGAGAGCTGTAAATGAGTCAGGCTGATTCAGGGCAGGGGGGGCTGCCCAGCTGCCTCCGGGGCACCACAATTCATTAACACTTATGATCTGGGCTTGGCCGTCAGGTGACAGACGACAGGAGGAAAGGAAAGGGCTTCCTTTCCACCCTTTACCCCAAAAAGCAGTCCCCCAATAAACTCCTCTTGGTGAGAAACAGTAGGTCCTTGGCTCTGTTTTGAATCAGCCTCTACCACTACCCTCAGCACGACCGCCCCACCCAGTCAGCTCGCCTCGCACAAGAGAGGAAGGGGCCATGGCAATTACCAGGGCCATCGAGGGACGCAGACAAAACTGGGCAGGGAGAATGAGGTAGGCCCTTCAGTTAGGAGAGATACAGATTAGACTGCACTTTCCCAAAAGTACTGATGATGCAGCTGGAAATAAGGAACAGGGAGATTCCTTACAGGGAGTCTGAAGAAGCAGGAGAGACTTTTTCCATCTGCCCAGGGAAGCCAGGAAAGGAGAACAAGCAGAAGCATGAACCGGGCAGCCTCTCGAATCTCCTGAGTCTACGCACTGGGCTTGGGGAAGGAAACTCTGCCTCTTGGAGTTCCGTAGCTGCTCTCTGCCTCTTCCCCGCAGTTCTACTGAGAGAGACCCAAGGGGCCGGGTGGTGGAAGCCCTGCCAGCAGGGAGGCCCCGTGACCTGGCTGGCAAGAGAGCGCACCCCCTGACCCCAGGAGACAGCTGCACAAGAAACCTGCCGGCTCAGCCCCAAGACGGTCTTTCAGGTCCGCCTTCGACTCCGCTCACCTGGAGCTCTGAGCCAGGACTCCCACCCAGGCTTCCCCCGCCCTTCTCTGACACCCCGTGCACGAGGCTCTGTGAACTGGTGCTGGGAGAGCTCAAGGAGGAAGGGAGGCCAGCACCAGACACCCACTCACCTCTCTGTCTCAAGTCCCAGCAGGCCCGGCCTTGCTGGCCTCCACAGGTCGGCGGAGCGAGTCTGCATCTGCTCACGAACAGAACTGCACATGAGCAGACCCCACCATGTCCCAGTGGAACCACCCATCATTGGACAACCTGGGCTTCCGCCATGATCCTCACCAGTAATGTGAGGGGAAGGCCCTTTCCTGCCCAGTCTCTTGGGGGTCACACCGGTCTCAAGCTGGGTGGGGAGGCGGGGATAGGAAGGGGACTGGGGTGGAGAACATCTTTTTTCACAGGAGCTCACTTACGTGGCATTAAATCCAATAAACAAATGCCTACTAAGCACCTATGGAGTTTTGGGTGCTTTCAACGCCAGCACCCTGAGAGCTAACCTCAGCGAAGGGGCAGCAGCTCCACCTACTGGGCCCTTCCCCACTCTGTTGCCAGGAATCGGTCCAGTATGAGGTTTTCTTCAAATGAAACCAGAACATCCAGGGCTTGACATTTTCCCGCTTCAATCAGAAGGGCCCTAAGATGTGGCCATGGACTAAGGCGGAGCTGGGTTAGCCGGTTCTCTGTGCTAGAGAGGCCTGGGCCTTCCATATCGCCCGTGTGACTGCTGCTTTGGAAACTTGGGTTTGTACAAGAGATCTGATTCACCTGTGTTCTGCCAAGAGAAATGCTCTCCACCTCTGGAGGCTGCCACATTCTCCTTGGCACAGCTAGAACAGATGCCACCAAGAGCCCAAGCACCCTCTGGACCTGGATGGGATGGATCCTAAAGAAACAGTAATCTCTCTTTTCCAAGCAAGCAGCCAGGAGTCTGAGGTTCCAACAGGCACGAAAATGTCAAAGCCCTTGGCCTGTTTTCAGGACCCATGAAGCTGGAGCCTCTTAGGTTCATCAGAGGGGCAGCCAATCTTTCCCCTTAGAATCCTTGGGCCTCAAAGACAGACTTCAGTTTAAGAGCAGCTCCAGACCCCTAGGCTTCCCAAGTGGCACTAGCTAGTGGTAAAGAACCCACCTGCCAATGTAGGAGACGTAAGAGGCGTAGGTTTAATTCCTGGGTCGGGAAGATCCCCTGAAGGAAACGGCAACCCACTCCAGTATTCTTGCCTGGGAAACCCATGGACAGAGGAGCCTGGTGGGCTAGTCCATGCGGTCACAGAGTTGGACAAACTGAGCGGCTTTCAGGATCCCTAGCTTTATCCCCTTATAGAGCTAGTGCTCTGATGACTTCTACCCTGGAACTTACTCAGAGAGGATGGACCTTCCTGTTCCATTTGACCTGTGCACCTAAGGACCATGTGAGGACTTGTGGGTGAGTAACCTGTGTCCAGGGGCTTCCCCAGTAGCTCAGTTGGTAAAGGCTCTGCCTGTAATGCAGGAGACCCCAGTTCAATTCCTGGGTCAGGAAGATTCCCTGGAGAAGGGCTAGGCTACCCACTCCAGTATTCTTGGGCTTCCCTGGTGGCTCAGACAGTAAAGAATCCACTTGCAATGTGGGAGACCTGGGTTTGATCCCCGCATTGGGAAAATCCCCTGGAGTAGGGTATGGCATCCCACTCCAGTATTCTTGTCTGCAGGATCCCTATGGACAGAGGAGCCTGGCAGGCTACATACAGTCCATGGAGTCAGAGTCAGACATGACTGAATGACTATTAAACCCTACTGTTTGTGAACCAGAGGGTATGCAGACATGCACACACCCATGTTTCAGCCTGAGCGGTTGGTACCATGTGCATCTATTAACCTGAGAGTCTACAGTGTGGGCAGCTTTGTGTGGGAGCGTGCTCCACCAAAAGCATTTAGGTGTACTCCCCACCCTCCTCCCACCTTTCCCCCAAGCAGGGGCAAGGGAGTCAGAGCAGCAGGATCAAGCTGTGCTGTCCCAGGAACAGATTGCTGCTGGATCAGCCTGCTCCTCTGTCCAACACCTATGTGATGATTCGTTTCCTGGCTCAGGTCTCAGCTCTCCAGATGTCTTTGTCATAAGACTATCAACATTCACTTAGCTCAGCACCTTTCCAGACTGGGAAGCACTTCCTTCCTGAAGGCAAAAGCTGCTGGCTTCTAATCCCCTGGCCCTTCTTCATGTTTTCCAGGGGCCCCAGAGCTATATCCCACCGAGTACACCCTGATGAAACAGGCTTTCTTTTTAAGCTTTGTACAGAACCTAACAGTCACAGAAATTAAGTTTTAACATTTTTTTTTTTAAAATCTTTAAAATCCACACAGAGCAGTTCCCCCTCTAGGGAGTGAGGTGTAAGCAAGTTTCCCAGAATCCCGCTCCTCTCACATTTGCTCTAAGCATGCTCAGCCCTGTCCTGACTGGTCTTGGCCTACTGTCCCTATACAGGCAGGGAAGGGAAGGGTGAAACTCTGAGAAGTCTGTGTGTCTGCTGCACACACCCTGGGGCTGGGGTCTCTATTTCCAGGGTGAGGGCTTGTACCAAGCCATTTATAGCCTTGCCATCAAGAACTGGCCAGGAGGGCAGGAACACAGAGCCTGGTCTGAGTTTCATCAATAAAGAAGTGCCCCTGTGAGTTCCTGATTCCAAGGGTTTCTACCTGCAGCTGTAAAGTGTAAAAAAAAAAAAAAAATCATTCCTGGCTAACTTATGCAGCCACCTGAATATCCAATAAATGAAGAATGAATGAGGGTAAAATCAGTTTATCCAATGGATAAAACATGCAAATATTTAATTTTACTGTGAGCATATATTACTTTTAAAAATTTAATGATGTAACCAAATGGAAAAGAGCTAACGATTTAATAGTAAATGAAAAAAGTAAGCCATAGAAGTATTTAATTACAACTCCAAAACACAAAAACCAACAACAGTGCCAACTTTCACAAAATGGAGGAAATTAACCAGGATGCTCTTGGTAGCTATTCACCCCAACTCCCCTAATGTCCTAGCCTGTAAGTATATGCAAAAGTTACCTGCTGTTCTTGAATAAGTATTGGGGTTAGGAATGAAATCTGTTTGCCAAATTTGCTATATAAAAGATTATACTCCTTATAAAATGAAAAAAATGGAAGTATATAAAAATAAGACTGGTGTCAGGAGTTCCGCGGTGGTTCAATGATTGGAATTTGGCACTTTCATTGCCCTGGGCCTGGGTTTGATCCCTGGTAGGGGAGTTGGGATCTCAGAGGCTGCACAGCTCAGCCCAAAAAAAGACTGAATTCAACAACCCACAATTCAGATGGGGGAAGGGGCTTTAATGTTGTTCATATCAAATGTCAAATCTACAAAAAAATTATGGTTACAAACAGGAAAACCAAGTCACTTCGACCAATGGAATTTGAAGTTACTGGGAAAAGAAAATGTAAACTCTGTATCGCATGGAATGAGAAGGCTTATCTATAACACTTCAACGTTTTCGACGACTCTCAAATTTGTAAATAGCTGGGGAGTTCACTGTTTCTTTCTTCACTTTCACCTTCCGAGTTTTATCCTACAAAAGAATAAAAAAGTTACCAGTAAAGCACAGGAGAGGGCTGTGTAAAATAGAAAGTTTGATAACTAAAGCCCCTAATTCAGCCCATCTCAACATTCAAAAGAGACAAAGCCCTTCGTCCTAAGGCAACCCTGACTAGATGACTCAGGTCCCCCCCCTAGGCTTCCTTCCCTAATGATGTTAGCTGTGCAGAAGCTCTTGTGAAAACTGAGAAGAAAGGTACTCAAAATCATTTTTTTTTTTTTTCTTTTTTGGTAGGGCTTCTCTTACGGAACCCCAGTTGAGAAAGGCAGACCAAAATGATCTGCAAAGCCAAAGAATTTGACATTTAGAGGAATGGTAATAATATGAAAGGGGCATCTTATATTCCTTAGCTCTGCTATTTAACTACACAATGTTGTCTATTTTTAAATACCAGTGAACGACACGCACTGTTTTGTTAACCTGTTTAAATGTTACAGATAGCTGTTCATAAGCTATAAAGTTCACATGCCACCCAATCCTACCCTTGGCTGTTCCAAAGCACTGACTAATAAGCCCCTTATTACCTTCTTAATCAAGGAACATTTCAACACTGACAGAGTAACAGACACTGGCTCAAACCACTGCCCCTGAGGAGCAGACATTTTCACGGGGGTTGATTTACACAAAGCTGAAATCCAGTTTCAGTTAAGACCTTTATAAGGAAAAAAATAAAATGAATGCCTAAGGCTCTCTCTCCTCACCAGAAGATCTTTGCGAGTCTGAATTTTCTGTGCAATAACGAACAATTTCTTCTCACGCTCAATCCGCTGTGTCAGGCAGTCATACTGCTTCTGCCTCTCTTTCGCTATCCGCTGCAGAGGAAGCACACATTTTCAGTGAAACAATTAACAGGATAAAAATGAGTAAGAAACTGTTTTTGAGTCCACTTAGGCCCAAATGCATAAATGGTTTCATCAATTCCCTCCTTACTCCAGAATCAATGTAACAGGACACTCTGAAGTTGTCCATTTTAAGAGCACTGCATTCCAGAGGCCAATGGAACCTTGATGACTTACCCAGGGACACACGGTTCACCTGGAGCAGAGGCAGGACTGCACCTCGAGACTCACAGATCCCAGGAATCTCTCCACTGCTACTCGGAGCTGCTTCGCCCTCTTTGTGAGCATCCCAGTCACCTCACTTGGCGCAGAGAGAGGGGCCCCTGGGCAGTGACTGCAGAGCCCTGAACGTCTCTGTCAGTGAAACCTGACCTGAAAATTCTCACTGCTGATGACCCCTCAAAGTCCAACGGTCCTTCACTCTTCCTTGGTAACACAGTGGATAGGAATTCTCCTGCCAGTGCAGGGGACACAGGTTCGAACCCTCGTCCGGGAAGATTTCACGTGCCACAGAGCAACCAAGCACATGTGTCACAACTATTGAGCCGGCAAGCCCTAGAGCCCATGCTCCGGAACAAGAAAAACCACCACGATGAGCTGCACCACGAGAGAGTAGCCCCTGCTCGCCACAACCAGAGAAAACCCCCGTGCAGCAATAAGACGCAGAGCAACCAAAACTTAAAAAAAAGAAAGAAATGGTCCTTCAGTACGAGGGAATTATGGATCTCTGAAAGCTTTGGATTCTTTTTTTTTCTGGAGAGTCTTTCTTCACATAAATGTACATATATGTTTGTATAAATTCATACAAACATACCTACCTAGTCACATAAAATTTTAAGGTGGGAAGAAGGTGTTCACAGACTTCCTAAAACCCATTCATGGATTTCCCAAACCCTCCAAGTTACAGACTAAAAATCCCCTTGTAAGCCACCACTCAGTTCAGTTCAGTTCAGTTCAGTCGCTCAGTCGTGTCCGACTCTTTGCAACCCCATGAATCGCAGCACGCCAGGCCTCCCTGTCCATCACCAACTCCCGGCGTTAACTCAGACTCATGTCCATCGAATCAGTGATGCCATCCAGCCATCTCATCCTCTGTCATCCCCTTTTCCTCCTGCCCCCAATCCCTCCCAGCATCAGAGTCTTTTCCAATGAGTCAACTCTTCCCATGAGGTGGCCAAAGTACTGGAGCTTCAGCTTTAGCATCATTCCTTCCAAAGAAACCCCAGGGCTGATCTCCTTCAGAATGGACTGGTTGGATCTCCTTGCAGTCCAAGGGACTCTCAAGAGTCTTCTCCAACACCACAGTTCAAAAGCATCAATTCTTCAGCGTTCAGCCTTCTTCACAGTCCAACTCTCACATCCATACATGACCACAGGAAGAACCATAGCCTTGATTAGACAGACCTTAGTCGGCAAAGTAATGTCTCTGCTTTTGAATATGCTATCTAGGTTGGTCATAACTTTTCTTCCAAGGAGTAAGCAGTCTCTTATTAATCAAAATAATTTTGCTTTAAATAAAAGATTTAAAACCACCAGACATAAGGGCAAGATTCAAACTTTCCCAACTTCTCCAAAGGTATGTTGGTGAAATACCCTACACAGGACCAATCTCTTTCAGGACTACTGCAATACTTGAGACATGTCAATAACACAGCTAATTGAAAACACAACTCCCTGACAAACAAGGTCAGCACTAGAACACTAGCTCAGCCGGCTCTTCAGCTAGAAGCGTTATCTACAAAGAGGGGAATATTACTGGGCCTCAGACTTAAACGATTCACCGATTCTAGCATAGTCTCACAGCAGTGGTTTCAGACAGCTTTTGTTTTCACTTCATTGCACAGACTGTCAAATTTATGGGATTACCCAATATAGTCAAACTAATTACGGGTATTTATATTACTAAAGCAAGTTTAGCTGCCTCTGAGCTAGAGAAGCTGCTGTGAAATTAAACATTGGAAGCAAAGCTGATGCGGTGTAAATGATTCAAATCAAAACAGAACAGCTGTCTGCTTGAAACACACTGACAGCAGTTTTTTAAATGAATCAGTCAGAAGTGAGAGTTCAACTCCAGAAGACTTGGAGAAAAACCATGTCTTCTGCATGAACCTAGTTACAGCAATGGAAAACACCATAAGGACAAATCGATACAAAATCTGGGCTACAAATGGAGAACATGAAAGACCTTTGGATATGCACAGGCCCTGTTAAAGGTTTAATATCAAAGTATACCAAATCCCTTCATCTTCAATGTCCCCTTCCCCCTTCTCTGTATTTTAAAACTGTTACCATCTGTTACAGCATTGAAAGCATAGGCCCAGGGTCAGAGGTGGAGTCAAATGCAGACCTAGGGAATCCCCTGGTGGTGCAATGGTTAGGACCCTGTGCTTTGCTGGGGCCCAGATTCAATTTCTGGTCAGGGAACCAAGATCTCACAAACTTCACAGCATGGCCAAAAAAGAAGAAGAAGAAAATAAATGCAGACCTAAAGACCAGAACCTATGCTCCTGACCACTATGCCACACATCCTCCAATCTCAGAAACTAAGAAACCTTCCTCCACTTCCATTCCCATCACCAAATTCTCCTTCTACTTCCCTAAGAGAATTTAGTACTTTTTCCACAAATAATCTTATGGAATGCTGGAGGTTGGGGGGGGGGGGGGGGGTGGACAGTGAGGATAAGGAGGAAAGGAACCTAGATTCCCATAAACTCGGACCTGAAGAAAAATGGAAAAACTTACCTTCAGTCGCGTCTGATTGTTAACTCCTTTCACTTTCTCCTTCTGCAAGGTCTCTATCGTGGGTCTGTTAAAGACTCTGTCAACTAGTTCTGGGGCTGTTCGCAGGTGAGTGGCAATATCAAACTGTTCAACTAGAAGTCAAGACAATCCTTAAGGCGCTGTCTCTAACACCAAACAACACAGACCAACACGCTAGACCGTCCCAGAAACCTTCAAACATTTCATACCTTCCTTTTTGGTGTCAAAAAAAAACACATGTTTACTCTGTTGCTTCCCCTGGAAATCCAGCAGATGGAGCTCTGCTTTTAGTCTTTCAATTTTCTGGAACACAGAATATGGTCTCATTTTATGTTGGGTTCTTCTAGGATATCAGAAATGAATTTGCAAAAGTTTAGACCATTTCACATCATTATCACCAGCCAGCAAAGAATTTGCTTCATTCTTTCAAAAGAAAGGATCACTAAAATGTATCAAGCACCAACCATGTTGTCAGCTACGGGCATAACCAGGCATTGCACAAAACTCATTGAATCCTTATAATAATTCTATGAGATAGAAATAAGGAAACAGCCCCAGGAAGTTCATTTGTCCATAATCATGGGGTTAATAAAAGGCAGAGCCCGAATTTAAACGTAAATCTGTCTCATTCTCAAACTTGACCTCTTTCTACTCTACCATGCTAACTATACCTTTAAAACATTATCATAATTAAGTGTACTTTAAGAAATGCCAAAAGGAATCAACTCATAACTTGAGACCAATGGATTTCTATTTCTCTTAACCAACAAAAACGTATCAGAATAAACATTTTTAGTTGTTACCTTTGCTTCTGCAACCCTTTTCATTTCTATATATTTGATATCCTGAGTTCTCATTAGCTTCAGCTGTTCTGGAGTTACTTCTTCCTTCGTCTCCTTAATAACATGAACTCCATCCTAAAAATCCAAATCGAGAAGATACAGTTCCTATTAGAGTAAAATCACTAAAAAGTTGTAGGCACACCTCATGGCTGGACCAAAGGCTACATGTAACAGCCACTCAATGAACCAGGCCTCTAAGACACATGTTCAACTCAGCACCTCCTGTCACCAACTCAGAACAGCTCTGGCAGTATTTGGATTGAACCTGCACACTACAGCTAGAGGTCTAAAAGAGGTGTTCTCTAAATATGGCCCAATGGCTGACATGTCTATTGCATTATGACCAGCCGTCTAGATGTTCAGGATTGTATACTTTGAAAATGTAGATGATGCCAAGGAAGCAAAAGAGTGTGCCAATGGAATGGAGCTCGATGAACATTAGGATCAGAGTTGACTACTCTAAAGCAAAAAGACCACATAATCCTACACCAGGAATCTACACGGGGAGATGTACCTACAGCAGCTCATGCCATCAAGATTACTACAACAGAGGATATGATTGAGGCTATGATGTTCAGGACTGTCACAGTGGATCTTACAGAGGAAGTGAAGGAGGAGGATGGGGAACTGCTCAAGACAGGGATCAGACCTACAGAAGACAGTCACCTTCTCCCTACTGTAGTTGTGGAGGATACAGATCACGTTCCAGAGCTCAACCATATTCACCTCACTGCTATTAAAGCAAGAAGTTGAAGACTTTCTAAAGCCAGTCCTAGAGTTAGGATATTGTCTGTGGATAATTTTTTTTTTAAGTGAACAGTGACTTTCACATTTCTATGATGACTACTTTTGGTGGAATTGAAATCTTATTTTCATTCTGCATTCAGTGCTTTGTTCAATGTTTTCAGAAAAGCATGTTCTGCATGCATTTTTTTACAGTCTGATTTTGATTGCTGAAAAGTTTCTACTGTACAAAATTTCATTTAAATGGTTTTTCCACTGAATCTAGGGTATTCTGAAGATTGAAGCCTGTGTGTAAAATCCTTCCAAAGGCAAAAAGCAACAATAAAGTTCGGGTTTTACTTTTCTAACGTAAAAAAAAAAAAAAGGGAAAAAAAAACAGGAACGGTTCCAGGCATCAAACAACTGAGACTCATGGGCAGAAACGCATGCAGCTCGTGAAAGGGCAGCTTCACCTTGGATACTGACCAGGAGCCTGACCAACTAGAGAAGGGCTAAATAAAAGCCCAGGATCCTCTCTCCATCTCCTCCCTCATCCCTATTTCCCTTTTTGAGCTGGAGCTCAAAATACCAACTGATACATTAGGCACTCACCTGGAGTTTAACCCGGGTCATTTTATAGTAGAATTCATCTGGATTTTTTTCCAGAGCCTTTTTCCGGAGAGCTCTGAGGTATTCTTGCTTTTTCCGGTAATCACTAAAAAGCAGGTTATACAAGTTCACAGCAGAAAAGAAAAAAAAAAACACAACAAGCAAACTTTACAAGCATCTAGTGATATATACAAAATGAAACTCAAAAGAGCCGAAGTGATGACTAGATTCGATCCACACTCCACTGTTGCAGACCTTGTTCACCTCTCTGTGGTTTCACTCCTTTCCCAGTTCTACCTGAAACTAATAACAGTCCTTTTTTCATGTAAGTTTTAGTGCCATTTACATCATTACAGGGAAAGACCCAACAAAGCACAAATTAGAACTACTCAGACAGGATTATGAGGCAAGTCTGAGCACCGAGTAACCAAATTAAGATTCAGAAACTACACGTTGTAGTACAGCACAGCAACTAAAATCGTGGACTCTGGAGCCAGACAGTCTGTGTTCAAACCCTGACTCCACCACTTCTGGCTGAGTTTAGTTAACCACTCTACATCCCTATTTAATTTGGGAAATGGGCGTGATAATAGTATCCCCTCAAGGTTGCTAGGTGGAATAACTAAGTATAAAAATGATAACTCTCGTAGAACACTGTCTCAGTTATTATTATTATTTGCCTGAAAAACTCTGGGACCCAGAGCAACTCACTGAATCCATCACCATCTGCTCTGGGAGCATAAAAAAGGACCTCAGCTGACATGCATGGCTAACAAATAATTATAAAATACTTTGCAAATAAAGTGCTAAAGAAGAAGAAGAATGGGGATAATTGTTTTATGAGATGTTTTCAGAGTTCATTATCACCCACGCTCAGTCCCATGAATCCATCTTTCACATCTCTTCATTCCACACCACACATGGTGATGTAAGAGACTCAACAACTGGAATGTTAGATTTTATCTTGAATGTCAAGAAAAGGAGAGAGAAAAAAAGATTCAGCTTTTGGCTCAAACACCAAGGCAGAAGCAAATCAAAGCCACCATGAGAAAACGATCTGGAACAACATAATAAAAAAAATTCACAATGTAATGACAGTTAAAGAAATAATGCTCCGCCTAAACAAAGAGAGAAGCTTAGGGTCCCAGAAAAGTATCTGACAGACTGCCAGAGCTTTTGGCCATTTTATCAATGGCAGGAAACTGTCCCTTGTTGGACACTCAGGCAATTCAGCTGCAATACAGGGAGGTCGTGAGCTTTTTTGGCAGCACCTCTACTAGAAGGACTGCACTCACTCTGCACGAAGCTTGTAATCTTTCTTTTTCTCCAGCAGGCCCAGATGTTTTCGAAAGCCGGGCTAGAAAACAAAGGAAAAAAAAAAGTGCTTAGCTTCCTCAGCAAACACATATCCGAATCAACATGACACCTGACAGGAACAAGAGTCTCTGGAGCGCTCAGCAAACCCATGTCCCAGCGGCCAACGTGCTACCCTGTTCCCTCCCTCCCCCGACTGGGCTCTGCCCAAGGATGAGAGGCCACAAGTACTGCCATGGTAAGTTTCTTGGCCTATTAAGGACAGAGAAAGGCAACAATGACTCGGCACTAAGCGAGCAGTTGCCAGTTGTACTAAAATTACTACGGACTTAATCCAGGGGGTTTATAAAATACTACGAAGGGAAAACATAGTAACAGGGAAGCAACTGTGGTTGAGAGCTAAATTTAGAGTCTGAAGAACTGGGTTCAAATCCAAGCTGTACCTCTTAATCTATGACCTTGCGCAAGTCACTTTACTTCTCTGAGTTGCTGTTTTCTAAGTATAAAATGCTTCAAAAGATTGAAGACAAAGGAAAAGAGGGTGGCAGAGAATGAGATGGTTAGATAGTATCACCAACTCAATGGACATGAACTTGAGCAAACTCCGGGAGATAGCAGAGGACAGGGAAGCCTGGCGTGCTGCAGTCCATGGGGTCGCAAAGAGTCGAACATTATTAAGCAACTGAACAACAACTATAAAGTGAGAACAACAGGACCTACTTCTCATGATTACCCTGAGAATTAAATGAGACTTTAAAGTGGTAGCTGCCTGCACATAGCAGCTGCCCAGCATATGTGTGCTGTTATAATTCTAATTTTGGTACAAAGCATAAGAGAAAACCAAGAATGACAGAAACTACTTTCTCTAATACAGAACTTGGATAACATGGGAGGTACGAGGATTAAATCTTGGTATTATCTTTCTACAAGCTATCACTTGCTCAGCACTTAACCTATGGCAAGGTCAGTGCTAGCAACTTTTGCCTTCATCATCATAACAGGCCACGTTTGCTAAAAATTACTACTACATCTTAGGCAATTTTGAAAACATAAAATTAAAGGAAAGAAAAAAAATCAATATAAAGAATTTGCATGTACTTTTACTTTAGTTTGTAACATCTAGGAGCTTTGACATTCCCAGAAAGTTTAAAAAAAAAAAGCCTATTCTCCTATAAGGATGAGTATATAACATGAGTGAATAAAATTTTTATCAGTGTGGGGAAAAAAAAAAAAAAAGAATCACTGCTACAAAGTAATCTGGTAGGCTCATTAAACACAATCTCATTTATCCCCAAACAATCATGGAAAGCAGATAAAGCAGGCACAACTGTAATCCCGTTTTTCCAAAAAGGCAAGGCAGTTTAATGAACAGCTTGCCCAAGAACACAGAACTAGTAAGTGGCAAAGCTAGAACTAGACCCATTCTATCCGGGGCCACAGTCTGCTCTTCCCCACTCTCCTACACTGCATCCTCTTCCACTCAGAATGATCTTGATCTTCGAGGAAGTACGTAAACTCACTGTTTAAACTTCTATAATAACTTGGACAGGATTTTTAAGTCTCCTTTCTCATTCTCACCCCTGAAGTGATGCAAGAAATAACTTAGTATTTAAAAAAATATCCAAGCCTTCTCCTGATCATTATTTTAATTACAGCAAAGGGAGGGTGACAGTAGAGAAAGAAAACCCAAGCGTCAAAAGAGCAACAAAGTAAGGCAGAAATCTTGAAATCTGTCATGTCCACTTGAATGTACACCTGCATTACAGAAGGAAGCCTGGCACTGAATCGGAAATAGTTCACGTAATTACCCCTCCATACCAACTATCTTCCAGTGCTCCCACTGCCACAGTGAGGACCTACAGGAGTCCAAGCTTGACTCAAATAAGGACTGCTCTCTTCAATGTGTTTACCACCCTTTCCAATATGGCCTTCTCACCTCTCCCACAAAGACCCTCTACTCCCACTCACACACGGCCTCTGTCTTCTCTATGAATCTAAATCAACTACTCAAAACTGTGCCTTCGGCCACACTAGTCAGGCTCTTTAAGCATCAGATTCCTCATTTGTAAAATGAGGATAACATCTTCCTCACAGGGATGTTGTAGGATTACGAGATAATCCTTATACAGCACGTTAGGCTGGACCTAGCATATGGTCAGTGCTCAAAGAGACAGCTATTATCATTGCCTTCCAAGTCCAACAGATCTCACAGTGATGCTTTCTCTCATCATCTCTCCTCTTCCCACTCATGTTTCTTGTTGGGAATTTTTGTTTTTCCTTTTTTTAAGATTTTTTTTTTTCCTTTTTTTTCTCCCCCTCTCATTGGGCATTTTTCACACATCTCTTACAAAGTTGCTTCTTTGTTCAACCTTTGGTGGCTTTTGGATTCAGAGATCTGATCCCTGACTTTGTCAACTGCCAGCTATAGGTGTATGTCTTTGGGCAATTTAACCTATCTGAGCCTTAGCTTCTCCATCAGCAAATGCAACATAATAGTAGTACTTACTTTCACACACTAATGAGAGCTAAATGAGATAATAGAGCATTCTGCACTTTGTCTGGCTCTGGCACACAGTAAGCACGGCTAGCAGTTATTACTTTTAGACGTATCTATCTATAGGTTCAAACAAGGTGGCAAATTACACTAGTCCAAACACACCACTGAGCACACAGCAAGTTCACAATAAATGTCTGATAAATGCTATTAAGGCGGAAGACTGAACTGTGGTTGGAGGCCTTAGTTCCATCCCATCCCATCAGTGACCCAACTTTAGACACACTCTTCTCCCTTTCCCATCTGTAATGTGAAGCTGGACCAGACATCCCTAAGGGCCTTTCTGGATAGGATATTGTGTGATTCCTGAGAGTAGTGGAATAATGGATTCTGACTACATTAAACGAATTCCCAATCAAGGGACACCCTGCACAAAAGTCCTACAACTGTTTACTTGGCCTGAATTTGGTGTTTATGACCGGGCAAGCCAATTCTGTTCTGTGAACCTCATTTTCCCCATCTATATAATGGGCCAGGGGGAGACATAACAAAAAGCATATGCAGCAGATCAGGGAACCTCAAAACCCAGGCATGACGATGATACCGCATTAGTAACACCGATCTCTTAGGGCTCAGCCCACAGACGGAGTGGACAGAGCTGAGCATCTTTAAATGCGGACTCCATTTCCAGTCGGGACACTTAATGGCTGTATGAACTTTGACCTCAACTTCCCGTAAGAAAAACACTTTACACACAATATCTTATTTAACCACCTCACCGAAACCTTGCAAAATAGCTTTATCTCCCAGGACTAAGGACAGCCGTTCTTTTCCTAGAGAGAACGAACATCCCCTCCTCCCCAACGGCGAGGCTCCGCCCCAGCCACGCCGGCGTCGCTAGCATATATTTACATGTATTTATTTGTACCATGCCCGCACGGAGAAGGCCTAGATCCGCAGGTGGTGGGGTAGGGAGGGCTGGGGCGGTAATGGCACACAGGGCCACCGGCAAGCGCTCAGTGGGGCCTGTGGGACCCTACCTGGCTTCGCTCTCTGTGTTCCCGCTGCCGGGACTTAGCCGCCTTCCGAAATGCCGCCGCCATGTCTGCTCACTTCTGGAAAAGCTCTGTACACAACGCCGGTTTCTCACCGCTTCAGCCGCCGGACCACTGATCCTACCGGAAATAAGCCAAGCCACCGCGGCTTAGAACCGCCCACTTCCTCTCCGCAGCCTATCCAGCGCCTGTGTTTCCGGAAATACGTCATCTAGTAAAGGCGTCCACCACAGGCTACTTCTGGGAAGTGTAGTTCTCTAGGTCTAGTCTCGTGACTCTACAACCTCCCGTTCCTATTCGCCAGAGCTTGTCCACGTGGACCAAAACCTCGCCTTCGCGCTCGGCTCCGCGTTGGCACCTGGGAACACGTGGCTGGCACAGCCCTCGGACAGAATTGGGCCTGGAGTATGCGCATGCGCGGTCTCCTATCAGCGCTGCTCCTCTTGCTGTATTTAAGCGGTAAGTTTAAAGCTAGGAGCGTTGTGAATTTGCCGGTGTATCTGGAAGGCCGCTCTAAAGAGAGACAAGAGTCCTTAAAACTACCTGTTGCTCTGCCACTTGTTGTCTGCTGCTGCCAAGTCGCTTCAGTCGTGTCCGACTCTGTGCGACCCCATAGACGGCCGCCCACCAGGCTCCCCGTCCCTGGGAGTCTCCAGGCAAGAACACTGGAGTGGGTTGCCATTTCCTTCTCCAATGCAAGAAAGTGAAAAGTGAAAGTGAAGTCGCTCAGTCGTGTCCAACCCTTCGAGACCCCATGGACTGCAGCCTACCAGGCTCCTCCGTCCATGGATTTTTCAGGCAAGAGTACTGGAGTGGGGTGCCATTGCCTTCTCCACACTTGTCTACATAACGTTGGACAGGTTACTCTGATACTGACAAGGGTTCCTGGCCTTCCCCAATCAACAGAAACTGACTAGAGGTGTGGATGTGAAAGTTGGATCATAAAGAAGGCTGAGCGCTGAAGAATTGATGCTTTTAAAGTAGTGTTGAAGACTCTTGAGAGTCCCTTGGACTGCAAGGAGATCAAACCAGTCAATTCTAAAGGAAATCAATCCTTAATATTCATTGGAAGGATTGATGTCAGGGAGTTGGTGATGAACAGGGAAGCTTGGAGTGCTGCAATCCATGGGGTTGCAAAGAGTCAGACACAATGGAGCAACTGAACTGAACTGATGCTGAAGCTGAAGCTCCAGTACTTTAGCCACCTAATGTGAAGGGCTGACTCATTAGAAAAGACCCTGATACTGGGAAAGATTGAAGGCAGGAGGAGAAGAGAATGACAGAAGTCAAGATGGTTGGATGGCATCACCAACTCAACATGAGTTTGAGCAAGCTCGGGGAGATGTTGAAGGACAGGGAAGCCTGGTGTGCTGCAGTCCAAGGGATCACAAAGAGTCAGAACGACTGAACAACAGAGGCTAGACAAGAAGTTCAGGCAGGACTTTACTGCGGCCCCTGTCACTCCAAGCGGGAGCAAAAAAAGTAACAGGTACCCTTTCTGGGGAAGAGCTGGGAGGGGAGGCTGGTGCCTTATTAGGGGTGAGGGCAAGGGTGTGTCCAGGGTTCAGGCCAGAGGAGTTGCTTAGATGTGTTCTGCCCACCCCTTTATAGTGTTGAGTGCAGGGGGCTACCCTGCCTTCTTAGCTCTCAACACCTGATTTTTGCTGCTGCAACCCAGGAAGGGATAGTTGGATTTTTTGGTCTTTTTATGTCTTTTGGTCCAGAATTTGCCCTAACTACACACACACACAGTTACTTGACTTTAATGGCATCATTTTTCTCATGCATAAGCCAAGGATAATAATAGCATACACTGCTTGCCTCATAGGGCTGTCAAAGGGCTCATAGTTGAACAGAGAAGTCATATTATGGCACTAGTTACAAAGCTCTAAGTCACACCCTCAAGGTGTGGCTGAAGGAATCTCAGAGGCAGTACAATGTAATGATTGGGGCCATAAACCATGGAGGTGTGTTCTGATCCTGTTACCAGTCAAGACACAGTTAGCTTCATTGAAACTTAGTCCTCCATCGGTAAAATGGAGGTAATAATATTATACCTACAATGGCACCCCACTCCAGTACTCTTGCCTGGAAAATCCCATGGATGGAGGAGCCTGGAAGGCTGCAGCGCATGGGGTCGCTGAGGGTCGGACACGACTGAGCGACTTCACTTTCCCTTTTCACTTTCCTGCACTGGAGAAGGAAATGGCAACCCACTCCAGTGTTCTTGCCTGGAGAATCCCAGGGACGGGGAGCCTGGTGGGCTGCCGTCTATGGGGTCGCACAGAGTCGGACACGACTGAAGGGACTTAGCAGCAGCACAGGATTGTTGTGAGGTTTAAATGAAATAATATGTTTAAAGTCCTTAATATTGTGTTCACTCATTAGCAAATTCACAGTCATTTGGATCTATTATTGTTATAACTAAACCTACCTGTAAGAATAGAGAAAATGTTGACCACAGCAGGACACTCCAGAGGCATTTGGCTTCTTTTCTACCACGTAAAGCTAACCTTCAGTGAGTTCTGTAACTGCACCCATTTTCATCACAAGGCTCACCCCTCCAGCTGTGGAGCTCTGGAGAAAACTTCTACTCAGTCCCCAGAAGTGTGAACCCAGTTAGTCAGTGGGCATGTAAAAGCTGAAAGTAGCTGAGATCTGCTGTGTGAAAAGTTTTTTCCTGCCTCTGAGTCTGAGCCTTGCCCAACTAAGACCACCCACATTAACAAAATTCAGTCTCACTTGTTATTAATCGGTGACCATCAAAAGACAAGGACATTCATGATCTGGCCCTATCAAGCTTCACCTCAATTAAGAAGCCCAGCTATCAGGCAGAGTGACCAGGTAGCAGCCCCAGTAGCTCCTGCCACTTTCCCTGAAGAAGGCATTTAGTGGCAGAGACGTTCAGAAGGCAGCTCTGCACACTCAGTTTGAATTGCACATCCACAACAATCTGGGGCCACTTTGTCAAACTCTTTGAGCGCTCTGTACTACTCAATAAAATAGTGATAACAATAATAACCACCTCATATGGCTTTGGTGGGGCTTCCCAGGTGGCGCTAGTGGTAAAGAACCTGCCTCCGAAAGCAGGAGACATGAGACATAGGTTCTAACACTGGGTAGGGAAGATCCCCTGGAGCATGACCATCCACTCCAATATTCTTGCCTAGAGAATCCCATGGACAGATGAGCCTGGTGGGCTACAGTTCACCGGGTTGCAAAGAGTCAGACACAATCAAAGCGACTTGGCATGCCTGCCAGCATGGCTTTTGTGAGAACCAAAGGAAGTAACAACTGGCACTTAGCATGGTACCCTGCGTATAATTGGCGTTTAAGCATTGTTTAGTTCTCCCTGTGCTCTGTGTAAGTCAGTCATTTCACCTTCTGCACCCACAGACCCATCGCAAGGCTTGGGGTCATGAGGAAGGTGTTTCTGGGCAATCTGAAAGAGGGTGTCTGCTCAAATAAGAGGCCTGCAGGGGCTACAGGCAGTCCAGCAGGCAAGAATGAGCAATACAGCAGAGAAGGAAGGGAGTTTTCTCACCAGGGGGGAAGAGGGCTTGTGGTTACAAGCATCAGAGAGTGATTCAGCAGCCAGAGGAAACCATGAGAGGCCTGCCAGTCATCAGGCACCCAGGGCCTCCTTTTGTAAACTTTCAAGGTGAGAGAACAGCTGGGAGACCCTGAATAAGCCGCCCTCCACCCCAAGATAAGGAAGGTGGGGACCTTTAGGGTTGAGGGGAGGGACAACCAGATCCCACTCACCCAAGGCCAGTCGGCCTGGCCAGCATTCAGGCTCTGCTTCCAGCCCCAGCTCAGACACACCTGTTCCCACGAGGAGGGGTGGGGGGTGGCGAAGACTGATGGGGAACTGGAACAGGGAGTCCATGAGGCTGATCCCTAGACCTCCCTGGGGCATGTCCACCTGTGTCGAGGGAAATTAGAGCAAGCAGGGAAATGTGAGCCTGCTGGCAATGGAGAGGGGAAAGGATACAGCCCTGCCCTACACCAGTCTCCCTCCCTTAGGCTGGGCCAAGTTAAAAATCTCCTAACTTTCCAGGGCTTCCAGATTCCAAGAAGCAGAATCTTACCACTTGACGAGGAAAGAGAGTGTTGGGTTGGAGGAGTTGGGCGGTGGCTGGGGGTGGCAGGGGGTTGAGGGGGTGTCCCCCATGTTGAATACCTACTGTGTGTTCTCACCCATTCCTCACAATTATGCAATGAGACTGGGAGTCCACCACTCTGAACAGATGAGAGTTGGAAGGTTCAAGAGGTTAAATGACTACAGAGGCTATGGAGCCTAATGATTAAGTTAGCTCCCTTTGTTTGGCTGGGTTTGTTTTTTTTTTTTTTTTTTTGGTGGTGGGGGGGGGTGCCTAAAGAGCTTTGACATTTGATTGTCTGGATTTGAATCCAGGCTTTGCTGTTATTAGCTGTGTTACCCTTGGCAGGGTACTTACTCTCTCTGTTGCCTCCATGTTCTCATCCTTAAATTAAGGATAAAATTACATATTTCACAAAGGTGTTGGATAGTCAAGTGCATTAATATATGTAAAATGCTTAGGCGGGGACTGGTGCAAAGTAAGAACCCAGGAAATACTGACTCTTATTCAGGCTGGTCATCAGAGATTCAAACTGAGTAAAACCAGAGACCCCAAATCACTTTGCTGTACAGCAAAAATTAACGCAACATTGTAAATCAATTATTGTTGTTGTTCAGTAGCTCAGTCAAGTCCGACTCTTTGCAACTCCACGAACTGCAGCATGCCAGGCCTCCTGTCCTTCACCATCCCCCAAAGTTTGCTCAAACTCGTGTCCATCGAGTCAATGATGCCATCCAACTACCTCATCCTCTGTCGTCCCCTTCTCCTGCCTTCAGTCTTTCCCAGCATCAGGGTCTTTTCTAATGAGTCAATTCTTCGCATCAGGTGGCCAAAAGTATTGGAGCTTCAGCATCAGTCCTTCCAGTGAATATTCAGGACTGATTTCCTTTAGGATGGACTGATTTGATCTCCCTGCAGTCCAAGTGAATCTCAAGAGTCTTCTCCAACACCACAGTTCAAAAGCATCAATTCTTTGGCGCTCAGCCTTCTTTATGGTCCAACTTCAATTAAAAAGAAAAAAGACCCACAACAGTACCTTTGATCCAGCACCTTCCTTACTCACTCATAACCACTCCATTTCTGAAGGCTGCTCACCTTTACCGTCCCCTCAACCCAGAGCAAACCCTTTCTTACCATCTCCTCCAACCAGGCAGTCTTCCCTCTGCTCCCCAGGGCTGGGAGTCTCCTATACCCGCAAGGCAAATTCCAAAGTCTGGACTGGCTACTCCCTCCCTGAACTCCAGGTAGTAAGTGCCTGTGGACCAATCTGCAGCTTGGGGGTCCAAATGGAAGCAGTGTCTGTGATTCATTCATTCATCAGATATTTGTTGAGTGCCAGACATTGGAGTAGATACTGGGAATGCTGTGGTGAACCAGAATAACGCAGTCCCTGTGCACAGAGTAGGTGTCAGGAACAATAATAATTAATAAGCAATTAGTCTTGAAACCTGGCCTCAAGGGTGACTTGGGACCAGGAAGGCACATATGTGATTCAGAAGTGGGAGAGCAGGGTACTCAGGAGCCCCAGTTTGGGAGGGAATGAGTCTCTGAGAGTTTGGCCAGACCCAGGCTGGGGATGGGAGCACCTCTGTGGGCCCCGAATTTCTACTCTAGACCCTGAGGTTATTTCCAGGGTTGGTTTGTTGTCTCCTGTTTTGCAAACAGCGCAGCACAGCCTCCTCCTCCCTCCCCTCCCCTTCAGATCGAGGCTATTTATTCCTAGTGACAAGCCTGAGGATCCCAAGGGAGGTGGCCTCAAGGACCTGGAGGGGCCTTGTGTCCCTGGCAGGCGCCAGTGCTCCCTCCCAGGCAGGGCACAGGGAGGAAGTAGGAAGGTTGGAAACTGCAAAGGTCGGGGAGGACTTCCCTCCACTGCCCCTTGCAAGCGCCCCATCCATGCACACTCCTCACATCCCTTCTTGAGAAGCTCAGAAATCGTGGGGCCTAGGATATGGGTCTCCCCCTGGGCCTCAAAGGTCAAAACTATTCCTGGGCACTGTGGAGACCAAGGGAGGTCTTCTCTACTCCACGATGAGCTGGAGGCAAGGCGGCGGTTACTTCTGTTTTCGCCACTTTAGAGTTGTGAAATAAAGCCCTTTGAAGGTCAAAGCCTTAGAGAGGGGGTCCTTGCTTCATTCCTTGTTTCCGGAGAACACCTTGGTTCCCACTGCCAGGGACGTGACAGGGTAAAACCACCCCCTCCTCCAGGCTGGCCTAAGTCCTCTTTTACAAATTCGGGCTGAGTGTGATCCCTGGGGGTAAACTGGGAGGGGGCGGAAACACGAAGTGGATACGAAGGAGGACTCTCTCTCAGTCCCCAAATGGACCTTGGTCTGCTGCCTCCGGGTATCCCTTGCCTAAGGTTGAATACAGCTAGCCGCTGGGGGCGGCGAGGGGTAGGGAGGTGCGGGGGAAGGGGGCGAGGTGGGAGGGAAGTGGGGGAGGCCAGCAAAAGCTGAAGGGAGGGGACTGGGGCGGGGTCCTGGCGGCCCTGGAAGGTTGGGAGAGCCAGGTTAGGCCGAGGGGGCTGGGGCCGGCTCCAGTCTAAAAGGAAGGTGGGGGCGGGGTCTGGCCCCCAGCCTCCGGGACGAGGACCGGGGGCGGGGTCCGCACCCCGCGGGCAGGGGCGGCCGGGGGCGGGGTGCGGGCGGGGCGGGCCCCCGCGCTCACTTCCTCGGGGAGGGATTGGGGCCGCGCTCCCGCTCGCCCACACAGTCCGTGTGCCGCCGGCAGAGTGGCCGGCTGCTCGCTCGGCCCCGGCTCGGCCCAGCTCGCTGGTAGGCGCCGCCGAGGGACGCGGCCCCCGCTGCCCATCTTCCCGCCCCCGCGCGTGAGCGCCGCGCCTCGCTCCCGCCGCCCGCTTCGAGGTGAGCTCCCCGCCGCGCCTGGCTCCCCATCCCCGCTCCCGGCCCGCCCTCGGCCGGGAAGGGAGAGACGGTCAGCCGGGGGTTAAGCGTAGCCGCAGCCCCCGCCCTCTGCCCCAGGGTCCCGCCCGGGTCCGGTCGCGGGCGCCGGGAACACGCTGGAGCCGGTGGCGCGCGGACGCCGATCCCCGGGGGCGCCCCTCGGACCTTACTGCCCCGGGCCGCCTGGCCGGGGCGGGGGCTGCTGCGCGAGTTAGGCGGGGGAAGGGGCCAAGTTTCAAATGGAAAAGCGAGAATCGAGAGAGACCGAGGGAGAGGGTTCGAGAAACCGGCTTCCAGAAAGCCCAGTGGGAGCGGGAGACCCGAGACTGGACAGGAGCGGCGGCGAGCTTAGACCGGAGGGTGCAGAGATACCCGAAACAGGGACAGAGGCCGGGGCGCAGGTCACCAGGAGGCAAACCCGAGGCTTTGGGACGGGCCCAGGTTTTGTGGAGCGGAGCACTTTAGGAAAAAAGCATGCAGTGACCCCAGACGTGTTGTCGGCCGGGTCTAGGGCCTTGGAGGGTTCAGCGCAAATGAAGGGCCCCGGAGCTTAAGCTTCATTAGTCTTGTGGTCATCCAACCTCAGAGAGGCCTAGAGCGACATCCAGAGACTGGAGGCAGAGACACTCAGGCATACAGAGATGCTGAGATAGAGAAGGGCTGTTGGTAAGGACCGAGACATTCCACCCTTTGGAGACACTGAGATGCCAAGATTTGGCTCAGCGGAGGTAGAAATCCACAGACGCTGAAATTGGGAGATAGCGGGTCAGAGGTACAGAGAGGAGAGATACAGACACGAAACATACAGACAGCTGCTGAAAGTACAGACACAGACGTCCGGAGTGGAGCAGAGTTAGACGCCGAGAGACAGATGTCACGGAGGGGCAGTGACAGTTTCCAGGACAGACCCCAAAGGACTCAGACCCGGAAAGATTGGGAGGCGAGGACGTGGGGCAGCGGACCTGAGACAGTAAGACACCAAGAAGGCGCCTCACACACTGCTGGAGACAGCCCCAACTTATTTTTAAACTCCAATCTTGGACGCTCTACTTCAGCCCTGGGGGACCTGGGGTGAATGAACTGTTCCTCTTCTGTCCCCAGAGCAGCTGCTGGATCCTGCTTCCCAACCCCCCTTCTCCCAAACTGTTCTGACTCCCAGGCCCCATGATGGAAGGAGGCGGGGAGAAGAGAATGAAGAGTTTGGGGTTGATGCCTGGTAGCACGGATGAGGTTGGGGGGAGTTTGATTTCTCCCCTCAAGTGCCTTGTCATCTGAAAACTGGGGGAGGAGGGATCAGTTCTGATTGTGAGTCACAGCTGTGGGACCTGGCCAGTATCCTCATGGACAGTGGGGGGTAGAGGGGGGCAAAGGGGTTGAGCGGTTGGCATGGGTACTTGGAAAGACTTCTGGATGTCTTCCAGTCTCAGGGCCGGCAGCTGGGGAGAAGAGCCAGGCTCTTGTATAAGTGACATCACCCAGCATCTCCTGTCCCCCTGCTCTTAAATGCTGACCACCCCCTCCCCCACCACATCTAGGGAAATCAGAAAAGGCTCCCAGCTGGGAGGCAGGGGACCTGGGCTCTCTGATACCTGAGTGACTTTGGGCATGCTTCTGCCTTTTCCCTGGCCTCTGTACTCAGCTGTAAAGTGAGGATGATACCCTATCCTGCCTGCCTGCGTTATGTGTGATCTGGGTAGGGGCTTCCCTGGTGGCTCAGCCATAAAGAATCTGCCTGTAATGTGGGAGCTGCAGGAGATACGGGTTCAATCCTGGGAAGATCTCCTGGAGAAGGGCATGGCAACCCACTCCAGTATTCTTGCCTGGAGAATCCCATGGACAGAGGAGCCTGGTGGGCTACAGTCCATAAGGATGCAGAGAGTCAGACACGACTGAAGTGACTTAGTGTGTACGCATAGATGGTGGGTGGGCTTTGTGAGAGGCAAAAGAGCATGCAGGCGTGTGTACCTGCACAACTATGTTGGAGCTTTCAGAATTATGCTCACTGGAGTCAGACTTGCCCCACTGGTCTCAGTGAGCCCCGTAGCCTGGGCCTCTTCGGTTTCCCCAGCAGAACTGGGGGGTTCCCTTTTAGTTTTCTCCCCAGGCCCACCCTGAGAATGTCAAGGTCAAGTCCCAGCCCAGTCCCCTGACCCAGGCCTGGCTGAGAAACTGTAGTCTGACCCCAGTATGAGTAAGGGACTAATAATATCGATAAAAACTAAGAACTACCATTTACTGACTACTTAGTATCTCCCAGGTGCTTTCCAGGTATCAGCAGATTTTCTTTTTCATCATATCCAAGTCTGGCAACAGCCCTAGGAGGGAGGAGGTAGTATTAGATGGGAAAACAAGCTGAGGGAGCCTAAGTGAACTTGCTCGAAATCACCTAAGTTTATATTTCACAGTTCAGGCCTTTACATACCACATGCTGCAGCCATTTAACCAGCCACTCTGAGCTGCTAGTTTGTGGGCAGGTGTCAGATGTGGGTGTCTGAGTCAGGTGTAGGGGTGTGTGTGTGTTGGTGTGGGCAGTGGCTGAGCGCCATCTGGCAGACTGAGCAGTCTCCTCCGCACCCCCCTACCAGCCATGGAGGAATACAAGACCGGCTCCCTTTAGCTCCCCAGCCCTGCCAGGGAAAGGGGGAGGGGGGAGGGGACGAATAAGGGCAGAGACAGGTGGGCCTTGAGAGTGCCCTTCACTCTGTCCTCATCGGAGCCCAGCTGGACAGACTAGGGGACCAGGGAATTCTGGGAGAGAAGCCGAAGCCACGCCCATTCCCTATTTGGGGTGCCCCAGTCTCAGAGTGGTGACTGCCTCCCAGGGGGCGGACCTAGGACTAGTCTGGGCCTGGGAAGGTGGTTGCCGGGGGCCAAGCCAGGAAGGAAGGGAAGGCCCAGGGCTCTCCCGGAGCGATGCATAGCCACTCTCCACCTGTGCGGCCCCCTGCTGCCCAGTGGCCGGCAGCCCAGGCCACCCTCAGATGTTGGGCCAAAAGAAACTAGGCCTGAATGATGGGGAGTGGACTCCACCCTCTGGCATAGCCCCCAGCCCAGGAGTCTCCACTCTGAAGACCCCAGCCCCTGGTGGCTCCTGGCCTGGAGTATGAACTGAGTGTCCTCCCATGACAGAAGGGTAGCTGTGAGCTCGAGCCACCCTTTCAGAAGAGCCAGGCCCTCCAGGCCTGGGGCATCCGCTGCTGCCTAGAGTCTGAGCAACGCTTGTTGCTAGAATTTCCTGCTGGGGGTGGCTGAGAAAAGGAGGGCTTTTCCTTCAACTTGAGCCAGGCCAGGCTCTGGGGACTGCCAGTTCCTGGAGTCTAATGGGGGAGTGGGTTGGTGGGTCCCTTTGTGCTCCTCAGATTCATCTGCAGCTGTGAGAAGATCCCCTTACCAGGGTCCTGGTGGTTCCTCTCCACCCAAGATCCCAGTCTTCAGAGAGCAGGCTTCTTGATGGAGGAGGCCGGGGTGGGGAGCTCTGAATTTGGGGCTTGAGATGGGAATGAGGGGCAGTAGAAGGGACCGGGAACCCCACTTCCTAATCCTCCCTACTCCCCAAACTCCTGCTGCAGAGGCAGCTGTGTGGATGACCTCATCCCACAAACATGCTTTGTTCCTGAGAAAATGGAAAGTGTCTGAGGTTTGGTGGGGGGCTGGGTGTCTGCAGCAGCAGCTCTCCGTGCTCCCCTTTGCCTGACTCCCCACCCTAGAGGGGGCCTGACTGGAGAGGAAATGTCTTCAGTGGCTCCCACTCTCTCGCCTTTCACTCCCCCAGCCCCAAACCCTTAGAAAAGCTGGAGATAGGCTGTCTTTTCCCAGAGGCAGGGGGAAGGAAATAATGACCCAGGGGATGGAAAGATTCTGGGGCTCTGCAGGCACTGCCAGGAGTGATGCCCAGCAGGAGAGAGGGCAGAGGGCACGCTGTGTCATCCCCTGTTCCCCTCTCTGTCCCCAAGCATCTCATTTCCCTTTTTTCTCCCCTGTTGCTGGCAAAACCTGACAGCTGGCCATCTGTGCTGTCACAGCTGCTGCAGATGTTGCCGGCCAAGGCTGCCCAGGCTGATGTGGCCAAAGATGCAGAGGGAAGTGGAGTGGGGTGAGGACAGAGGGTCCAGCTGGGGAAGCTTGGCTGTGTCCAGCTTGCAGGATTTCCTTCCTGATTAAACCTGGGCTGAGCCTCTGAAGTCCTTGTTGCTGGATTCTCCTGGGAAGGGAGGCCCAATGTCATTTCTCCCATCAGCCTCCTCCACCTCCAGCATTCACTGGCCCAGCATCCTTCTTACACTCTGCTGTTTCCTGAATGGGACTGAGGCAGGGAGAGGGGGGTGGGTGGTGCAAACAGCCCCATTGTCATCCCAAAGCTCCCCACTCCAGGGCTCTGGGTATGTCCCTTCCTGGGAGTCAGGAGCCGGTGTTCATATGGGAGAGGGTAGGGTGACTCCTTGCCCCGGCTCCTACACCCTTTTGGAGACAGTAAAGACAGTGGAGGCTAAACTCAGGCTAAATGTAGGGGCAGGAAATGAGTCACTGACCCAGGAAAAGCCCCCTCCCCCCAGTTCTGCCAGGGCCCAGATAAGAAAAGAACTTCTGCTTCCTGATTTTTTCCTGACCCCCTCACCCCCAACGTTAAACACAGAAATAAACATGCAGGACTCTTGTGTTCCCAGAGGCACCCATTCCCCGTCACCATCTGCTCTGACCTGGCATTTCCTATGCCTAGTCTCTTGTTCTTTTTTTTCAAGGCAGTGTGGTTAAGCCACAGCTTCTCAGGGTGACCCCTGCCCCACCTTGTGCCCCTAACAGGGCTCACTCACAGCCACCATGAGCGAAGCCTTTGACTGTGCCAAATGCAGCGAGTCCCTGTACGGACGCAAATACATCCAGACAGACGATGGCCCCTACTGCGTGCCCTGCTACGACAACACCTTCGCCAACACGTGTGCCGAGTGCCAACAGCTGATCGGGCACGACTCACGGGTAAGGACTGGACCACGCAGGGCAGGGAGTGGGTGGAAGCTGGCAAGAGGGGGCAAATGTGCCAGCACCCTTGCCACGCTCCCCCCAGGAGCTGTTCTACGAAGACCGCCACTTCCACGAGGGCTGCTTCCGCTGCTGCCGCTGCCAGCGCTCCTTGGCCGATGAGCCCTTCACCTGCCAGGACAGCGAGCTGCTCTGTAACGACTGCTACTGCAGTGCCTTCTCCTCGCAGTGCTCTGCCTGCGGGGAGACCGTCATGCCCGGTATGTTCCCAGGGGCTCCCGGGGGCTCGCTGTGCGTGGGACTGGCATGCCTGGCATCTGTGTAGCATCCGTGCATGTGCGTGGGACTGGCATGCCTGTCTGAGGCTTGATAAAGAACTGCCCATGCCACAGGTTCCTGGAAGTTGTGTGCAGGATCTGTTGTGCCTATTTGCTCTTTGGAGCTTAGCACGTGCAAGGACTGACACGCGTGATACACACCTGGGGAAATAACACATTTGGCACACGTAGTGTACTGAGACTGTCAGTGTTTGTTGCATTGGGGCTTGTGTGCAAAGACAGAAAAGACAGACACATAGAGGACTTAACACGTGTGGCGACCTGCATGGCTGATAGAATGTGAGGATTTAGAACACATGGAGATTGGCATGATGAGGATATGTCAGGGCTTCCTATGTACTGAATCTATCATGTCCTAGACGTTAGACTCGCTTGCCTCGTAGATGGGGTCTTTGTGTGTGTGCTCACACTATCACATCTGGTGTATAAGGGCTTGCTTAGCATATACTGAGTCATCGCGCCCATCACCTGGAGGCCTGGTAGCAGCTGAGGTCATCATATTCTGGGACATGTGAGGACTTCACTTAGGCCAAACCCTCAGGTCACATGCTCAGCCAGCATGTCTGGTGTTGGGGGAAAGTTAGCATGTGCAACATACGAGGTGGGGACCCTGGTGAAAATGCATGGACACCACCTTCAAGGTTGCGGGAGCAGCAGGGACCCTCCTGGAGGGTAGCAGAGGGTGGCACTCAGGAGCTTGGGGCACAGCCTCTGATGGGACCCCTGTCCCCCACAGGGTCCCGGAAGCTGGAGTACGGAGGCCAGACGTGGCATGAGCACTGCTTCCTGTGCAGCGGCTGTGAGCAGCCGCTGGGCTCCCGTTCCTTTGTGCCCGACAAGGGCGCTCACTACTGCGTGCCCTGCTATGAGAACAAGTTTGCTCCTCGCTGCGCCCGCTGCAGCAAGGTGGGGCTGGCGTGGAGCTCCACTGCACTCGGGAGGGGGTGAGCAAGGCTCTGTTGCGGGGTGGGAATCCCCACACCTCCCCCCCTGCTGACAGAGGCTGCCCCCACAGACGCTGACGCAGGGTGGCGTGACATACCGTGACCAGCCCTGGCATCGAGAATGCCTGGTCTGCACTGGGTGCCAGACGCCCCTTGCAGGGCAGCAGTTCACCTCCCGAGAGGACGATCCCTACTGTGTGACCTGTTTTGGAGAACTCTTTGCACCCAAGTGCAGCAGCTGCAAGCGCCCCATCACAGGTGGGTCAGGGGGTCCAAAGACCGAGTGGGTTGCGTGTGGGCAGGGGGCAGGGGACCTGGTCTCGATGAGGCCAAGGGACGGACCGCCCTCCGGAGGCCTCGCTAACCCTCAGCCCCCCTCCAGGACTCGGTGGAGGCAAGTACGTGTCCTTCGAAGACCGCCACTGGCACCACAGCTGCTTCTCCTGCGCCCGCTGCTCCACCTCCCTGGTGGGTCAGGGCTTCGTGCCGGACGGAGACCAAGTGCTGTGCCAGGGCTGCAGCCAGGCAGGGCCCTGAGCCAGGGCTCCGGGACTAAGGCTCCTTCTCCAGACCGCCTCTGGGACCCAGCCTCTCCCCAATTTGGGGCTCCCCTTGGGCTCCAGGATTCAGCCTCCCCGCTCCAGCGTCCTCAATCTGGTACTTCCTGACCCAGGGCCCCCAAACTTGGGCTCTCCCAGAGCCTTCATCATTCAAATCCCCTCCTCAAATCTGAACTCCAGAACTCTGTCCTCTCTCTTTGGGTCGGGCTTGCTTCCCAGACCAAGCCCTTTCCCCAAATCAGGGCTCTGGGACCCAATCCCCCTTCAATGTAGACTTGTCTACAAAGACTTTAGGTCTCCTTTGGGTGCCTGAGAGGTCCTCAAAAGTTGAATATACTCAGGCTTGACGCTCCCCACCCCTGTCCCACTGGGATCCCCAAGGATGGGGCTGTCTGGGGCAGCACTGGTTAGGGGGTCCTAGGGTACAGGTTTTTGCCCATCCCGTGTTGTGAGTGTTTTCTCTTTTCATTTCAGCTCCATTTTGCCCAGAGATGGGCAGAGGGGTGGGTTTGGCTTGCCCCCCTGTTTCAGATTCTGCAATAAAGCAGTATGAGAAAGTGAAGGCCTCTGTTTGACTGGGGGTGGGGGGAGCGGGCGGAGGTGGGAGGAGAGAGGAGGGGCAAGGAAGGTTCCTTGGCATAGCTAGGGACTTCGGAGGCTCTTCCCACCTCCTCCCTGCAGGACAGAAGGAAGCTTCCAGGCGGGGTGGGAAATCTCTCCCGAGAAAGGGGATCCCCGCCGCCGCTACTGTCCCTCTCTGGTTTAGCTGGCCTCCCTTCCACCTCCCCCGCCTGCTGGCAAAGGGCTTTTTCCTCCAGTGAGGAAGGGAGGGATTTAGGGAGTTTGCGGACCAGAGCCGGGGCGGGGGTGTTGGGTTCTCCGCCAGGTACAAGTCACTCCCCTCCCTTAACAGCCCCCCACGAACCCCACGGAGCATACAGTGCGAATCCCGAGTCTGGGCCCAGACCCTCAGCCCCCTTCCCCCTCTTTCCTAGGATTAGCGGAGGCGGCCCGGGATCCGCTCGCGGCTGCACGTTTTTTGCCAAAAAAGGCAAGGACGCAGCTGCACGCGCCGCGGGAACATCTGGATCCGATTCCCGGCATGAATGGGTCATGGCCCCGCCCCACAGTGATTCAAGGGCGGGGGCGGGAATGAGCCCGGAGGCGGGGGGTGGGGGGCTGTCCCCCAAAATGAGGCGATGGGGCGGAGCGCTGCTCCCCTCTCCCGCCGTCCGACTCCCTTGCCCCTGCGCTCTCGGCGGCCTGCGGTGTGGGCTCCGCGGTCTAGACTGGCGGAGCCCGACTCGTGCGCCCTGGCGGCCGGCGCGGGCTGAGCCACTGACGTCCCGCCCGCGGCCTCCCCCCGGGTGGGGGACCCCCGGCCGGGCGGGCGGGCAGGCGGACCTTCGGCGCCCAGTGGGGGAGGGGCCCTCCGGGCCGGCAGAACCGCGTGATTATATGTATCTGAAATGAAATCCTCTCCGAAATTCTATGGGGCGGGCGTTTTTCCATTTCACAGAAGTGGAGACTCTACTTGTCAAGTTTCCGAAATAGGTAGATCCGGGGTTCTACTTTCCACGCTGCCTTCCCGGATCAATCTGAATCCTAAACGTTGACATTTTCAACAAACCTTGATGAATGCCCAGCCCACCATGTGTGCTTATCATTAATAATTGTATGTTGACATTTTCGTCTCTTTCTTCCACCAGCCTCTCAGTGTTGGATTCACGCCTGCCTTGCTCACCCCTCCACACTCAGCCTCCGGCACTTAACTACATGTTCAATAAAGAACTTACCGAGGAAGAGTAGTCCAAGCATAGAAAACAGCTAATGCAAAGACCTGGAGGCCTGGAAAAACATATGGTGTATTTTGAGGAAGCAGCAAGTAATTTCATTTGGAGGAAGTGCCAAAAGACTAAAGCAGCAGGCAGCAGCCAGGTCATGAAACGCTGAAAGCCAAGTGAAACAGACCTCACCCTGTGGGTAAACCAGGCAGTGGAAATCTTTAAGCAGGGGCGTGAGATGATCAGTTCGCTGCATAGTGAATAATGGATTGGAGGGGTAAGATGAGCAGGCTGGGGAGGAGGCTGGTGCAGTGGTCCAGGTGAGAGATAATGAGACAGGTGGCAGCTGGAGTGGAAAAGACAGGACTTGGTGACCGGTCAGAAGGAGTGAGGAAGGAGAATGTTTGAGGGGAAGAAAGCCATCAGGTGAATGGTGCTTAGGTGACCCACCCACCTAAGAAGAAAGGGGTGTGCAAGTACAATAATGGGTCATTGATTTCAAGATAAACATTTTTCAGATTTATGACCTAAGAAACCCATATGCAACCGTATAATCAACCATGTGACATAGCTTAATTGAAAAAAAGAATTTTTTTTCTTTCTTTCTTAATCGACCATAAAATAATGGTGGGGTTAACACTTGATAGTGTCTCATATGTGATGAAATATGGTAAATCCCAAACCTTTACCCTCCACCCCCCCACCCCAACCCTCAAAAGATACACTGAGTCTCTTCAATCCAGGAGAGAAATTTCTTACCTCTTTCTCAGAAGTGCAAGAAAAATTTCTGGGAATTTGTTGTATCTGGGGGTCCTATCCCTAAGTTGGAGGTCTTGCTTAAATTTTTAGACACTAATATAACCTTCACAACACCTCATGAGCAAGCAGGACTAACATCATTATCTGTGTTATTTTTCAAATTTTCGAAAACAAAAAGCAATTCATGCTTATTGTAGAAAAACAATATCAAAAGAAGAAGGTAAATTATGAATAATTCCTTCATATATTATGACCCCTAGTTCTTTTTTGTTAAGCAAGCATGTGCATATATGTATTTTCATACTTAGTTTTAAATGTATTTTTAAACTGAAAAATGTATATGTTTAGGAAAATTTTTCATGATGTACTTTGGACATATACAAAGAAAAATTTCCCTCACATTCCAGAGCTTCCAGTCTCTCTCCTCATAAACAACAATGGTTTACTGTTACTTGGATATCTTTCTGGAAATAATCTCTTTGCATGTCTATTTTTATATAAACTGTTATACCTCTAGTTGTTGTCGCTCTGTATGACCATCTTTCCACCTGAGTTCATACAGACTTTTTAAACATCTTTATTGAGGTATGTTACATATCATAAAATTCATTCGAGTGTACAATTCAATTGAGTTCAGCAAATTTAATAGATTTATGCAACTATCACCACAATTCAATTTTAGAATTTTGCTACTGCTGCTGCTACTGCTGCTGCTGCTGCTGCTGCTGCTGCTAAGTCACTTCAGCCGTGTCTGACCCTGTGCAATGCCATAGACAGCAGCCTCCCAGACTCCTCTGTCCTTGGGACTCTCCAGGCAAGAATAGTGGAGTGGGTTGCTATTTCCTTCTCCAATGCATGAGAGTGAAAAGTGAAAGTGAAGTCGCTCAGTCCCATGGACTGTAGCCTACAGGCTCCTCCGGCCATGGGATTTTCCAGGCAAGAGTACTGGAGTGGGTTGCCATTTCCTTTTCCAAGAATTTTTCTATCACCTCCAAAAGATTGCTTTTGCATTTCCTTCCCGTCTCACCTCTAGCAGCAGGCAACCATTCACCTACTTTCTCTCTCTGTAGATTTGCCATCTGGACGTCCACTAATGTGTTTTTTTTTGTTTTTTTGTTTTTTTGCGTGTCTGCTTTCTTTCACATAACATGATGCTTTCATGGTTCATCCATATTGTAACACTCCTTTATTGCTGAATAATGTTCCATTGTATGGATACACCATATTTGGTTTGTATATTTACCAGTTAATAACTTTGGGGGTCGCAGCGTTGTTGATAATGAATAGTGCTGCTATGAATGTCTGCACATATGGACATAGGTTTTCATTTCTCCAGCTGGATGTGGGCATATAGACTTGTTTCTCTGTTTTTTGTTTTTTTTTTTCCAGTTATATAGTATTTTACTGCTTGAATGCACTATATTTTATTTAACCAGTCCCTTGGGTTTCCCAGGTGGCACTAGTGGTAAGGAACCTGTCTGCTAATGCAAGAGACATAAGAGATGTGGGTTTGATCCCTGGATGGGGAAGATCCCCTGGAGGAGGGGATGGAGACCCACTCCAGTATTCTTGCCTGGAGAACCTCTTGGACAGAGGACCCTGGCGGGTTATGGTCCATAGGGTCGCAAGGAATCGAATATGACTGAAGCGACTTAGCACGCACGCAGCACTGCTGATAGACAATTAGGTTGTTTCCACATAACAAAAGAGAGGAAGGGAAGGAGAAAGAAAAGAATAAAGGAAAGGAAAAAAAACCCGCGATCATCCCCATTTTACTGAGGGAAAAACGTTGTCACAGGTCACACTGAGCTGGAGACTCAAGTTCCGGTTCATCAGCTCCCATCCGTGCTCGTCAGCTACTCAGTCCAGGTCCCTACCAGCCCGGCCGCACAGCTAGGGAAGTCCCCGCCAGCCAGGTCAGATTCCTTAACGCCAGGCTGGTGGATTTCTGTGTGCCCCCTAGAGGCACCTGCAAATCGTTCGGTATCGCGCCACACACCTCCGGCCAGCAGGGGGCACTGCAGCAGTCTCCATAGCACGGACTGGGTCTTTAGCGGTGCTCACTTTTCCTCGAGTCCCCGAGGAACTTCCGGCAACCGCGGAACTTTGGTGCCGCCGGACTCGTAACTTGCGGACGCGGGCGCGCAAGGCGGCAGGGGTTGTTTCCTGTCGTGTCGGTGGTCCGGCTTGAGTTGGGGCGGCAGCGACTGCGGCGGCGGGGGAGGAGGAGGAGGAGGGAAGATGGAGACGATTCTGGAGCAGCAGCGGCGCTATCATGAGGAGAAGGAACGGCTTATGGATGTCATGGCCAAAGAGATGCTCACTAAGAAGTCCACGGTGAGTGGGCCTGGGCAGGGACTACCGTAAGGCCGGGGCCCCTGCCCGGCTTTAACCTCAGAGCTTTTTTCAGCCCTCAGACCCGCCCCGCCCCGAGCCCTTCGGGGGATTCCCTCCCCGAGCTCAGGCCTAGGTAACCTTTCCCTGGGGCCCAGCGCCCAGAGGCCTCTCTGCTTGGGCCGCTAAGACCCGAGCGGGTAAGCTCCGCCCTCGGGCGGTCTTCCCAACTCCAGAATTCCGACTAACGGCGTATATGTCACCGTTTGCCTTTCTTCAGCTCCGGGACCAGATCAATTCTGACCACCGCACACGGGCCATGCAAGATGTGAGTGTCCCGCTGTCCGCTTCTCTTTGGGCGCGGTGGACTGGAAGAGGAGGGAGGGTGTACGGGAACAAAGGTAGCCGATTGGCCAGTCGAGGAGTTTGTATGCCTGCCGAATGTACGCGCCGAAAGCAACCCTAAGGATGCTTAACCACCCTTACTCCCTTCTCCGAATGGAGTACTCTTATTCATTTTTAATTACTAGAGAAGATCCCCTTTACAGCATCCTGTGTCCCATGGATGTGCAAAGAGTAGTTATGAGGTGTCAATGCCTCGGGCTTAGAAGGTACTCTCCTTCTCCCCCATGGAAAAAAATAAAGACCCTAATCAGAGTTTCTGAATTAGGATAGATAAATGTTACAAGCCCCTAATCCCTTATCTAGATTCCCAAATCCAAAGTACTCTGAAAACAAAAGATGTTTTAATTTGTTTTGGAAATTATTTGGTCTGACTTGATCTGATCAGATGAGAGGTTTTTTATGGTCTTTATCCCATTCGATAAATAACATAACTTTCACTGCAGAACTAATTAATGTGTTTTCCAGATCCCACTAGGGATATTTCATGTAGTACCTTCCTGAATTCCAAATTCTGAAGCAAATCTGGTTCCAAAAGTTTTGGAGAATGGTCTATGTACTTGTGCCATCCTGAATTTGAATCCAGAGGAAGCTGTGTGGTGTTTTACTTAGTCTGAGCATTCCTTAGTCAAGCCTTTTGAAATAGTGGAAGTCAACTTGGACTACCCTTTTATCTTTGAGAGTCTTTGGTGGGAACTGCTGTTTTCCAAAGGGTGACTCTCACATGGCTCTCTTTTACAATACTTCTTCTGTTGTTGAGTTGTTAAGTCATGTCCGACTCTTGCAACCCAATGGACTGTAGCTCATCAGGCTCCTCTGTCCATGGGATTTCCCAGTCAAGAAGGCTAGAGTGGATTACCTTTTCCTTCTCCCGACCCAGGGATCCAACCCACGTCTTGTGCATTGGCAGGCAGATTCTTTACCACTGACCCATCAGGGAAGCCCATGACTCTTCTAGGGAAAGTTAAATATGGGAACTCTGCCACCCCTCAAAACACATTTCTTAGGTAATCTTCAGAGTGACCTGTTTTAAAAATTAGCTAGGAGCCAGTGTTGTCTGTTAAGGGTACCAGAAAGCATAAGAACTTTTAACACCACATCTCTTGAAGTTTTCCTGAGATTTGACTAGAGAGCCCTTGTTGGTTGCTTGGGTCTCAGTTGTACGGGCGGATTGCTTCATTCTGATGGATTTGTGTTTGCTTTTCAGAGGTATATGGAAGTCAGTGGGAATCTGAGGGATTTGTATGACGACAAGGATGGGTAAGTCACAGTCACATTCAGTCCAGCAATTACTGCTTTTGAGGGGCCATGGTTAAAGGACTGACTTTGTGCTCCATGTTTTCTGGATTTTTTTCTGAAATTGCAGCTTACGAAAAGAGGAGCTCAATGCCATTTCAGGACCCAATGAGTTTGCTGAATTCTATAATAGACTCAAACAAATAAAGGAATTCCACCGGAAGCACCCAAATGAGGTATGACCTTGCAAAGTTTTTTTCTCCAGACCTGTCCAAAGAGTATACAAAGGACATGTGTTAGGAAAATGGAGATGGCCATTCAGATGTCCTTTCAAAAAGGAACTTACCAGTTAGCAATAAGCAGCGTCGTTAGGTGACATCCTGCAACTCCAAGTTCTTTCAGAATTTCCCTCAGCTTTAAGCTAAAGCCATTCTCTTCTTGGGCTTCCCAGGTGGCTCTCATGGTAAAGAAGCTGCTTGCTAATTCCCTGGTGGCTCAGTGGTAGAGACTGCCTGCACTGCAGGAGCAGCAGGCCCAGTCCTTGGGTCAGGAAGATTCCCTGGAGGAGGACATGGCAGCCCACTCCAGTATTCTTGCTTGGGAAATCCCATGGACAGAGGAGCTTGGCGGGCTACAGTCCACAGGGTCGTAAAGAGAGTTGGACACGACTGAAGCGACAGAGCACACATATTCCTGGGCAGGCCCTAGCCAGTGACTGAACATAGTGCCGGGGGAGGGGCATCACAGCCTGGTTATTTCTGCCCAGTGTGAGACTTTCAGTGAGATTTTGTCATATCTGCATCATGGTCTAGGCTCTCTCTGCTCCATCCCCCCATACTGCTCACTCGCTCCTTTTTTTTTTTTGGTGGCCACACCTCATAGTTCATGGGATCTTAGTTCCCCAAACAAGAATCAGAACCGTGTCCCCTGCACTGGGGGCATGGAGTCTTAACCACTGGGCCACCAGGGAAGTCCTCTCCTTTTTAATCTTTCATGGGTAATCCCTCTCCTCCTGCCCCCGCCACCCCACTGGTCAATAAACCACTTGTGTTCCTATCTTGAAATCTGCTACCTGGAGGAACCAACTAACACAAAGAGGCTTTACTCACCTCCATTGATCATTACCCCTTCATGATTCAGCCCAGAGACCAACTCTTTCATGAAAATTGCTTCCTAGTCTATCTCACTCCTAGTTAATCCCAGTTAATCTTTCCTTTCTTTATGATCTTGTCATGTTCTCTGACAATAAATGTCTGCCCCACTGTTCTGTAAAATTATAAGGAACAGGGATTACATCTCAGTTGTTGAGAACTTATTAAACATCTTGCACAACTGACCAAAGGAATTCCAGGGCAAAGGGGGAGTGAGGCATGGCTGTAGAAGTGGAGAGGGGGGTCAGTAGTTGCACTGAGCGTTTATGACTCTGTAACTGAAAAGTTGTTTTTTCCCTTAATGGAAATAAGGAAGAAAGAACCCATTTACACTGGAAGTGGATTTTTATGTATGTAGATTTTCAGGTGATGATAGACCTAAGTAGAAGAGTCCTATGAGCAGTTGAAGTTAGTGACTGGGGCTTGAGAATTATCACATGGACTTGATGGCTGAAGCCGTGAATCATAGTGTTCTGGGAGGGAGGGAGAGTGTGAACGGAGACTCAGCTTCTGTGTGCCTTGGGGCACTCACAGGAAGGCACCTCACGGAAAGGGGGCCTGGGGAGCCTCCAGCACAGGTCAGTTGGCAGCTCTAGGCCATGTCTTACGGGAGCTCAGCATATGAGCTTCAGAAAGGAAGTGACTGGTGTCTGCTGTTACTGATTGGTAACTGCCGGGATTGCTGCTCAGTGGAAGTGGTGGGTGTGGAAATCTGGTCACAGGGAGTACTCGTGATTAATGGGGAAACATAATAATGGGAATAATGGGAAAAATAATGTGTAGTGTTTTAACATGCATTTCAAAGACTGGCAGGAAAAAGGAGAGGAGAAGCAGGAGGAAGATGGGAAGGTGTCCATATGTAGAGGAATGGGTACAAAAATAAGAGACTGAAAATACTAGGCAGGAGAGGCTACTTAGTGGAGGCACATAAATGTCTCCTCACTCCCTTTGGAAGGTAGAGTGTTCAGTCTTTTGCTAACCAAGAGAGAAGACGTGAGTACCATTTTGGTGTGTAACCTTATCCCAGCTCTGGTGGAAAAGTGATGAAGAATACATGGTTAAGTTTATTCCAGGATACACTAAGGGGGAAAAAAAATAAATCCAATTATGTGAGAAGCAAAGTAATAATCTTGTCATTTGCCTGTATTATGGTTGCACAAATACATATATATAAACGCACAGAGCAATGGTTTCCAAATCTTGCCGTGCATTTGAATCTGAGGGTCTTTAAAAAGTGCTGATACCTCCCCCAACTTCTCATTTAATTGGTATCAAGTATGTCAGGGCTTTTAGCGCTCTCTCTCAGGAGAAGGTAATGGCACCCCACTCCAGTACTCTTGGCCTAGAAAATCCCATGGACGGAGGAGCCTGATACACTGCAGTCCATGGGGTCTCTATGAGTTGGACACGACTGAGTGACTTCACTTTCACTCATTGGAGAAGGAAATGGCAACCCACTCCAGTGTTCTTGCCTGGAGAATCCCAGGGATGGGGGAGCCTGGTGCACTGCCGTCTATGGGGTCGCACAGAGTCGGACACTACTGAAGCGACTTAGCAGCAACAGCAGGTGATTCTAATGTGCAGCAAAGTTTGAGAATGGCTGACATTAAAATTTTTTTAAATACTCTGTAGACAGTGGTTATCTATTTGCAGTACAATTTTTTTTGGTGGAGGCAGGTTGGTGCCCAGGGGGTAGGTGTGCTCTTCAAGACATATGGAATCTTAGTTCCCCGATCAGGGATTGAACTCATGCCCTCTGCATTGTAAGTGCAGAATCTTAAACGCTGGAGCACCAGAGAACTCCCTCGCAGGAAAATTATTAAAGGGGGTACCTTGATTTTTTTTTTCATTCTGCCTTTTTATGTTATTTGAACTTTTTTGAATGTTATTTTAGCAAATTTTAGTTAAACAATGGCAGAAAGCAAAGGAAAAAGCAAGGTAATTGGAAAACAGAAGTAAGCTTCTAATGAAAAATCCAGACCAAGTAAAGCATTAGAAATCCAACTTTCTATATAGCCCATTCTGTGATATTGCAACTTTTATGTTGAAAAATCCAGCTGAACTTTTCTCTTTTTTCCCATCAGATCTGTGTTCCAATGTCAGTGGAATTTGAGGAACTCCTAAAGGCGCGAGAGAATCCAAGTGAAGAAGCACAAAGTAAGTAGAGTTTAATGCTTCTCTCCAGCACCAGCAGAAGTACAGGTAAATAACAGAGCTGATTTGCCCTCAGAGCCCTGGAAAATGGCCCCACAGAAATTTATAGCTGGGTTCTCCTACTGATATTCTCTTTGTTAGACTAGAGAAAAGTCTGGACTAGATTGTCATCCTAAACTGGCGTTGGGCTCAATATTCATTTTGTGCTCGTCCAACTTAAATGCATTGGCTGAGTCCTGTTTCACTCCGTGAACAGAGAGAGGGTATTTGGGTAAAGGGCTGCATTATGAAACAGTGCAGTCCACTTGAAAGGCCAAGTCCAATAAAGTGGTCTTTAGTACCTGAATCACCGATACCTCTGATTGCTTTAGATTTGGTGGAGTTCACAGATGAAGAGGGATATGGTCGTTACCTGGATCTTCATGACTGTTACCTCAAATACATTAACCTGAAGGCCTCTGAGGTAAGACCCAGGATAGGGAGGGTGGTTCTGATTCTCACAGTGAGTCAGGACACTGGGCTGGGGCTACTAGCCCTGAAACAGTGTCTTCCTTGTGTTCTGGAACTGTTAGGTAAATATTAAAATGGTGATGTGCTTTCTTGGAAGGAAACCATTTTCAAAGTGAAAATCAGGTTTCTGCAGTGAATGAATAAGTCTGTTTTACTTACTAGTAAATTTTGTTTTATTATTACAACAAGCCTATTTTGCTTTTGTAAAAATAAATTTTTAAAACTCCCAAATACACATCCAGCATCTGTGTTAGGTACACATAGTAGCAGGTACATAAAGATACAAAAACATAATCTCTTCCAGGAATGACTATTTAATATCTTTAAAAAGATACCTAAAAATAACTTAACATAAGAGATGAAGAAGAAAATGGCAACCCACTGCAGTGTTCTTGCCTGAAGAATCCCAGGGACGGGGAAGCCTGGTGGGCTGCCATCTATGGGGTCGCACAGAGTCGGACACGACTGAAGCGACTTAGTAGTAGTAGTAGTAGTATAAGAGATGAGATTTAATGTGACAGTCTCAGGAAAGTCGCAAGGAAGTATGTAATGGAATTCCTCTTGGAGTTGTAAGGACATGTCGCAAAAGTTGTCTCAGCTATATAAGCTCCATGAGTCCAATTCTGTTGGATCTGTCTTGTTCTCATGTGTATCCACGCACTTGGTCCAAAGATACTCAATAAGTGATTGAATGAGGGGAAAAACGGCACGTTCCGGGACGTTATTTTAAGAGGTAGTGGATGTCAGTCTTTAAACAAGTGCCTTGTATGTAGTAATGATGAACAGATGTTTCTTTTAGTCTATGGTTTATTGACTTGATCTGTATTTTTCCAGGTTAATTATGTGTCTCATATTCTATTCAGTCTAGTGGAATTAACACCCAGTTAATGTAGGAATTAAATGGTAGGAGGAAAAAAAAGGCTAAAGTGAGTTGGGCTTTGTTAACTTTATTAGGCTCAATTTTGATCTCATTTATTGGAGATTATGTTATTAGGCTCAATTTTGATCTCATTTATTGGAGATTATGTTGTAACTTGGTGCAAACACCTAACTGAATCTCTTGTCATTGCTTTTCTCTTTTCAGAAACTGGATTATATCACTTACCTGTCCATCTTTGACCAGTTATTTGACATTCCTAAAGAAAGGAAGAATGCTGAATACAAGAGGTAGGCATTATTAGCTTCCAGGCCTCTACTGAATGTGACTAGAAGATTATTTTAATGAGATTTGAGGGCAGTTTTGAATTTTGTTTCATGAAAGGCATGCATGAATGACTTCCAAGTTTATGGGAAGATAGGGATTTTTAAGATACATTTTTAAAATCTTAATACTTTGGGACTTCCTTGGCTGTAGAGTGGATAAGAATCCGCTTGCCAATGCAGGGGACACAGGTTTGATCTTTGGTCCTGGAAGATTCCACATGCCATGGAGCAGCTCCTGTACCACAAGTATCGAGCCCCCTCTCTAGAGCCCAAGTGCCGCAACTAGTGAGTCTGGGCACCCTGGAGCCCGCACACCGCAACTGTTGAGTCTGTGTGCTGCAACTGCTGAAGCGTACGTGCTTAGAGCTTATGCTTTGCAACAAGAGAAGCCACCACAATGAGAAGCCTGTGCACTGCAACGAACAGTAGCCCCCGCTTGTGTAGCTAGAGAAAGCCCTCGCAGCAGTGAAGACCCAGTGCAACCAAACAAATAAATGATTAGTTAAAAAGTAAATATGTGTCTGTGGGCACATCTGTGATCATAGGCCTATACTGTTCTTAATTTTGTCTCATTGTAAAAGGAAGTCTCCCACCCTGGTGCTTCTGTCTTTGGAGCTGAGCAGCCGCTGCTGCTGCTAAGTCACTTCAGTCGTGTCCGACCCTGTGTGACCCCATAGACAGCAGCCCACCAGGCTCCCCCGTCCCGGGGATTCTCCAGGCAAGGACACTGGAGTGGGTTGCCATTTCCTTCTCCAGTGCATGAAAATGAAAAGTGAAAGTGAAGTCGCTCAGTCGTGTCCGACTCTTAGTGACCCCATGGACTGCAGCCTACCAGGCTCCCCCATCCGTGGGATTTTCCAGGCAAGAGGACTAGAGTGGGGTGCCATTGCCTTCTCCGGAGCTGAGCAGAGTGAGGAAAAAATTAAACTTTCTCAGAGGTGCCTGGGTCTGATGTATAGATGTCACGCTTTGTTTGTGTTGTTGTGCCCCTAGTTAGTAATCTGCCTTCCTCTATTTTTCTCGTTTTCTTTTTACCTGAAATCTTTCTTATTTGTGAGTTAAGACTGTAGTATTTGGAATTGTATCTTGAGGATGAAAGAAGATAGGAAAGGTCAGAATCAAGATGACATATTAGAAGAAAGCCAATTGTAAGCTCATTTTTATTCCTTTAAAAGACTAGTGTCACTGGAGTTATAAGTATATCTTATAGGGCATAACAGTATATCAGAAATAGAAACCTTGTTGTCTCTATATTACATATTCCTCTGTAGATATCTGGAGATGCTGCTTGAATACCTTCAGGATTACACAGATAGAGTGAAGCCTCTCCAAGATCAGAATGAACTTTTTGGAAAAATTCAGAACGAGTTTGAGAAGAAGTGGGAGAATGGTACTTTTCCTGGATGGCCGGTGAGCTTCAGTGGGGGTTTGGGTGGAGGACATTCCAGGGAAGTAAACTATTTTACTTTAATCTTGAGCCTCTGCTGTAGGCCTTCGGATGCTGGTCCCTTGGGATCAGTTGTAGCCAGGAGGTGTTCTCTACCAAGTATGCTGAGTTTTCTCTGTATACTTTGGAAAGAGATTTGTCAGGGCCCACTTGCCATTGGCTGGGCCCATTGGCATTTTCACCAACCATATCATTACTGCTCTGTGGTTCCTACTGACCAAAAGCTGATATAATTATGTGCTAGAAATCTTTATTATATATTTTCATTCTTGGGGACAAACATGAATTTTTTCTGAAATCTCTGGGAGAATTGGACCATCTAGTTTTAGTTGGTGTTTTGTTTTTTTTTTTCTTTTTGCTCTGCTCTTATAGGCATTTGATTCTCACTCATACATGTTTATAAGGGGCCACCCAGCACCTGGTACACGCACAGCTCGTCTTACGGCACTTTGCTTTCTTGCACTTCTCAGATGGTGCAGTTTTTTTTTGTTTGTTTGTTTGTTTTACAAACGCAGCAACTCCTTGCATCAGGCAAGTCTATTATTGCCGCTTTTTTTTTTTTTTTTATGGTGGTCTTTAATTTTTATTACTACCAAGACTCAGATGGTGGTTAGCATTTTTTCGCAATAAAGTTTTTTAACTAAGACATGTGCGTTGTCTTTTTAGACATAATGGGATTGTGCACTTAATAGACTACAGTATAGTGTAAACATAACTTTTGTATGCACTGGGAAACCAGGAAGGATCGTGGGACTCATTTCATTGTGATAATTGTTTTACTGCAGTGGTCTGGAACTGAACCTGCAATATCTCCAAGGTATGCCTGTAATTTAGATGACTCCCTTGCCTTTGTTCTAATCCTGGGTCTTAATAAACATCGTATTGTTTTTCCAGAAAGAGACAAGCAGTGCCCTGACCCATGCTGGAGCCCATCTTGACCTCTCTGCATTCTCCTCCTGGGAGGTATGTTTTCTTTAGCCCGTGCTGGTCTTGCCTGTTCACGCCTCAGAGGGGTCACTTGATCTCCTAACGCTATAGACTTATTATGGTAAGACACAAATCCTTGAGATAAGCATCTACGAAGAATGTAGAAAGATGAAAAAAAAAAGCTTATCTAATTTCTTTGAACACTGTTAACTGAAAATTAACCATCTTAAGCTATAGTGGAGGTAGTGGAACACAGCCAGTATGGTTGCGTATGAACTTAAGCACAGAGTCGGTCCTTTGGAGAGTTGGAGCATCCTGCTAGGAGACTGGCTATGGAATGTGTGGTCTTGCCACTGTTTTAGGAACACCCACACACCAGCCTGCAAACCTAAGTTTGAGCATTTGTTGCTTCTCCAAGTCTATTTATATAAAATTGTAACTTGTTTCTTTCATACAGGAGTTGGCTTCCCTGGGTCTGGACAGATTGAAATCTGCACTCCTAGCTTTAGGCCTGAAGTGTGGCGGGTAAGAGACTGATTTTTCTATCAGAACTGTCTCCTTTACTTTGAGTTTCACGATCTTCTAAGTGGCTTCAGTTCCATTCTTTCTCTCTCCACACTGCAAAGAGAAGCAAGCCTAGATGGTAAAGTAATCCTGAAATCCTTTGCCCCTGTCTCCTTAGGACCCTAGAAGAGCGAGCCCAGAGGCTATTCAGCACCAAAGGAAAGTCCCTGGAGTCACTTGACACCTCCCTGTTTGCCAAAAATCCCAAGACAAAGGGCACCAAGCGGTGAGTAGTGGGGAGGGGGGCACCTCTGCTTACAGTTTAAGCTTTTTATTCCCGTGCAGAATTCGTACCACGTCAGAAATTTTAAAGCCCATTTTATCACTGCTATTGATCCATCCGGCTCCAGTCTGCTCTTTTTCTCTGCTAATGGCAGACAGTTCTCTCATTGTTACTACAAACCAAGGACAGTCTGTACTCAGGTGTCTGAGAGTGGGTGACATCTCTAAAGTTGAAACTGTGCCCCAGGTGTCTTTTGTTACCTCTGTAGGTTATAGAGGGTAAGTTGGTTCAAAAATGTTCGTCTAAGTGCATTTTTGCTAATAACAGTTGAATCTGTTCCTGAGCCACATGCTTGTACAGGGTATTTTTTTTATATGTGGTTTTGCTAATTCTCAAAACAAGCTTGAAAAGTATTTGTTATCCTCATCTTTGACAGATAAGGACGTAGAAAAGTTATACCTGTTATCTCACAGTTACTAAGTAGCAAGACTTGGACCCAAGTCTGCCTGTTCCAGAGCTTGCCCTTCGGTACCACATTTCCTTTGTATAGAAATTTAAATACCTGGACATGCCTTTCACTCTCTAGAATGAGGTCAAAGAGGAAGCTTCTATGCATTCTAAGAAATAATCTCAGGAAAAATGCCTGGCAGTCCAGTGGTTTAGACTGCTCGCTTCCACTGTAGAGGGCTTGGGTTTGATCCTTGGGAAACTAAGATCCTGCAAGCCACATAGCATGGCCAAAAATATTTTTTTAATTAAAAATAAATAAATATCAACAAGTCCTGAGCTGAACAGAACATTTGCTTTCACAGTGTGGTGTTTCTCTTGTGCTTGTAATTTTAGATGCACCTATGGAATAAATATTCCCAGATATAGAGAACATGGCATTGGGTGAAAGAACCCTTGAGTGATACAGTTTGTTTCTTATTTCCAGAGACACTGAGAGGAACAAAGACATTGCTTTCCTTGAAGCCCAGATATACGAATATGTAGAGATTCTTGGGGTAAGTGACATTGCTGAGGGCTGTAAATGCTCCAAGTTGTGGAAGTAAGAGAGCTATGAACTTGTAGGATATTTTTTAGGATTGCAAGAGAAAATGCATAGATCAAACTACTTCAGCAGAAAATTGTGTTCTCCCATGGTATTTAGCCCTTCACTGAGGTCCTGTTCTGTTGTTAGGGGTCTGTTGTTAGGTGACATTCCTAAGTTTGCCCAATCCCCTAAGGCTAGTTGGGAGAGTAGACTCCCCTCTCCATGTAGAATCCAGATTCTTTCCCTGAGCTCCAGAATATAGCCAGGGGTGACCTAGGAAGCAGACACTCAAAAGGCATGTAAGATGTGACTAGAGTCATCTGTTGGCTCCCTCTTTTACACCTGCTTTGGATAAAAGGAGGTTAGCCAGACATTGGATACGTGGGATACTTATACTCTCCACAGGGAACTAGGACTGTGCGAGTGTGGGCAGCAGTCTGAGTTGGCAGTCCTCTGAAGACAACTGAGGCTAATCTTTGCCCCTGACATAGGTGTGCCCACAGCAGCAGCTCTTCATGAATGACTTTCTCTGAAAAGGCGAAACTTACATGTTCACAGGGTTGGAGCAACTTATATGTTATTAGGTTTGGAGATTAGTGGTACAGAACTGGTTGTGAGCTGCTCCTTGAGTATTTTTTCAAGAAGAAGCTGAAGAGGGTTACAGGTACAAAAAGGCCTACCCAACCAAGATGCTTATCTTAGAGAAAGTTGGGGGAGGAGCAGGAGAAAATGATTCTCTTTCAGGGAAGAGAAGGTGGAGGATGGTCAGTGTCTGGGAGTCCTGCAGAGAGGACCAGCCTTTCTGAGTGTCTGTTTTGTGTAGTTTTCAACTGCTCTCAGAGCCTTTTCCTTTACAGATGCTCACTTGGTGTTTTGAGTGAGTAGGTGGCTCTGGTTCAGATAGCTGGTTCACATGTCTTTGTCTCCTGCCCTTGTTTGATGACCACGTGTATAATAACTCATAAAACTAGAGTCATTGTTGGACCCCACTGTTATAACTCCTTTGGATGAAAGGGATTAGCTAGACATTGGATACGTGGGATACTTACACTCTCCACACTGAACTAGGACTGTGCTAGTGTGGGCCCGTGGACTGCAAGGAGGTTCAGCCAGTCCATCCTAAAGGAGATCAGTCCTGGGTGTTCATTGGAAGGACTGATGTTGAAGCTGAAACTCCAGTACTTTGGCCACCTCATGCGAAGAGCTGACTCACTTGAAAAAAACCCTGATGCTGGGAGGGATTGGGGACAGGAGGAGAAGGGGACAACAGAGGATGAGATCGTTGGATGGCATCACCGACTCGATGGACATGGGTTTGGGTGGACTCCGGGAGTTGGTGATGGACAGGGAGGCCTGGCGTGCTGCGGTTCATGGAGTCGCAAAGAGTCGGACACGACTGAGCGACTGAACTGAACTGAGTGTGGGCAGCAGACTGAGTTGCCAGTCCTTTGAAGACAAATGCGAGGCTCATCTGTGCCCCTGACAAGGTGTGCCCACAACTTCTCATACCTTTGAGAGCATTTTGGTTTCCCCGCCAGGAGGTGGCACTATTCTCCTTGGAATTCCAGCCAATTCCAGCCAAAATGAGTTCCAGAAGTTGATCTTATTATGAATTGGTATTATTTTTACCATTGCTTCACCGTTTACTGACACCTGTTGGTTTCCAAATATTATGCTAAATCTTTGAATACAGACGTGAATGTGACACAGCCTCTTACCCTTGAAAAGCCCAGTTTGTGACTGAGGGCTACAGATAACTGCAGTATAATGTGATGTGTACTGTAATACTTTGAGATTGGGTGTTCTAAGTATAAAGAGGGAGATTAAGATGTTCCAGGTAGAGGAAACAGCAAATATGAAGGTAAAATTACTGTGAAAGGAAATAATGAGAAAACAAACCATTGTCCTTGAGTATGTCTGGTGAGGGATGGTATAGTCAGAAAAAAAATTGGAAAGTTATTGTATGTTGGGAGGTTGGACCTTGTCCCTTAAGTAGCAGAAAGCAGATTAAAGTGTTTTTAAGCCAAGTGTGCCACAAGATTGGTTTTCTCCAGCAGATAAATCTGGGGGCAGCATGGAAGCTAGAGTGGAGTGAGGACAGACGCGGGGCAAGTTGGAACATTGTCACCTTGGTGAGGGCAATAACAGTGGGAAAGAGAAAGGAAGACTGGTTCAGGGAACGGTTTAGGGACAGAAGAGAAAAGACTTCTGTTGTTCTGCGATTGTCTGTGACCTCAGATGACTAACTAGGCAAGTGCTAGGTTTAACTTTTTCCGTTTTTTTTTTTTTTTTTTTTACTTTTTCTAAATTAAGATCAGAAAAGGTGTGCTAAAGAGGAATTCTATTTGAAAGCAAGACTTTCCTTTTGCTGTGCAAGAAAGAAAACTTGATCCTTAAAAGTGAAGGATCAACAAAGGTTATAGGAAAATAGGAAATTTCCCTTTTTGTTCTGCACTCTTCTCTCACCTCCCTTTTCATTCATGGACCTGACGTAGGAGCAGCGCCATCTAACTCATGAAAACGTACAACGCAAGCAGGCAAGAACTGGAGAAGAGCGGGAAGAGGAAGAGGAAGAGCAGATCAGTGAGAGTGAAAGCGAAGATGAAGAGAATGAGATCATTTACAACCCCAAAAACCTGCCCCTGGGCTGGGACGGCAAAGTAAGTCCCCTGCTGCCCTCTTTCCTCCTTCTCTCATTTTGGCAGCAGATGCAGACACTGGTCTAATACTATTTTTCTTTTGTCTGATTTCTTTTAGCCCATTCCTTACTGGTTGTATAAGCTTCATGGCCTAAATATCAACTATAACTGTGAGATTTGTGGAAACTATACCTACCGAGGTCCTAAGGCCTTCCAGCGGCACTTTGCTGTAAGAAATTTGGCGCTTCTCCTGGACGTGGAAGCTTGAAACATGAGTCTTTTAGAGAAGAGGATAGGAGCAGCCTGAGAGGATCCCTAGCGTCCAGAGCTAGAGAGAATCAGAGAAGGAGTGGGCATAAAGTCCAGCATGTGGCATTTGGCTTCTGGCAGCAGTGCCAGCCTTGGGTTGCACCTGAGACGGTTTCTGGAGGCATTCCTCTGTTTGAACCATGTTCCGTTTTTTCTTGCTTGCTCTTCACCCTGCCTTTCTGACTCATTGGTCGTTTCTCTCTCTCTCCTGTTGCTGGTACTCAATACTAAAGAAAGGGCTGACCGCCTCCTCCTTTGGATCTTAAATGGGCCTTGGCCTCTTGAAAAAAAAAAAAAAGAGGATGACATTTATCAAGCTATTCTTGAGAGAAGGCATTATCTGGGTAGTACTCCAGTAAGTGAATTCAGCCTTGTTTTGTTTCTGCCTTCAGTTCTCGGTACTTGGAGGGAAATTTTACAGAATAGAAGACATGCTAGATGTAGCCAAGAATGGAGAATGTGTGTGAATTCCTCTTTGTCTTCCTCAGATGTGCATATTACTGACTCTGGGGTCTTTTCTGCCGAACTCCAGTAGTCTCTAAGTCTTTCTCAGTACCACCTCCAGTGAATTGGAATTGGCAGCCAGGGCCCATGCCATCTGCCATCCCTGAGCCATACTGTTATTGCATCAGCATCCCTCCTTGGTCTCTTTCATATCCTTGCTTGTACCTGATGAACAGTCTTCTCCTTTACTTCTAAAGATGACACTGACTTGCCATCAGTAATGCTTATACATGCTGGTGGGGGGTTGCATAGGAGGTAAGTGATGAGTTAGAGTTGTGGTCTTGACACAGATTTTGTCTGGATCTAGGTTTTATAAACCTGCCCAGTGAGGCAGACATACAGTGCTGCTTTAAGTAACTGCCTCTTGTCAGTCATAGCCAGTTGTCTGCAGACAGAAACCTCAAAAGGAATACTGCCTTTAGGTGGAGGCTTTTGCAAAGGATTAGGGAAGGTTTTTGAGTAGGATGGGGTTAGTGCTGTGTGTCCAGTCAGTCCTATTTCATGCTGTCCTCTTGCTTCTCTTCTCCCAGGAATGGCGCCATGCTCACGGCATGAGGTGTTTGGGTATCCCAAATACTGCCCACTTTGCTAATGTGACACAGATTGAAGACGCGGTCTCCTGTAAGTAATTATTTATTGTTCCCGAGGTCAGAGCTACAGTTCACTGTCCCAGTATTGTCGTGTGTCCAGGCCTAAGGGCAGCAGGTTGTGGGTACATACAGACTACTACAATCCTATATTTATTGCTTTTTCAGGGGATGGATTAGCCAGGAATACTGATTCTTTCCCCCTTGAGAAGAGCTCTGTGCTGAATATAAAACTGCTTTTAACTGGGGTCTGTGAACTCCCGGGTATGCAAGATTTTGAGTGAATGAGTATATGTGTATTTTCTGAATTGATTTTACTGTTTTAAGAACTGCAGATACAAAGGAAGAAATAGAAGTGATTTTGGTAAGCTTATTTCTGAGGTGACAGGGCAGATACACAGCAACATGGCAGCAAAATATCTCTCAGAGAAAAAGCCAAGCTCAGCGTGTGTCCAGGAATGTGTTGTTGAAAGCTCCCAAGAACCTCAGACTTTCTGGCCACCTGGCCATGGTAGATTTTTCCATCTTTCTCACAGTTTTCCTTCTTTTTTCTTTTTTTGGTCATGTTTTCACTGTCAGTAGGTTAGACTGTTAGGAAAAGAATTTTACCACTCCACTTTGCTAAGTTTCAGGCACTGCCTCTTAGCATATCACACTACTCTGCTGCCTGGTTAGCTAACTGATTTGGCTTCCACCTCTGGGGTTCAAATCCTCCATGGTAAAGCCAGGTAGAAGTGACCTAAAGAGTTCCACAATCCCTGACCTTACCCCAGGGAGTTCCAGGGACTCTTCCATTGAGTTTCTCGAGTGTGGTAAGCTTTGGGGACTCCTTTTTGCTGTTTTGTCTCTTTATGCATTTACAAGTCAGGATCATACAGTTCCTCTGATCAGAATTGAAATATATCAGATTATCCAGTTAGCCTCTTTTCATTTTTGCCCTTCACTCTGTTTGGAGGAAATTAAAATAGTAATGAAATTTCATAGAATCATAATACTGCATTTTGAATGCTGTCACATTTTTAGATTTGTCTTCTAGTTTCATATAACTAATAAGTAGATCATGATTGGGCAGGAGGGGGAGTGTATTTTCTTAAATATGTCCTACAGATTGCCTGAGTTGATTTATTACTTGATACCTTGAAATTGTAATGTAATACTTTACGTTATTTTAGGCTTACAATCAGGTTCAACTGCAAAAACATGTTTTAATTAATTTTATTCCATTTATTTATTTTTCCTAAGCATTACGCCCAAATCTTAAATGATAAATAGAAGCAGGCGATAAGTCTTCCTTGCCTGAGTGCTGTTTTTAAAGACCGTGTGATGCAGCCTCACTAATTTTAAGGTTGGCTTATGATTTTATTATCACATTTCACGAAAGAAAGGTGACAACATTTTTATTACTTTTGATCAGGCTCAGATAAAACAGCATTTCTGAATTATTTCATACTGAGGGTAGTTTTTTTTTAACGTAGTTATTTATCCTGTTAGAATTCTGTTTAGAAGTTTTATTTTTACATTCATAGATAAAAATGTGCTTTTTGCTTTGCTTTCAGACACTTGTCAGATTTAGGAATCAAAACCATATTTATGTCATAAAGTCAATCTGATTACATGCTACATTCTCTTCTGTCATTTGAAACTTTATATGGAGATTACTTCCTCATAGAAAGGTACTTCTCTGAGAAGACTCTCTAGTTAATAGCCCATATGATTCCTTGATTTAGTATGACAAAGTAGAAAACTCAATATTTTTATTCTGCATTTTACTATTTCCTTTTTCCTATTAATACTTTCTTTGATCTTGTTACTTTGTTCAGAAACTTACTTTTTTTGGAGATACGTTGATATCATGTTAGTTTCAAGTGTATAACAGTGATTGAAAGATTGTGCTCCATTTAAAGTTATAAAATACTAGGAAGTTCCCTAGTGGTCCAGTGGCTGGGGCTTCCTGCTTTCTCTGCAAGAGGGCCCAGATTTGGCCCCTGGTCTGGGAACTAAGATCCTCGAGGTCACACAGGATAAAAAAACAAACTTATAAAATATTGGCAATATTCCTTGTACTGCACAACATATCCTTGTAGCTTATTTATTTTATACATTGTAGTTTGTACCTCTTAATCCCCTGTCCTTACCTTGCCACTCCCATCGCCCCTGCCCTTGCCTTTCCCCACTGGTAACCACAAGTTCTCTATATCTGTGAATCTGTTTCTGTTTTGTTATATTCATTTGTTGGTTTTATTTTTTAGGTTCCACATATAAGGGATAATATATAGTATTTGTCTTTTTCCGCCTCACTTATTTCACTAAGCATAATGCCCTCCGGGTCCGTCATGTTGTTGCATATAACACAATTTCATTCTTTTTTATGGCTAAGTAGTATTCCATTGTGTGTATGTGTGTGCATGTATATCTATTTATATATACCACATCTTTTGGGCTTCCTTGGTAGCACAGATGGTAAAGAATCTGCCTGCAATGCAGGAGACCTGGCTTCGATGTCTGGGTCAGGAAGATCCCTGGAGAAGGTAATGGTAACCCAGTCCAGTATTCTTGCCTGGAGAATGCCATGGACAGAGAAGCCTGGCAGCTACAGTCCACGGGGTCGCAAAGAGTTGCACAGGACTGAGCGACTAACACACACTCACACGCACCCCATCTCCTTTATTCATTTGTTGGTGGACATTAAGGTTGCTTCCCTGTCTTGACTATTATAAAGAATGCTGCTATGAATGTTGGGAGTACATGTATCTTTTCAAATTAGTGTTTTTGTTTTCTTCTGTTATATACCGGCGAGTGGAATTGCTGGATCATATGCTAGTTCCGTTTTTAGTTTTTTGAGGAACCTCCATACTATGCTCCATAGTGGCTACACCAGTTTACACTCCCACTAACAGTGGAAGGGTATCATTTTTGTACATTTTCATCAGTATTTGTTATCTATGGTGTTTTTGATGACAGCTATTCTGACAGGTGTGAGGTGATACCTCTTTGTGGTTTTGATTTGCATTTCTCTGACAGTTGGTGATACTGAGTGTCTTTTCATGTGCCTGTTAGCTATCTGTATGTCTTCTTTGGAAAAATACCTATTCAGATTGTCTGCCCATTTTTTAACCAGGTTGTTGTTTTTTTTTTTTCTATTAAGTTGTATGAGTTGTTTACGTATTTTGAATAGTAACCCTTTATCAGTCATATCATTTATAAATATTTTCTCCTGTTCAGTAGTTCTCATACTTAATGTCTATTTGTTTTGAATTCCGGTATGGACATGTTGATTCCAGTTGTAATTAAACTTTGTGTCTTGCGTTTCTGCTACTTTTGTGTTACTTGAGCCACATAAACTCAATATTACATTGTAACCTTATTTATCACTCCCATTTGCTTTTTGAAATTCCTGTTGTCTGACAGCTTGTTTGTTCTACTGTAATAGACCATTCCCCAGTTATCAAATATTGGCAGCAAATGTGGGCTCTTTTTTACCCTAGTTGTCAATATTCATGCTTCTATATGGGTGAGCTCTTTACACTTAATGTATTAATTGATCTATCTATTTCTATTTAATTCCTTTTTTTCTTGTTAGATTTTTCATAAAGATTATATGGTAAATTTGAATCTATTCCTTTCATACAGGTATTTTTCTAACATTTCTAACTTTAATGTTTTATCTAACAGTTTATTTCTGCTACTAATTTCTGTTATCTATTGTTAATATGTGTCATTCTGTTGAGTTATTTATAGGAGGTGATTATATTGATGATCTGAAACAGTAAATTCTATACATCTGACTCATAATTCAGTAAACTGTTTAATCATATCAATATTCTTATCACCTTGTTTACAAAAAGTGGTTTTTCTGCTTTCAGAATCCCATTATCTCCTTTTTTTCTCTTTTAAAAAAATTGTAGTTGACTTAAAATATTATATAATTTTCATGCATACAATGTAGTGACTCAAAATTTTTAAAGATTATACTCCATTTATAGTTACTTTAAAATATTGGCTCAATTCCCTGTGTTGTGTCTTTGTAGCTTACTCATTTTATACATAGTAGCTTTCACGCCCATTATGTCTGACAAGACATGTTGTTTTTACCCAAGGACTTTGTTGATGGAGTCCCTTAAGTTCTTTATGTTTTCATCTGTTCCCCTTCAAGGGTAAAGTTGGTTCAAAACCACATTCCTAACAGTGCAGACTCTGGAGGAGCCACCTGTCAGGGTCCAGATCATAGCTCCGCCACTTACTTCCTGGCTAGGGGACACAGGGCAAGTTATGTCTTTTAGTGCCTTGGTTTCCTTTATCTATCAAATGCGGGTGTTAATAGTATATCTACATCAGAGAGTTGTCTCAAATGAGATACTATATATATAAAATGAAATAATATAAGTAAAGTGCTGTAGCATGCCTGACCACAATGTAGAATGTATCAGTGAGAAAGCATAAGCTGCTATCATCGTCAGCTTCACTTGTGGGCTCCTCTACAGAGTCCAAGGTGTGATATCTAAAGTCACCTTTATCTTTCATTTGGAGTTTAGTCTCCCTTTGCTAGCTACCATATACCGGATGCTTGGTATATGCGAGGCAAATGGGAGATTTTTGCACTCATTTAATCTTTAGAGCAATCAGTGAGGTAGAAGATCAGCCACACTTTCAGAACAGGAAAAATGAGGTAAGTCTCTAAAGGTCATGTACCATAAGAAAAGAAAGCCAGGGGTCAATCACGTGTCTATTCTACCACAGTCTTTTCTCTTCCGTAATCCTGTACTGCCTTATTTTAAACTACCCCCATAGATGTTTTTGAGTTGATCATTAAGGGCATTTCATAAAGAAACTATAAATTGTCTCTTTAGTGACACAAACTTTTAGAAAAGAAAATTTTTTCCAGAATATTATTGGCAGGTTCATGATTCAAAATATTATCCGTATTGTTTTGATACTTATCTCCTGGTTCAGATGTCCAGGTCTGTCAGTTTCTCTCGTGTTATTATTGCCACGTCTCTGATACAGTGGGTCGTTTTCACCCATGACCTCCCTTGACACTTACAGGTCGTTTGCGTAGCATTTGTAGTTTCACTTCTCTCTCAGTATCACTTTCTCTCTTCATCCCCTCCCCTCCCCTTTCTTTCCCCAGGGATTATTCCTCCTTTTTAAGTATCTTAGGTTAACTCTCTGGCTTCCTTTCAGACTTTTCAGTAACACACAGTTACAGACATCTTGACTCCCACAGAATCATGACAGACTTTTATCTCAGGCATCTCACTACTAATAGGCATCAGTTATTTTTTAAATTAAATTTATTTTTAATTGAAGGATAATTGCTTTACGATATTGTATTGGTTTCTGCCACACATGAACATGAATCAGCTATAGGTATAATCAATTAATTATTAAATTGAAGTTAATTCTATTGTTCTGTAGAGTATGTGCAATTTTTCTACATTTTTCATTGGTAGAATATTTGTGTGGTTTTTGGATTTGGGTTTTTTTTTTAAGCATCTAAATTAGACATCTTAAGGATTTGGGGCTATGAGGAAGAGAGCCCCTGAAAACCTAACTCCATGCCCTTCCATCCTGTGAGGAAGAATTTCCCAGCTGTGCTTCTATCTGTGTGTATGCCTTCTCCGCTTTCTTGTGTCTTCTCTTTAAGCCTTAGCTCACAGGGAAAGCAACTCTAGCCCTTGCCCTGTATGACCTTTTTCAGTATTCAGAACCTGCCTTCATGCAGTTCAGCCTCTCAGTGTCCCAGTTTCTAATATCAGGGAAGGATGGTAGGCAGGTGCAGCTGGGTCAGGTGCCATCCGTGGTGCAGTCAGCTGTCACTTCAGTAACTGGCAGCAAAAGCAGCTCCTTGCTAGACCAGGATTGCTCCTTCCAGAGCACTGGGAAAGACATGTGCCCTGTGGGAGTGGGCAGGGAGCGAGCCACTGGCACAGCTGCCACACTGGCTCTCCTTGTCTTTGTTTTAGATCATTCTGTTGAAGCTTTTCTTTGGCATTTTTAGCAGGAGGGATTCAGTACTGTTATTTAAGTTACAGTAGTTTTTTATTTTTTTAACTTTAAATGAAGGATTTGAGGTACGAATTCATTATTTTAATCATTCCATTGTTCCAAATTTACAAGTCGTAAGTTGAACAAAAGACAGCTAAGAAAGAGCCCTGTGGAACTTCTCACAAGATAATTCTCATTTAGGTGGTGGGTCACGATTGGCCAAAATTCACCAGGTACAGCCTTCTAAACCTGGTAAACTAATAGCACCAGGTTCAGATAGCATCGTCTTGTTTATGATGGTATCATGAGAGATACGTTTTCATGGGTTCTAGGGACATTGCCTGTGAGAGCAATCACTTTTCTAAAACCATGATATCCTGTGTCTGTAGCTTTTATCATATTGGCTATTCCATCAAAAATAGGAAATTCAGGGACTTCCTTGGTGATCCAGTGGCTTAGGAATCCATGCTTCCAATGCAGGGGGCTCAGGTTCAATCCCTGGTCAGGGAACTAGATCCCACATGCTGTAACTAAAGATCCCTCACGCTGTAGTGAAGGTCCGAAACCCCATGTGGCACAGCTAAGACCCGATGCCAGATGAATGTGTTTTGAAAAAGATTTCAGTTAATTTAAGGCAATTAGCAAGGAAGGAATAGATGATTAGCTGAGTGCCTGTACACCAGGGACAGAGTTAAACACTAATATATTGTCTCATTTGCTATTAATATTTCTTCACCCATCTTAGACTTCAGCTTTCTCTATAGGATATTTCTTCTATTCTTGTCATGTTTAGAGATTGTTCTACTTGATGAGAAGTATGAAAGCTTATAAGAATCAAGTGGTTGTTCCTTTTCACTGTCATCTTACCTTCACAGCAGCGCCCCGTCCCATCTGTGGCACATAGCCCTTTGTTCTAAGAGTGCACCTTCCAGACACCATTCCTACAAGTTTAAGTTGTTCTTTCCCTAGTTTTGTATCTGTCCTGTCTTTGCACATGTCTGACCCCTTCCTCTGGAGCTGTGGTAGTGTCTGTAGATGTCTTTCCCATTTCGTGTTCATTAGAATTGAACTGTCAGAATTATTCTCCTATTGTCTTCAGTGTTTATTGAGCCATCTTATCTTTCAGACTCTTTGGCCATGATATTTCACTGTTTTTTTTTTTCCTTTGAATTTTTTGAAAACATGCACCAGACCTCAGGTAGACGTATTTGACAATGTCTAGTGTTCTCTTGGGCCTTCCCTGATACCTCAGCTGGTAAAGAATATGCCTGCAATGCAGGAAACCCTGGTTCGATTCCTGGGTTGGGAAGATTCCCCTGGAGAAAGGATAGGCTACCCACTCAAGTATTCTTGAGTTTCCCTGGTAGCTCAGATGATAAAGAATCCACTTGCAATGCGAGAGACCTGGGTTTGATCCCTGGGTTGGAAAGATTTCCCTGGAGGAGGGCATGGCATTTGTACCATACTAACTTTTCCTTTGAGAGTATCAGTTCTCAATTCTAAGAGCTGTTTGGTTATATGGAATCCAACTTTTATTTTGCAACAAAGCAAACATTATGGTAAATTTTGCGATGAAAGGGGTTTGTCCACAGGCAGTCCAGAACCAAAATTCCCATTTGGGGCAGGCAGATGTCTTAGGACAGGCACTCAGGGGGATCCTAATGAGGGATATGTTGTAACACCCAGTATTCAGTGGATACTCAGTGGAATCTGATTACTGCTCATTTCTCGTCCGGCAGTGTGGGCCAAGCTGAAACTGCAGAAGGCGTCGGAACGATGGCAGCCTGACACTGAGGTGAGTGCTTATGTAGCATCGGGTGTTTCGTCAAGCCACAGAGTCCCTCACAGTGCAGGAGGGGGTGAGAGACGGCCCCTGGGTCACTGTAGGAGGAAGTGTAGGGTGACAGTGTCTCTAATCGGCTCTTGACTTGAAAAGCCTAACTTATTTGTGATATTACATGTGTCAGACTTCAAATCTGTGACTTAAGACAGGTTATATTCTCCCTTTGAAATTTTGAAGTGGCAAGCAGAAGTACCCTATGTCTTGTCCTGCCCTCGGGATTCATAAGCTAAGAGGTTGAAAATCTGTGTCATATGTTAGATCTCCTTTGAGGAGAGCATCTGATGAGCTTGCTCATGGGGTGGGGAGGCATCTTGTTGGTCTTGGGATGGTCATCCCTAACAGATTTCAGAGATGAGGAGTGGTATGTATGTGAGATAAGGTAGCTGCTTCCTCTTAGGTCGGTGGTGTTCAGTGTTCCTTTAGCAGCAAAGCCCTTTTCAAACTGTGACATAGAACTCCAATAAATAGAAAAAGCAGAACTACGCTGGATGTGGAGAAGCTCAGTCCTCTTGGCCTTTATCCCCGATAGTGTCCTCTTAGGTAGAAACCTAGAGTTCTTGGGACCCATTTGAAAATCATGTCTTAAGTGAGCCTTTCTCAGCTGGAGTTCCTCATCTTAAACTCAGAAAGTGGTTTGAATACACAATTTTCTCAGATATCCCTAAGGATCGGTCATAATTGGTACCATTGTAGATGTCTAATGGATACTATGGGCAGTAGAGCAGAACCGCAGTTGAGAAAGGCTGTTTTAGATGAATGGCATGGAATCAGGCCAGGGTGAGCTCAGGTACCCAGAGACTGGTCTAAATATTTCTCCCAGGAGTTGTACTTAATGGAGTCCTTCTTCCCTTTTAGGAAGAGTATGAAGACTCCAGTGGGAATGTTGTGAATAAGAAGACGTACGAGGATCTGAAAAGACAAGGACTCCTCTAGTGTTTGGGGATGAGTCTCAGCCGTGGGCCTTGCCCAGGCTTCCCTAAGATCTGCTTTTTTCTATTTCTCCCAATCAAATGCTCCTAAAGACTCTTTGCTACTTAGTCTTACGGACTAGCATGCATCTTGTAGAAACAAGGCATGCTGGCAGATCGCAGGGTTGAGATGTGTTTTATCTTTGTTTTTTATTGAAGAAGATTCTGTTGGAAAATAAAACCAGCCCTCGTTCTGAATGTGTCTTCTTATGAAACCAAGAATCATGAACTAATTCAGTCCTCTAGTTTATAACACCTCCTTACTTCTTTCTCACAAACTTGAGAACTAAGTTAATGAGCACCTATTATGTTAACTTATATTATGTTAGGTGATTCTGACCTGACCTTGTTCCCCACCCCCATTTGCTGCCGCCTTTCCAATGAGCATCACCCCAGGAAAGCCCTGCCCTTAGTTGAGTCAGCCATTCGTGCATATACCGTACTAGGGAAAGATGGGGAGAGTGAGCCAGGACCTCTGCTGAGGACAAAGCCGTGCCACCAAGGTTGCCTTTTAATTTGCATAGAGGGAGGGCTTGGGCTTGGAATGGGCCTGCGCCCTGCCCCTCTCCACGCCTCAGCAGCCTGGCACACAGTGAAACCAGGAGCAGCAGTGACCGCCTGCCTGCTGCTCCAGAACGAGACTTTGGTGATCCCGTCGGCCTTCATCTCCTGCAAGACCCCTGCCAGACTGTGAAGTGGCTCCAAGCCCAGAATGGTCTCCAAGCCCCAAAAGCCATAGTTTGGGTGGACTCGAGCAGCTGCCTCAGGATCTGAATCAGGTATCCCAAGTGGAGAGAACTAGGGGAGTCGGGGGCCCCTGATCTGCCCACAGGCGCAGTCATCTGAATGGCAGGGCCTGGTCTGACAGGATCCCAGAGAGGCTCCCTTTGCTCCTCAGCACCCAGAACTTCAGTTCACTTGTCATATATCCACTGGGAAGATCCCAGCTCCAGAGCTGGCCTCTGCCTCACACTCATCTGTTACCCTAGTCATCTCCATGAGTAGGGTTTCCACACAGCTTGCCACTGTGGTCCTTCCCTCTGTGTTACTTTCCTTCCTGGTTCAACCTATCCCTTGAGCAATTCTTCACACATTCATGTGTACTTTGGCTCCTCCAGTTGTTTGAAACCCCATTTGGACAACCTCTCCAGGGCCTGAGCTTCTAAAGCCGAGAAAGTAGATAATTAAACCTAATCAAGCCAACTAAGCGTTGTTTACTGAAAACAGGCCCAAAGTGCCAGGAGACAGCATTTTGGGAAGAGATTTAAAGCCTGGAAAACGGAACACGGCCACATGTCCCTCCAGCATTGCAGCGAGGCCTCCCCAGAACACTCCTGCTGCTTTCCTGCTGTCACAGTCCTCGAGCCCCCTCTTCAGGAGGGGTACCTGGGACTCCACGGTCAAACCCAAGAGTCCTTTTTTTTTTGTGCTTTACAGTGTGAAGGGGCAGTGGGACCAGATTCCAAGGAGTCCTGCCCTCAGCCTTGCCCAGATGACCGCAGTCATCCTTGAACTTAGGAGAGCATCTGATGAGCTGCATTAGAAAACCTAGGGCTTCCCTGTCACTGCAGAGGCTTCTTCTGTTTATCTCTTCCATTTATCCAAATATCTGTCTGTTAGTGCCTTACATGTGCCAGGCGCAGCTAGGTTTATAAATCTTGAGAATTGAGTGGAGGTGGTAACGCGGTCCAGTCACACCTGGGCCAGCAGGAATTGCTGGGTGGCCAGCTTATCCAGCCCTGAGGGGGCACATAGCTACTGGGGTGGGACCAGCAAACTTGGATCAGAAGCGATTCTCCCCAGAGGTGACTCTGAAGTCTGCTCTTTTCTGTTGTTCAGTCGCTCGGTCGTGTCTGCCTCTTTGGTCTTTGGGGGTTTGCTATAGGAAGAACAGGGTTTCAGCTGAACCCCCTGACCAGGCAGGGGAGAATGAGAGGAGCTCTTTCTGGGTTTAGATCAGTCGTTCTTAATCTTTTTAGGATCATAGTTTCTTTGGGAATATAAAGATAACTGTAGACTTTCTCCTCAGTGCTGTACTGTGCTTATAGCTCAGTCGTGTCCGACTCTGCGACCCCAAGAACTGTAGCCCACCAGGCTCCTCTGTCCATGGGGATTCTCCAGGCAAGAATACTGCAGTGGGTTGCCATGCTCTCCTGCAGGGAACTTCCAGACCCAGGGATCAAACCTAGTTCTCTCACATTGCAGGTAGATTCTTTACCACCTGGTAGGCTACTAGTCCATGGGTTGCAAAGAGTCAGACACGACTGAGCAACTTCACTTTCACTCTTTACCACCTGAGCCACCAGGGAAGCTTTCTCCGTAGTGTCAACTACAAATTGGCACTTGCCGTGGGCGCTTGTCATCTACCTATCTACCTCTACAACGACTAAGTCATCTGCTGCTGTAGCTGTTGACGTTCCCTACCACCTGCAGAAATGAGGCACTTTATGCTTTGGTAGAGGAGGGGTGGAACTGGCAGGATAGGTCTTCAGATATTTTCAGGGGCTGATTTTTTGAGCCCAATTCTTGAATCGCCCCATAACTAGAAAAACACTAAAATCTTTCATGATGACGATTGTTTCTCATGACTAGCAGAAGCCTCACGAGACCAACAGAAACCTGAAAAAATACTTGCTTGATTGCATGTATTCACCAAAATCACATATATACTGTCCTTACCCCTAAACTCTTGGGAGCAGTTTCTCAGAGCTATCTGAGGTGCTGTCTCCCAGGCTACAGTCCTCATTTTGCCCCAAGGAAATTTAACTTGCAACTCACACATTATGCCTTTTATTTAAGTCAACATTACAAAAATATGCATGCATGTAGTTTTTTTTTTTTTTTTTTTGCCATGCTGTGTCACGTGGCATCTTAGTTTCTTGACCAAGGATTGAACCCATGCTCCCTGCAGTGGAAGCTGAGAGTCTTAACCACTGAACCGCCAGGGAAGTCCCTGCATAAACATCTTGTATAGTTAATCCCCAGAAGTGCATCCTTGGTTCCTGAGTCTTTTGAGAATCTCTCCCTTAAACCTGGAGTCTGAGCCTCTGCCAGGGCACTGCCTGCCAGGAACAGATGACTCAGCTCACTCTTCAAGGAGGAAAGCTCCTCCATCAGAGAGGCTGCAGGTCTCTACCTGCCCCTTCCAGCCCTGGGCAGGAATCTGGGATTGACCTCCGGATTGGCGCTGCTGACCCCTGAGGCTGACTTGGGATGAACCTCCCAGTAGCAAGAGGACTTCTGAAAGCAAGTCCCTACTTCTGAAAGGAAAGCCAATAAATAAATCTGTGTCCAGCCTCACCTATCATCTATTTCCTCCACTTCCCTTCTGGTCCCCTTGCTGGGTCAGCTTGTGCTGGAAGGCTCCATGAAGGGAGCACCCTAAAGGTAACCCATGTGTTGGAAAGTGAAGGGCAGACAAAGGTGAGGTTTTCATCTTCCCTCTGCATTTGTTTACGTTTTTTTTTATCCTTGAGATAACTCTTTCCCTTCATTCTTCCAGTCTTGCCTGGCAGCAGCCTCACCTCAACATTCTCTTGGTAGGAATGGGCCTGTGACCTCTCCTCACCCACTCCCCTTCCCTTGATCAGCCAGACGGACTTTCATTGCCAATTGGCCCTGGCCTCCCCTCTTCTGGGAGCCTGCTCCACCTGCTGGCTTTCTCATCTACACAAATAAGGTACCTGCAGGCTTTCTTATCTACACAAAAAAGACATATCCCAGTGGGGCCCTTCTATCTGCCAGTTGGCTTTATATTCTCCTACTTCCAATCTGAACATCAGCTTCCTTCTTTTGCTTGTGTCCCCAGGGGTGGCAGCAGTGTCAGTGGGAACTCCCAGAGCTCACAGATGACAGGAGGGGATGAAGGGCAGCCCCCAGCTTCCAAGAACTGAACTTGCAGCCTCCTGACTCAGGGACACATGCTGGTTACCCTCCACACATGCAGGCACGCAGGTTAATCTACCGCTGGAATGAGCTGGGGCTCAGGGAATATCAGGACTCTAGTCATTGAGGAGTGCACAGTCTAAAGCAGATGGGCAAGGAGCCAGAACTGACACAGATAAGCTGTAACCCTCTAGGCCTGGCCCAGCTTTCCAACTTGGTCGAAGTTCTGCTTCCCTCACACTCCTGACCTGTCCCTCCAGCCTCAGCTGTTCCCAGCCAAGGAGGGGGAAAGGAAGGGGCTGTGTGGGAGGCCTGGGCCCTTTCTTTCACAAGGACACGGGCTGGGGAGAACTTCGGGCTCCCCTCTTGACCTATCTGCCTTTGGAGACTGAAGTCCCCTTGAGAGATGTTGACTGGATGAGAACACTTCTTAATATAGCCTTGGAGAAGAGGGAGCCATAGAGAGGAAGAGGCTCCTGGTGATAAGAAGTGGCCCCTGTTGCCAAAGGGTCCTATCCTACCTCAACTCTCTATCTGGGGTTCTGAGTACCGCCCCACTCATGCATTGAAGACCACTGCCAAAAGGGGCCCAGCCCAGACAGGATCCAGTCTCCCTTCCATATCACATCACCATGGCAACCATCACCTAAGAGGTCCAAGTGCTGATAGAGGACCAACCCATGAGGACAGCGAAATATACCCTATTAACTCCAGGAACTTTGGGGACTGGATAGTACTCAGCTTCCCAGGGTTGGGCAGGAAGATGGGAATAATGGCCCCCTCTCCCATCTCCAGCAGTTTTCTGCCTCACATGGAGAAACTTGAACCTGGGCTTAGCAGACCCTTACAGATCTGATCCCTTCATACTGGGAGAGGCAGAGCTGGGATCCAGCTACCCAGGGTCTGAAAGCTACCTCCTGTCCTTGGCTCAGCTCTGATTAGAACCCTGAAGAATCTGGACAAAGAAACCCTGACTTTCGACTCTCTCTGTGACCCAGCATTTTCCTGCCCTGGGTTCTGAGGAAGCCTATCACCCTCTACTCCCCACCCTAGCACCTTCTGATGTCAGAGGCAAGTGAGGCCAGATCAGAGGCACCAGGTGTCTATTTCCTGTCACTGCACCTGCTCCAGCTCTGTGTCCCCTCGGGCTTGGGATGTTGCTGTTGCCCTGCCAACAACAACATTCACTCTCAGAGGGGCTGCAGGCCCCTTTGTGCCAACTTCAATATCACCAACAGTATGACTTGCAGAAAGTGAAAGCCCAGCCCCCAGGACACCATATTCCATATAAGATTCTCCCTGCTGCTCCCAGCCTTAGTTTACGCATCTGCATGGTCCAATATGGGAAGCCCTGGGTCGCCCAGGACCGGTCCTTCACTCTCTCAGGCTCCTCGAGTACATAATCAGAGATGTCTGCGACCAGTAGTAGCCATCAGGCTGCTTTGCTCAGAGGTAACTGTCCACAGCCCAGGGACACCAGCCTTTCCTGGTCCCTGTGACCGACCCTAACCTGTCAGTACTGCTGTTCCCTGACACTGTCCCTTCTTTTCCCCCCATGTCATGACCTTTTTTAACTTAACCATGGAGTGACCTTCCCTTAATCTTGACTCTAGAGCTGGTTACTTCCTGCAGGGGTCTTCTTTTCTTCCTACTAGTCCTCCTGCAGGTCTTACTAGTAGCCCAGAACCACCACCCGGTGAGAAGCTAGCTCCCCGCACCCCGCATCCCGCCGCCTTCTGTCCAAGTAAGCAACAAAGCAGCAGACAAAGGAGGAGAGAGCCTCCTGGATGCCTTCTCCTGTGGAAATAGGGCAACAGCGTTCAAACCCTCCCGCAGACATGCTACAGCTTCCACCGCTTCCGAGAGGCGTGCTACCAGGAGGCATTGCTCTCCAATAAAACAGCAAGAGTGCAGCCCAGAGGGGAACTACTGCAAGGTACGGGGCGGGGCTGCTGTCAGGCCTGGGCAGGATGCTGCCACAAGCTGCTGCAGGGCTGGAGGGGTGCTGACATCCAGGTGCCTCCAGTAGGTGCTGGGAGGGAGATACTAAAGCCGGAGAGAAAGGAGTCACTGTTCGGATTGCCCTGAGAAGCTGAGTTACAGTCCAGGACCGGCTGGCCCCTCCTGAACTGGCTGGTCCTGAACTTGCAGGCTCTCTCTTCACCCAACTGATCCTACTCAACACTTTGCACCACACGGCTCAGTGCAGCCTGTTGTGAGGGGAGACATGAAACCAGTCCCAGGCCTTGCCTGCAGGCCAACAAACTCCAGCCCCGACCCTGTTCTCTGCAAGGCTACAGCGGTGGCTTCTCTGCCTGGCACTCAGCGAGTTGGTCTCAGGTGAGACAGTGACCCCCAGCCTGCAGCTCTGAACCCCTCCTCTGTGCTCCTTCAACTCCAAGCCCTTCCTCCCATTCGCCCCATAAGTTCAGAGCCCCACACCACCTGCCCCCTAGCCCTGAGCCTTGCCCACTCACTAATGCCCAGCTCTGAGCCCCACCCTTTGACAGGCTTCCAAAGCTGAGCTGTTTTCACCAACCTTCCCAACCTCTATCAACACCCCAACCTCTCAACCTCGTCAGGCTGACCCTTAGCTTTGAGGTCTACCCTCCTTCCCCGTGCCCCACCCCTTCAGGATTTCCGCTAACCTTAACTCCCCACCCCTACCCCCACTGTAAAGCAGTTCCTGTGCCTCTCCAGGTGGCAGAGATGGGGGAGTTTCAGGTCGTGACATCCACACACAGGATGCTCTCCCCTTGGGGCAGGGGTGGGGACTTCACAGAGGACCTGTCCCCCAGCACATGTGTCACCGCACTTCCCCGGGCAGCCCTGCTCTGCTCCCAGGCCTAGGCCACCTGACTATCCCAGAGGACAAGCCGCTTCCTGCTCCACTCCTGGTGATCACCTCCAGCCGCCCCCCAAAAAACATGAGTGTCTGCCCACACCTGCCTGCTCCGGGTGGTAGAGGCAGGAATGGGCAATAGTGGCTGAGGCCAGTGAGACAGGCAGCCAGCCCCAACCTGAGTCCAGAATTCACAGGGCTCCCCATCCCTCACTCTTCTTTCACTTTCTCTTCCAGAGGAAACCCTGTCCCACCTTCTCTTGCCAAGGCAGTGACTGCTTCAAAGTGACTGAGGGCCTGCACTTCTGTGAGGTGGGGCCCCGGAGTGCTGCAAGGTCGAGTGCTGCCCTCCCTTAGAACTGCAGGCCTCCTCCTGCCTGGTCAGAGTGGGGTCAGCAGCTGAATCTGGCTGGATCTAGACCTGCTGGGGCCCAGGCTGCTGGACCCCTCTTAGCTCCACATAATGCTGAAATCCAGGATGGCAGCTGGAATCCTCCAAGTCCCCGTGACATGCCCCTTGTTTCTGATCGCCTTGTATGTTCTCTGGGAACTAGCTGGCTGGGAACCAGCGGCCCAGTGAAGTCCAACTCAGCCCACAGCTCCACTTACCTTTTTTTTTTTTCCCAGTATTTATTTATGGCTGCATCTGGCCTTAGTTGTGGCTTGTGGCATCTAGTTCCTTGACCAGGGATTGAATCCTGGCCCCCTGCATTGGGAGCACAGAGTCTTAGCCACTGGACAACCAGGGAAGTCCCCCACTTAACACTTTTTGTCTCCATGAATGGGGGACGAAGGCAAGGGGAGGATGAATAATCCCATCTCTTCTTGTAGCTGAAACAATCCAGCTCAGGCCACTCTGCAGGGTGCAGCCAGGCCTGCATGGCAGGGACCCCTAGGTGTCACGGGGCTGTGGCTCAGCCCTGCTACCAAGAGTGCTACCAAGCCTCAGCCCCTGACAGCTGCCTGCAGCTGGATGGGAACCTCCATTTCAACAGGTCAGCACCAGGGGCCACCAGGAGCCCCCTGCACGGGACCCTGGCTGGGGCTGCTTCTCCTCCACTCTGCCCTGCTCTTGGTCCTGCTCACCTAGCTAGGCCAGGCTGAGTCAGGTAGCAGCAGGCAGGAAGGCCCTTTAGGCCCTGGAAGTTGCCAGGCCCACTGCCAGCTCTGATTCCTGTAACTGTATCTTTAGTGAAAGGGATTTATCAAGACTGCAGCTCTGTGCTAGAGGTTCCCAGGGCCTAGGCCTGAACATGATGCCCTCCAAGGGGGCAGGCTGGAGTTTTGTCTGATAAAACAGAATAATCTCCTATCTGATCCCCATCAAGTACGAGGACCCTGAAGTCCTGCAGGAGCAGTTTCTTTATCTGTAAAATGTGCCCAGTCCTGGGACTTCACTGATAGTCCAGTGGTTAAGACTGTCCTTCCAGTGCAGGGGGTGCAAGTGTGATCCGCGGTTGGGAAACTAAGATTCCACATGCCTCTGTGTGGCCAAAAAAAAACAGCAAAAGCCAAAAAAGAAATGCTCATCCCTGTCCACTTTTCCCTGATCCTCCCCAGACTTTGACGCAAAGAGGGGGGCTGGAAATGGGGCTCCCCTGATTTCCTGAAGTGACCTCAGCCCTCTTTATCGTGAAGGGTGTGAATCAATCCCCTTTACCCTTGTCCTCAACTCAGCTTTGAAACCAAATTCAAATAAACTTGAGCTCCATTTGTGCTATGGATATTTCCAGGAAAAGAAAATTGGGAAGAAGTTACTTTTTCTGGAAGAGATTTGCTTATTCAAACTGGTCACCAGGGCCAGCAACTCTGAGCTTAGGGGAAAAGGAGGGGGAATGGACCAGAAGTCACACGGTCACTCCTTCCCCAGCACTGACCCTTCAGTGTGGGTCAGAGCTGAAGAGAAAAAGTACTCATTAAGATAACTCACTAACTCAATAAACATGTTCTCAGGGTCAATTTGTGTGCCAGAAACAACACTGGAGTGATAAGGAAAAGATACGGCCTGTCCTCAGGGAGCTTACAGCTTCGTGAAATGGCCAATAGACTGGGAGAGACTGGTCCTGGACCCCTAATCTGAGCTGGCCCTTCTGTCCATCTGGAGCAGCCTCCTTATCTTAGGTGGAGAAGGGCAGGCCCCAAAGGAGGACAGCCTTGCCCAGTGGCCAGTGAATCAGGGGAAAGGGCTGGAAAACACCGGAGTGCAGGCTCGGGCTGTCGTGAGTGCTGAGCGGGGGCCCCCTCCCTTGCTGTCTCTCCTCCTGAGGACAGAGGATGGGGCCTCAGCACAGACACTGCATATGAACACGGTCACACCCCTGACAACGCGCTTTAGCCTCCCTTTTCCTCACACAGCCCCGTGAGGCAGGCAGGACGGCTGGTCACACACCCCTGCTGAGGCTAAGGGAGGAAACGCGGCC
>NW_024070212.1:105815364-105928485 GCF_014754425.2 Oryx dammah
CCCTGCTGAGGCTAAGGGAGGAAACGCGGCCGTGGGTGGCAGTGTCCGTGGCATGGAAGTTGGAGTCACATGTTTCAGTTGCGAGACCTTGGTCAGGACAGTTAACCTCTCTGAGTCTCAGTTTCTCCACCTGGAAAATGGGGGTATGCGGTTCTTCATAGTGGTGTTCTCCCTGAAGCTAGGACAGGATAGGTACCTGGAGAGGAAGTGTTCCAGTAGAGGCCAGTGTCGGCCTGCCTGGAAGTGCGCGGAGCTGAGGATGAAACTGAGAAAATGTTTTCCCTTAAAGTGACCATCTTCCTTCCGAGACCTGGATAAGGAACTCTGGCCGCTCGAGGGCTGAGGATGTCGAGGGGAGTCCTTAGGAAAAGCTTTCCAGAATAGGGAGCCGAGGGTACCACAGGACTTAAGGAGTTAACAGGCGGTGGGGGGGGGGGGGCGGGGAGGAGCCCCCCCAAGCCCCACATTGGCACAGCATGCTGGGACTTGCAGGCTGGCTGACCATCGTGTGGCGTAGGGGCTGCTGGGAAATGTAGTCACTGACCGGGTCCCGGCCGAGGTTCCGCACACCCAGCAGCGGTGACAGCTCAGGAGGTAGGCGGCAATAGCAGGGGGCCAGGAGTGAGTGCGGAGCAGGGAAGCCAGGGCAGGGCTGGGCAGGAGGGACTGGGCAAGCTGAGGGCTGGGTACCCTGTCCTGAGGCTGTCAGAACCGGACACCCGCAGCCTTTGGCTGATGCAATGTGGCCTGCTGGGCTGGGGGAGGGCCAAGGAGTAACGGGACACTTGCCCATCTCCAAGGCAAGAGGGACAGGACTGGAGTCCTGGTCCAGAATGAGACACTCCCTTCCCAAGATACATGCAGATACACCCCGACACCTCCCAGACAGCTGTTAGCAGAACTAACACTGCTTCCCCAAAAGGGAGGCAGAGCCCCCATCCTGGAGCAATAAAGACCATATCCTCCTCTCCAGTAATGGGACAGGGCACCGCACGGCCAGCAAGTAGACTGGACCCCACTAAGGAGCGACTGGATGCCCTGCAGGACAGAGGGCGGCATAGCAAATTGTACCTCCCATCAGAGGCAAAGGATGGCAAAGGGAGAGGAGGAGGGAGAGGATGGGGCCTCCTCTACCTTCTCCCAGCAGAGCCCCCCCTCCCTGCCAGCAACTCCATCACATCCCGGGTGACGTGTTGACCTAAAGAGCCTCCCTTCTGCCCTTCTCCAGGGTGTGCAGGGGCCGGCATGGACCAGTCTGTAGCCATCCAGGAGACCCTGGCTGATGGGGACTATTGCGTCATCATATCCTTCCCTGCAGCCTGCAGCTCCCAGCCCCAGGGCCTCCCTGCCTGGGCTTGGGAAGTGCAATGGCAGGTGTCTACGTGTCTCTCTGGTTGCCTCCCTCTCTCTGTGCCATGGGGGGAGGGGGACACAGGGGTGGAGGGAAGGAAACCAGTACTTACTAAGTACTCAGTTCTGGACTCTCTGCCTTATGCTTTAAATACTCAGTTATCCTCCCACCCCCTGTGAAGTTGGGGGTTTATATCCCTATTTCACAGATGAGGAAGGGTCGGAGAGGTGGAGGGACCTGCCCAGGGTCACACAGTAAACCTGCGTGTGTGAGGGCAGAGCAAGCCAGGGCAAGGCTAGTGGGGCAGGCCGGGCTAGGCAAGGCCTGGATGCAGGCTTCCTTTCCCTTTGCCTTGACCCTGAGCGGCAGGCGGTGCAAAGTGTGCTGTGCGAGGGCGACAGCAGGCAGAGCCGCCTCCTGGGACTCGTGCGCTGCCGTCTGGAGCGAGGTGGCCAGGAACACGCGTAAGTGATGGGGTTGGGCCTTGCCTGTTTGGGTTTATTGTTTCCATCGTCCCTCCAGCTGGATTTCACACCTTCTAGAACAGAGTCTGAGGCTTCTAGGATAATTATAATAATGATGGTTAATAGTTTCTGAACACTATATGGCCATCCCTATGTATTAATAGCTCATATAATCCTCAAAATCTGATGAGAAACCCCGTGGCCTGACTGTCTTGGATTCCAACCTAGGCTTTGTTACATCTTGAGCAAACGTCAATGTGTCCAAACTAAAGATTAAAGTGAGTTTCTGCATATAAAGTAGTTAAAATGCTGTGAAGCACGTAAAAAGGGCTCCATAAATGTTGCTAGTAACACCCACCTGTTACCCAGAAACAGAGCAAGAATAATGATCAAAGTTCTCACAGCTGAAAAGTGACCCCTGGGAAGGAGGAGCCTTAGACATTTTTGAACCCATTATCCTTCCTTTACAGATGGAAAAACTGAGGTTCAGGGAGGGAGAGGAGGAGGTGAGGATTGCCCTGTTTTTGTCACACACAGTCCTAGAATGCACAAGGGGGAGATTACGCATGGGTTTTACTAACAAAACGGGGTTAGTCCCCAAAGTGAAGCAAGTCCAGCCTTGATGACCCATCGGTTTCTGATGGGCACCATTGTGCAGAGAGGCATGAGCACACCCCCCAGGGACCAAGGAGGGAATGTGAGCCAAGCACCCTGAGGCTTCCACGGCGGACTGAGGAATGGCCGGGTATGCCCTGGCCTTACGATGCTTCCTGCCCTCAGTCTCTTCCTGTATACGCACCGGAGGATGGCCATTACCGGGGACGATGTCTCCTTGGACCAGATCGTGCCAGTCTCTCGGGATTTCACACTGGAAGAAGGTGCCACAGTGGGCGGGATGGGACGATCCCTCTCCTCAGGGCTCCCAGGTCATTTCTGCCCTTATTGGGGGTGGGGTGATGGGAGCAAGGATGATGCTCAATGGCTAAGGGCCTTTTCCTTTCCCTCCCTGCAGTGGCCCCGGATGGTGAGCTCTACATTCTTGGTGAGTGGTCCCTGCAGTCTGAGTTGGGTCCTTGGGCACAGGATCTGCAGAGAGAGGAGTGGGGTGAAGAGTACCCTCTGATCACCTCACTGTGGCACACAAGACCCTGTTGGATTAGCCCCGCTCATCAATCCAGTCACTCTCTTTCCTGCTTGCTGAACTTGGAACCCTCTGCTTTCCAAGCACCTCACACGTGACAAGTTTTCACCACGGAGCCTCTGCACATGCAGCTCCCTCCTCCTCAAAGCCCTCACTCCTTCAGGGCTTCACTTTCACACTCAGTTTCCCCAGAAAGCCTTTGTTGAGCTCCTGAGATTGTCTGTATCCTGAAAGTGTTTTTACCTCACACACATTCCTTTTTCTCATCCTTGCCACCTCTCTGTCATTCACAGTGATTTAATTACTTATATGCTGTGCCAACTCACTTCAGTCATGTCAGACTCTTTACTATGTAGCCTGCCAGGCTCCTCTGTCCATAGGATTCTCCAGGCAAGAATACTGGAGTGGGTTGCCATGCCCTCCTCCAGGGTATCTTCCTGACCCAGGGATCAAACCTGCGCCACTTAAGTCTCCTGCATTGGCAGACAGGTCCTTTACCACTAGCGCCACCTGGGAAGCCCCTAATTATCTATAGTGACCTGTTTAATATCTATCTTCTTTGCTAGACTGTCTAGTTCAATTCAGTTGCTCAATCGTGTCCAACTCTTTGCTACCCCATGGACTGCAGCACGCCAGGCTTCCCTGTCCATCACCAACTCCCGGAGCTTGCTCAAACTCATATCCGTCAGGTTGGTGATGTCATCCAACCATCTCATCCTCTGTTGTCCCCTTCTCCTCCTGCCTTCAATTTTTCCCAGCCTCAAAGTCTTTTCCAGTGAGTTAGTCCTTTGCATCAGGTGACCAATGTATTGAAGCTTCAGTTTCAGCATCTGTCCTTCCAGTGAACACCCAGGACTGATTTCCTTTAGGGTGGACTGGTTGGATCTCCTTGCAGTCCAAGGGACTCTCAAGAGTCTTCTCCAACACCACAGTTCAAAAGCATCAATTCTTCAGCACTCAGCTTTCTTTATGGTCCAACTCTCACATCCATACATGACTACTGGAAAAACCACAGCTACTGGAAAAACCACAGCTTTGACTAGATGGACCTTTGTCAGCAAAGTAGTGTCTCTGCTTTTTAATATGCTACCTAGGTTGGTCATAGCTTTTCTCCCAAGGAGTAGGCATCTTTTAATATCATGGCTGTAGTCACCATATGCAGTGGTTTTGGAGCCCAAGAAAATAAAGTCTCTCACTGTTCCCATTGTTTCCCCATCTACTTGCCATGAAGTGATGACTGGATCCCATGATCTTAGTAGTTTTAAGCCAGCTTTTTCACACTCCTCTTTCACTTTCATCAAGAGGCTCTTTAGATTCTCTTCACTTTTTTTTTTTTTTTTTTTTGCTGGACTATAGTCACAGTAGTGAAGTAGTAATTGTTATAAAAATATTGATAATAGAAATGAATATTTGGTCAAAGATGATCTTGGCCAGGTACTATGCTAAGAGCTTTACACACATCAGGTGGTGCTCTCCTCACAATTCTGTGAGGTCATCACTGCTTTCATTCCTATTTTATGGATGAGGTAATAGAGACCCAGAGAAATTAAGTAATTCAGTAAGTGGTAGGACCAGGATTCAAATTCAGACTACAGATCCTGGAGCCCACACTCTTGATCAGTCTGCTAGATTGCTCCTACTTATTCACTAGCTCAGCACATGTTTTGGGTACTCAGGTTTCGCTGTAAGCCAGACACCATCCACAGGCTGATCTCTTCAGCACGGTATTCCCAATGCCTAGCACGTCCCCGGCACAGCCGGGGAGACTGACTGCCAGACATACCCTCTGCCCACCTCTGTGTGCTTTTCACTCCGCTTGGGTGGTGGAGGGGTGGGTGGGGGAGCGGGTAGACTATAGTTAGGGAACTTGGTCTCTTCCATCTCCATCCAGAAGGCTATAGCAAGGCTTAGTGGATTTCAGAGCCTAGGTCCACCCCCTCTTGTAGACTGAGGGTGATGTTAATTTGGAGCTGGGGGTACAAGGGCTCCCTATTGTCCCAGCAACAGTCATTAAGTTGACCTATAAGTCAATTGCTTAAGGGTCAAAAGAGCTTTGGGAGCTTGCGCTGCTGACACTCCATTCTGGGGGCTCCAGCCTGAAGATGCACCTTAGCATCTCAGAGGCCAAGATCTCATGTCCTGCTTCCCCTGCACAGGCTCAGATGTCACCGTCCAGCTGGACACAGCAGAGCTCAGCCTCCTATTCCAGCTCCCCTTTGGTTCACACACCAGAACGTTCCTCCAGGAAGTCTCCAGGGCCTGTCCAGGTAGGTGAGACCTCAGGCTCCCTGTGGCAGGGGGCAGGGAGGGGGTGGCTGGGCATTGACCTCCCCACCACCAGTTGACTTTGCACTCACACTGCACAGTTTCTGTGCCCTCTTAAAGCTATTAGCATGAGGCCACAGTGCCCCCAGGTCACCAGCTGGCCACGGCATTTGTATTTCTGTTTTCCCATTTCTGGATCTGAGTTTTGACTCCAGCAGGGCCCCTTTGGCCTCCTTGCTCTGAGCAGGGCTGAACGGGGTGAGGTGTGATTCTAATACAGAGTCTTCTGTAAATTAGCAAGATCAGCAGCTTCTAGAGGCCCATCTTCCCTCTCTCTGCCATTGACAACTAGAACCAAGGCAAGTCTGCCCTTGAACCCTGTGCCCCACTGCAGCTGAGAAAATGGTCTAGCTTTGCATTAGCAGAGAGAGGTTAGTGGCCTCTAGGGCAGAATCTGTTTAGACTAGGAGATTAGCAAGGCAGGTAAAGGAGAGTTGTTCAGATCGGAAGATCAGTCAGAGAATATGCAAATTGGAGCCACCAGGTGCTGGAGCTTGGCTATTTACTCAGCACTGTTACTTCTTTCTTTCCTAGCCAGCATCTTTGTTCTGCAGAAATGGCGGGGGTGGGGTGGGGGAGAAGGGGCTCCCTTTCTATTGTGGTCTCATCGTGGAGCCTGAATGTCTGGCCACTCCAGCTTCGTTTGCCTGGTGTGCAGGAAGTGGACTGACTGGATGCAAACAGGGGAGTGTGCTAAAAGGAAACAAAATTATAGAGCCTTGAATGCTGAGTTAAAGGATTGATTCTCTAAGCAGGGGGAAATTCATCTCCAAACCTTCAACTAATAAGGATAACTTGTTTTATGAATATCATTGGTAGTTGTATGAGAAGCAATAATAGTTTATAGTCCTTGATTGATAATTTTGCCTGCATAAACACAAAAAGCCTTCAGTATATCTGCATCAAAAATGAATTCTTTAGAAGATAAATACTTTGATAGAAAATTGACCGAAGGAGATGGATAGTGCACAAAATAATACAAATGAACAATATCTTGAAGAAAAAGAAAAAGTATTTGATAAGGTTTTTTAACAAAAATAATAATAACAACCAAGAGTATGGACTTTGAAGCTATATGACCTCTTGCATTTGAAATTTGTCTTCGCTCTTCCTTAACTGTGTGACTTTGGGTATCACCTCTCTGAACCTTGGTTTTGTAGATTTTTTTTTTTTTTTACAGTCTTTGAAAAAATATTATTTGGCCGCACTGGTCTTAGTTGTGGCACCCTGGACCGATCATCTTCATTGCTGCACGTGGGATCTAGTTCCCTTAACAGGGATCGAACCTGGGGCCCCTGCACTGGGAACATTGAGTCCTAGCCACTGGACCACCAGGGAGGTCCCTCCCTTTCTTCCAGTTTTATTGAACTCTAGTTAACATACAGCATTGTGTAAGTTTAAGGTGCACAGCATAATGATTTGACTTAATATCTCATGAAATGATTTCCGCAATAAGTTTAGTGAACATCCATCATCTCATATAGATATAAAAATAAAGACATAGAAAAAAATATTTTTTCCTCATGATGAGACCTCATGATTTACTCTCTTAACAACTTTCATATATAACGTACAGCAGTGTTAGTTAGTTGTATTGTGTTGCACATCATATTTCTGTGAGTGCTCAGTCACTAAGTCATGTCCAACTCTTTGCAACCCCATGGACTGCAGCCTACCAAAGTCCTGTCTATGGGATTTCCCAGGCAAGAATACTTGAGTGGGTTGCCATTTTCTTTTCTAGGGGATCTTCCCGACCCCAGGGATCAGACCTATGTCTCTTGCATTGCCAGGTAGATTCTTTACCGCTGAGTCACCAGGGAAGCCCCATCATATTCCTAGTACTTAATTATCCTATAACTGAAGCTTTAGACTTTTTGACTACCTTCATGTAATCCTTCCTCCCCACTATGTTACCCCTCCCTCTGGTAACCACAAATCTGACCTCATTTTGAGTTTGCTTGATTGTAGATTTCTATATGTAAAGAATATCTTCCTGGGAATTCCCTGGCGATTCAGTAGTTAAGACTCTGAGGTCCATTGCAGAGGGCCTGGGGTTTAATCCCACAGGCTGCACAGCAAGACAAAAAAAAAAAAAAAAAGGGAATATCCTGGGGCTTCCCTGGTGGTTCAGTGGTTAAGGATCTGCCTTGCAATGCAAGGGACACTGATTCAGTCCCACATGGCTTAGGGCAACTAAGCCTGGCACCACAACTACTGGGCCTGCCTGCTCCAGCTACTGAAGGCTGAGTGCCCTAAAGCCTGTGTTCTGCAACAAGAGAAACCACCGCAAGGAGAAGCCTGCACACCGCAACTAGAGTAGTCCCTGCTCTCCGTACCTAGAGAAGGCCTGAGTGCAGGGACAAAGACTCAACACAGCCAAACATAAACACATATTTGGGAGGAAAAAAAAAGAGAGAATATGTTCCTCAGGGAATTGTGAGAATTAAATGAGATAATACATATGAAAATGCCCAGCACATAGTAGGAACTCAGAGACTATTTCCTCAGCTAACAGTCATCATGGACTTATTGTGTATTAGACACTGTTTGAAGAACTTGCAGCACATTATCTCATTTTCTTTACCACAACCCTTCAGGGCAGGTATTATATCTCCATCTTGCTGCTGCTGCTAAGTCACTTCAGTTGTGTCTGACTCTGTGCAACCCCATAGACGGCAGCCCACCAGGCTCCCCTGTCCCTGGGATTCTCCAGGCAAGAACACTGGAGTGGGTTGCTTACAGATGAGAAAACTGAGGTTCAGGGAGGGTAAGTGTCTTGCCCGAATACATAGCTGGTATAAACAATAGAGGCAGCATTAGACTGGATTAGAGAGTCTCCTCCAGAACCTGACCTCTTGAGTTTCGCTCTAATGCATCCTAAACTCATGCCAACCCATCCCATCTAAACTGCTCAGGGAAGATTTCATGTAGGTGGTGATGTTTAAACAGAGACTTGAAGGACAAGTGAGGTTTTTACCAAGCAGGCAACAAGGAGGAAAAGAGACATTTGGAGTTAAGAGCAAGTCACTGGGTGGGACTGAAGTTGGGGTGGGAGGATGCTGTGGGGTGAGCTGAGCCAGGAGAGGCCCACAGAGATAGTACATGAAGGGCCTTAAACAACCAACAAAGAGCTTGGACTTTTCTATAGCCTGTGGACAGCTGATGGAGTTTTCAAATGAGGAATGACAAGGCAGGATTTGCATGTTAGGAAAATTCCTCTGGCAACTGGTGCAGAAGAGGGGTACATCAAACAGGGAGATCAGTGGGGATGTATTTGCAGTGATTCAGGCATAAAAAATGAGACTTGGACCAGGGGCCATCATGGGGGTGGGGAGGAGAGGATGGACTGGAGAGATCAAACTGATGAGAATGAAGGTGCCGTGGAAACAGTGAGTTTGGGTTATGTTCACAACTTAACCTTCTGTGGTTACAACAGTGCCTACTGTGTGCGTATGCTCTGTCGTGTCCAACTTTGTGTGGCCCCCATGATTGTAGCCCGCCAGGCTCCTCTGTGCATGGAATTTTCCAGGCAAGAATACTAGAGAGGGTTGCCATTTCCTACTCCAGGGGATCTTCCCAACTCAGGGATCGAACCCGAGTCTCTTTGTCTCCTGCATTGGCAGACGGACTCTTTACCATTAGCACCACCTGGTAGGCACTCAATAAATATTTGTTGAATGGAGAAATGGAACTTGATATCTATCTGTGAGAATGAGAGAGGGAGAGAGAAGAGCTGATGATTTTCCTCTCTTAGGCTTACTCCTCTTCCCTACTCCTGGGGTCTACATGTGAGGTAACCAGCAAGGAAACTATACTAACTCAAGTTCTCTGAATAGCTGTTAAGATGGACTTCCTCAGGAAGGAATTGGGTGAGAGGGGACTCTCAGAGCCAACAGGCTCTTGGGAATCCATCTGCCCAACCCTTGCATTTTATAGATAAAGGGACCAGAGTCCAAGAAGAGGTTATAGGCGAAAGTAACCAGGTTTTTCCCACTCAGTCCTTGGTGAATAATATGCAGTACAAAAGGTCAGGGAGTGGAAGTGCCTTGGTCAAGAGATTGCAGTTAGAGAAAAGAATTAGCCACCATGAATTGAGTACCTACTGTGTGCCATAAATTTTTCTAGATAGTCAGATAACATACAACCACCATGTTCTTCTGTTGAGTCTTGTGAACAATACTAAAGTATAAGTATCTGTTTTATACATGATAGAGTAAACTGACACACGGTGCCTTACCAGAAGTCATTCATCAACTGAAGTAATACGACCAGGTTTGGAACCCCAAGCTATACCTGCACAGTCCATGGAGTCCAGAGGTTTTGGTTCAGATCCCAGCTCTGCCACTTCCTAGTTGTGAACAATATATTTAATCTCTTTGAGCCTTGGCTTTATTGTGTGTGAGTGTGTGTGTTTGTGTGTGTTTTGTTTTTGGCTGCACTGAGTGGCTTGTGTAATCTTAGTTCCCCTACCGGGGATTGAACCCATGCAGTGAAAGTGCAGCGCCCTAACCACTGGACCACTAGGGAATTCCCAAGCCTTGGCTTTATTATTTGTACAGTGGAAATATGAACTTGCCTTTACTTACTATTCCAAGGGTTTTGTGAGGATCAGATGAGGTACAGTATGGGTTAATAGCATGTAAATGCTGAAAATAATTTAAAAGCCGTGTCTGGCAGTGCCATAATCAGTCCTGCAACCCAAGTCTTTTCATTTATGATGTTCTTACAAATCCAATTCAGTTTGGTCAGGGTCATGCAGTTCTACAAGGGGGACAAGGAGGATAGCATAGGAAACAGCAAGTGTTTGGGAGTCAGGCATACCTGGGTTTGAGTGAGAGGCAGAGAGGACTCAAGAATTTCTAGAAAAGAGGAATGGCAATCTGGTTAAGAGGGAACCATGGAGCTTCTCTTGAAGGTGTATTTCATAGCAAGCACACTGCTTTTACTTAGAGAGTGTGTTTTTTGGAGAGGCCTGAGAGTTGCTGACGGAGATCATGGGTAGTTAAAGCCTCCAACCGGCTCTCTAGCACTGACATCTATTTGAATTCCCACTCTGCCACTCACTCTTCCACCTTAGACTGCACCTAAGCTGAGTTGCCATGGGATAATCATTGCCACGGAATAACAGTTTCCTTTCTCCTCAAATTAGTTGTGAGAATTAGGGACTTAATATACTTGTGAAGCACAGACCTAGGCACATAATTACCACCAGGTCGGAGGAGGTGGCGCTGGTCTATCTTGGTCCAGCACTTTGTTTTCATATTTATTATTGTATTTGAGTCTCAGGTGCACCCTGTGCGAGAGGGGAAACAGACTTCGAGCCTCCCCGAGAGGCTGATCGATTTGCTCACGGACGGACAACCGTGCCGAGGTGGAACCGGCTCTTCAAGCCCGTGGCTCAGTATTCCCTCCTTTTTCCTTCCACAGGCTTCGACCCAGCGACCCCAGATCCTGAGTTCCTGTGGCTGTCTCGATACAGGTGCACTGAACCGGAGACCGAGCCGCCCACGCCGCAAAGCTGGAATTCGGCCCCAGGCACCTGGCCGGGGCGTGCCAGAATTGGCGGAGGCAGGTATCGGTCTTGGAAGGCGCGAAAGGGATTGGAGGAGACCTCGCCTCAGGGACGGGCCCCGTTCTGTTTGGGGGCGGGGCTACGAAGCAGGCCGGCCTTCGATTGGCGAGGGTGGCACGCGGGGGCGGGCTCCTCTGGGGGGGCGGAGCGGCTCGGGCAGCGAGATGAAGAGCTTGAGGAAGCTGGCAGGGAAATGTCCGCCGCCGCCGGCTCTCGGGAGCGCGACTCTGCAGGTCTGGCGGGAGGTGGGAAGCTGGGCTGGGGCTTTGAGCCGGGGGCGGTAGCGGGCCTGGCCCTCGGGCGGGCGGGGTCTGCGGGGTTGTCCGGCGGACGCCTGGGGCGAAGACCAAGGTCCTGGCCCTACGGAGGCGGGGACACTGGGTCCGAAGGGCTCTGGGGATGTTAGTTCTCAGCCCGCTGTGATGAGGGCAGGCGCGGGCCAGTGGGGTATTCAGGAATCCCGAGGTCGGGATTGTGGTTGTAGTAAAGCTCTGTTCTTGCTTCGCTGTGTGACCCGGGGCAGGTGGCTGCCCCTCTCTGAGCTTCAGTTTCTCCATCCTGACGTTCGAGTCTGACTTGCGTTGGTGATGCACTCCCCATCACAGAACGTTCCTTTGGGTGAGGGCTGGTGTATGTACTGGGGCTGCCTGGCTCTCCTGTCGGTCCTCAGCCCCTCTGAGAGATTGGACTCTGCGCAGACCGGGAGTCCAGGAGAGCCCTGTCCACCCTGGGCCTGGAGACCACAGTGAGGTTACAGGTAAAAGAGACTAGGTTTTGTTTTGTTTTTCCCACCCGGCCCTTGCTGGATAAGGCTGTGCAGCACAAAAGGCCGATTGTTGAGCAGGAGATTGTCTTTTGGAGAGTGAGAGGCCCCCGGCTGAAATTTGGGTCAGTCTAGTGCTTTGGGAGGAGGTATTTTTTGTCCAGCTCCTGAATTTTCGGTCCGGGGCTCCCTGGTGTTTTTTATTCCTGGGTGTGCCCGTGCAGCTCCTGTTACGTCCAGGCTTTGGCGTGACCGTGAGTACCCACTTGTGTCCCATTTCTCAGCCACTTGCTAGAGAACTGTCAAGTGCCTGTGCAAGCGTGGGCTGGCACTCCACTTGCTCTTACCGCGCTTGGAAACTGTGAGGGGCGGGGGGGAATAACACATTGCACAAGTTTGTAAAATGAGAGGAAACGAAGCGAGCAAAGGACTTCCTCCGTGCTTGTGCTTCACCTTCTCTGCAGCCGCCGCAAGACGCGGTCACAGCACCCGATGGTGCTGATAGTTTGCGTGTCATGGGCTTATCTCAGTTATGAAGTGCTGATCTTGAGACAGCTTTTGCATCAGTTTCCATGACATTCTGGGCTCTGGTACTGGGACAGGTGAGAATTTAAGATCAAGAACATATCCTTCCCTGGCCCCTTGGAAAGAGGCTGCCAGCATCCAGACGGAAGACAGGCCCGATGGCAGCAGAAAGAGGTGGGTTCTGGCTTTTCGGCCAGCACGCCGGATCCTGTAGAAGCGCTTCATCTCTTGAATGGAGGGAGGTCTTCTGTGAGGAGTCGGGATGGCTCTGAAGCCACGGGGTCATGAATGCAAAGGGATCTCAGACTCTGTTGTGATCTTTCAAAAATCCCAAACTAGCTGCATGCTGGTGAAGAGTTACTGTCAAGGTGCTGGTTTCATTTTTAATTTGAAATTATTTGTCCCTCTCGTAATCCCTACAATAAATGGGATTACACTATCAAATGGTTGCTCATGTCACAATTGGTAAGAAATGGCAGCGGACCTCTAGTTCTGTTTGGGTAGCTGTGTTTGCAGAGTTCTTTGGTCTCAGAGGAGAGTCATGTCATCTACAACAAGTAGGGGGAACCCTTGGGGCCTCCTCTGAATGTCCCAGACAGTCCAGACCCAGTGGGAAACAGATAGGGAATTTGGTGCTTCCAGTATGCGTGTAATCAAAATACCCATTTCCTGATGGCTTGGGGAACCAACCCGAGCATTGCTTTAAAATGCTGTGTGTGATATGCATCAGGAGAAACAGGGCTTCTCCAAGGAGCTGACAGTGACAGAGGGATCTGATGATTCACAGAAGTGAGTGAGTGTGGGGTCGGCTCAGCAGGAGGGGGACCTTGTGGGACTAGTCAAGGTCTAGCTGTTTGGGGGGCAAAGAGAGTCTGGTTTTCACTCTCTGCCTTTGTTTTGGTAGAGAAAGGAAACATCTCACTTGGATGCATCTCTCCAAAATGTCCATTTTTTTCCCCCTTGATTTGTCTTTCCTGCATTCAGGAGTGTCAGGCCAAACTTGGTAGAGGTTGCAGAAAGGTGAAATGCAGCTAGTTTTCGTCTAGGGTCTGTTCTCAGGTTCAAACCAGGATCTTTGAGCTAAGTTGTGATGTGGAAGTGAGATATAAGCCTTGTTGAGTGACAGCCTGTTCATCTGATTCTCTTGGCCTCTTCAGGTGCCAAGACCTCACATGGGTCCCAGACAAGTAGCTGTTTTGAGAAGGGGATCTTTCTGCTTCTTCTCTTAGTTAATTGCTCTGTGGTATAGCTTTTTCTTTTCTTAAAAAGAAATAAAGAGAAATACCTTCCTGTTTCTGTTTAGCCAACTGAAGGTGCTTTTATCCAGAAAACCCCTTGGGGAATCTGCCTCTGACTCAGTGCTCACCCTGTCATTGTGTAAAATATTCACCTGCCTCATCCCACACATACTCAAAGACCTGGAGCTGTGTTCTGGAGGACTCTGAGCTATGGGCTAGAGAGGAAGCAGCCACTCAGAAGTCCCACTGGGGTTGTTCTGGGCTAATTTAACGAAATGGTAACAACAGACTCATTGCAGTGTTCTGAAGTGGTTTTCTGATTCCATGATTGATTGAAAACGAGATGGCTTTGTAGTAACTCAAATTCAGAATGAGATGCGCTATGGGTATTTTTTCTCTTGGACCCAGGAAATAAAGCATTGAAGTCTGTGTGGCCTGAGAAAGGAAATGAACGCTATTTATAACACAGGGTAGCATAAAGGGTAACCTAGATTAGTAGGGTAGAAGCCAGTGAGAATGTTGGAAAAACAGCCCCTGGGGTCAGTCAGTCTCCTTGCTCCTCCTCCTCCTCTTAATAAATAAAATCTGTGTGACTGACATACCCTTTTAGCACAGAAAATGAATTTTCCTAGATGTTTATCTTACACGTAGAACTCGTGCCCATCATCTCCACCTTTGTGGGAAGCTCTGCTGGCTCCTAAGCAAATTAATCTGGCTCACTTTGTTTCTTTAAACAAAAGAGAACTGTGTTCCTTTTTCTTCCTTCTTGTGTTGTTCCCCTCTCCATTCCCCTTGTGTTTGTTTCTTGAACAGGAGAACCCCCTGAAGACTTTTCTCTCCTTCAGAAAACAGGTTGTCGTGGAATTTTACAGTGGGAGCATGGAGCAAGTGAGATGACCCACAAACACTCCCTTAGAAGGGGCGCTTTGCACAGGAAAGTCCTCAGGGACAGAAGGTTCAGGAAGAGGGAGGCATCAATATTTACTAGAGGAAAGACAGTCTGGAGACAGAGATGCTCACTAGCTTGCTTGTTTTGTTTGCTGCTTAAAATCTACTGTAACAAACTTGTAGATTTTACCAGTGGTGCTTATGCGAACTGAAGCTCTAAGTATGAAGGCGGAGGGTTTGAGCAAAGTATATGTCTATGTGGCCTACTTTAATTTTTATTTTTACTACTACATGTTAGTATCACACTGGACATACCTCTTGACTTCCCTCTCTTCCGTCTGTAAGATAGGAGTGAAAGTTTGCCTCCTGGAAGGTCTCTTAGGAGTGGAAGAAATTCAGATTTTGAGGGGCGGTGGGGGGGGCTTCCACTGGGAAACCCGGTTAGGATTTGCAGATACCCACCTCCAAGAGCTTGGAAACTGGCTGCGCTCCTCGGGGCCTTTCCTGGGCTGGTTTGTTCCAAGTTATAACATTCCTTCTCTTCTTTACTCCTTTCCTTCCTCCAGTTTCTTTTCTGTCAATACAATCACTAAAAACCTCAGTCATCCTTGACTCTTCCCTCCCCATGTCTAATAACCACATTTGGTCCATTTTTTCCCTGCAATTTAAAAATCTTTTGAAAAGTAAAGAGATTAAGTCCCAGTGGTTCACGTTGGTGTCCTCCCACTTGACTAGTGCAGTGCTGACTCTGCAAGGCTTCTCCTGCGTCTCCTCCCTTGGGGCTTGCCTTAGAGGGTAACTTTTATCACGCCCTGCTGTTTTGTTTGTGAACTTGAACGCTGCACCACTCCCTATAGCCTGCGGAATAAAGTTCAGATTCTTTAATGGGACATCTAAGTCCTGCATGCCTGGCCTCAGCCCCTCTGTTGAGCCTTATCGTCCCCAACTCACCTTCATTTCCTCTTACTTCAGACCTGATTGCTTATTATTTCTGTGTTTTTTCATCTTTGTTGGCTGTTCATTCATCTGCATTTGTACAAGCTCGAACGTGCTACTCTTAGCATTTTGTATCCTGTCTCCTCCCCGAATGCCAGCCCAATGCCTTGTATACCAGTAGGTGCTCAAAAAATGTCTGTTGTCTTGGAGACCCGAAGCGGTCCTAGCTCCAGTGCTTTGTTGCCTGAAGGATGCCTGCCCCCTTCCTCTTTAAGCGGGTTCTGCCCTTCTTTCCACCCCTCAACCCCTTCCTGCTTTGCTTTTGCCCACTTCTCTTTCAGTTTTATCACCAGACCACAGACAGTTCACAGAAGGCCAGCACAGAGAGAGCCTGAAGGAAAAAGTCAAGTCATCTCTCCAGTAGCCTGTGACCACTATAACCTGTGGCTGAAAAGTAATTGCACGGTTGTAGTCTTTCCCCAGAAGCTAAGCTAGTGATATTTATTTAGTCCGTGCTAACCTAAATTGGGGGCTTCCCTGATGGCACAGGGGTAAAGAATCCACCTGCCAGTGTAGGAGATGCAGGTTCTGTGCCTGGATCAGGAAGATCCCCTGGAGGAGGAGACGGCAGCTCACTCCAGTATTCTTGCCTGGGAAATCTCATGGACAGAGGAGCCTGGCGGGCTACTGTCCATGGGGCCTCAAAGAGTCGGACACTACTGAGTGACTAAACAACAACAAGAGCTCAAGCTGGATTTGCATAGGGGGCAAATTGCATTTTGAGACCAGGGCTTACAGGTTTGCGGGGCCTGGGATGTGTCTTTAGAGATGCCTCTGCTCACGTGAATTGTTAAAGTCTATGGTGCTTTTTTCTAAAGCCATGAGATGGTGGGAAATGTTTTTTGTTTTTTAAAGAAAGGAAGACAAAAAGAAAGGACTAAGAAGCATGGTTATTTGATTTTCAAAAAAGTAACAGCACTATTTGGGTTGGTTACCATGTTGGACTAGGAATCATTGACTCTTTCCATTCTGTTTAATGCTGGGTGCCCTGGGCTATGGGCTTCTCTCAAGAGCTGTTTGCCCTGTGTGTGCTTTGTATTTAGTTCCCTTTGGTCATAAGAGTCAAATCCAAACTCCACATGGCATTCAAAGTCTTACAGTTTGGCCTTAATACACATAATAAAAACCTATTCCTAATAAATTAAAACAATAAAATTATAGTTATACATAAAAATCGATTACTATTATAACTGTTATCACTGGCAGTTAACATTTAGTAAACACTATGGGCCTCACCCAGTGCACAGAAAAGCTCTGTAAGAGGATGTCCATTTTTCACATGGAGAGACTAATGCTCAGAGAGGGTAAGTAACTGTGAGACTTCATGTCATCTGTTTGAATCTAATGCTTGAGCCCTAACCCTAACACTCTTCTTTTGTATCCCTTGATGCGTCTCAAGCAAAACTTTGTGTGTCTACTTATTTATACTACTTGTTATGACTTATTTCTGAGCATATCATGATGCCGTGTCTCTGCACTGAAATTATTTCCTCTGCCAGAAATGCTTTCTGCATGTCACCTTTTTCTGATAGTATTAGTTTTTGATTAACCGCAGACTCTTGACCCATATTCCCTGGGTTTGAATCCTGTCTGTACTGTTTAAAGGGCTTCCTGGTGGCTCAGAGGTTAAAGTGTCTGCCTGCGCCTGCCCGCAATGCGGGAGACCTGGATTCGATCCCTGGGTCGGGAAGATCCCCTGGAGAAAGAAATGGCAACCCACTCCAGTATTCTTGCCTGGAAAATCCCATGTTCAGAGGAGCCGGTGGGCTGCAGTCCACGGGGTCGCAGAGTCTAACACGACTGAGCGACTTCACTTCTGTACTGTTTATTAGCTGTGTGTTCTTGGGCAGGTTACTTACCCTCTCTGTACAGTGGAGATAATAATGCCATCTACCTCATGGAGGAGTTGTGAAGATTAAGTATACATACGGAGGTTAAAACCATGCCTGACATGCAGTAAGCCTTAAGTATTTGCGATTAATATTATTCATGATAATATTACTATCGTTGTCATCGTTAACACAGTCTGACTTTGGGTCTGGGTAACTAGATCGGGATCGGTCTGATTCCTTGTAAAGTGAATGAGTCTATTGCTAGTATGTGTTGCCTTGTCTTAGACTCAGAGAGGCCGTGGGATGGCCCCCTGGTGGTGTGTACCCAGCATCAAGAAGCATTAATCCTACCTATCGGAACTGCTGAGTAATTTGCTCACGTGGTTTTGCAGGTTCTTCTAGTGTGCTGGAAATGGAATGCCAGGGCCGGTGACTGAGGAGATAGGGACACCACCTCCTAGACTTGTCTAGTAGATGCTCAGAAAGGGGCAGGATATGATTGTCACCCAGTAGCAACAGCCACACACCCACACAGCCTATGCAGACCAGAGTGGTACTTTTGCTTTGTTATCCAGACTGACTAATCCTTTTCTCCATGTAGTATTTACTCCTAAGAGTTCATAGTTTCCTTGAAGATGTTGTGCTCATGTTGGCAAAAGGGAGGCTGTGGAGTTCTGTTAATGTCAACTGTGCCGTTTACTGGGCTAGCTCTGTTGCTGGGCATGTCTGCTCCCTCTTCTGGACCTCAGTATCCTTATTTGTAAAATGAGGCCAATAATCAGAAATAACACATGAAGCACGTAGCGCAAGCCTAGCTATTCATATATTAGCTATTCATATTAGAGGGGACTCGGCAAATGACCGTCAATCATTATATCAAGGCCCAAGCGGATGAGGAGTGGCAAGGCAGAGGGAAAAGAACTAACCATTCCTGCGTATGTGCTGTGTACCTGGCATTGTGCGAGGTTCTTGACCTGTTTAGAATTTCATTTGTTTATTCTTTTGGCCTCTCTTCAAGTGTAGTAGTGTTATCATCATTTTACAAATGAGGAAACAAATGAAGTAGTTTGCTTGAGGTTTCCTGTGAGGTTGTGCATGCAGCCGGTAAAATGGCCAGGTCATTTTATTCCAAAGCCCCATGGCTTTTCCAAAAACACTCAAATGACCCTTAAAATGCTAGACAAGTCATACAGACTGGAAGGCCTTCAGAATTGAGAGAAATGACTGCCGAGGGCTGGTGTGGTCGTGGAGGGCTTGGTGGGGGAGGAGTTGAGGCTGGACTTTGAGGAGAGGGGTGCAGAAGTCAGAGTGAGGGCGACGTGCACGGGGAACCTGTCTGTCGTTTCAGTCGGCTGTCTTCAGGTGGCAGATGGGGAGAGAGCGCAGGACCAGTTTGCAAAGGGCCTTTCCTGTGCCAGTCCAACCAGTTTTGGACCTTCACCTGCAGGCAGTGGTGTAATACTGGAAGTTTTAGAGCAGGGAGAGATGAAATCAGAGTTTAACCTGGCCAAGTCCAGAGACAAAATTGGCAGATAGTGTCAGGAGAAGCAGGAACCTCTCTCGTTGGGAGGCTTTTGATGTAACAGGCGAGGAGAGGAGGCCTGGGGGAAGGCAGTGGTGAGAATGAAGAGGCGGGTGGCTGACCGGCCCTGGCGGCCCAAGAAGAGTGGTGAGCGAAGGGCGGGTTGGCAAACCAGGGTGACAGGGAGATGACAGAGCTGTGACGGAAGGGAGAGCCCAGCGGAAGCCCAGAAGTCAAAGCTCAGCTTTACCTGGGACCCATCCATGCACAGAGACGTGAGCAGTGGAGGGCCTGATCCCAGTTACGGCTGGGTAGCTCTGTTTGGAACTGACTGTGATGGCCGGTGATTCCCGGAGAAGAGAAGAGCCAGATCTGGACCTGCAGTGGCCAGTGTGGTAGGCCCTAGTCAGTGTGGCTGTTTAAATTTACTCTAGGTATTTAAAATTAACAATTCAGTTACTCGTGCACTCTTGCCACATTTTAACTGTTCAGGGGTAGCTAGTAGCTACTCTTTGGGGCAGTGCACTTATAGAGCATTTCCATCATCTGTTGAATTGCACTGGTCTGGATCTTGGGAAAACCTGTGAAAAACTGGGGGACACGCAAGGGGAAACCAGGGCAAGAGGAGCTCAAAATAAATAGAGTACTTGAATTTTGATTTGAATTTGCTGGCTTGACTTCTAGAGCCCCTTCTGGTCATGCAGTGAGGGGGTAGCCTCGATTAATCATAGGAGAAGACAGCAGTCATAGGCAGATACTGTTATCTTTGTTTAGTTCAGGAAGCAGAAACTTAGAGAAGTGAGATAACTTCTTCAAGGTCATAGAGCTGGTAAGTAGCAGGGCCAGAAGTGGAACCAAGTCTGACTCCACAGCCTCTCTCTCTGTCTCTCTCTCTCTATATATATATATATGTGTGTGTGTGTGTGTACATATATATATATAGTGCTGTGTACATATATGTACATGCTATGTACAACAAAGCCTTTGACTGTGTGGATCACAACAAACTGGAAAATTCTTAAAGAAATGGGAATACCAGACCACCTTATCTGGTTCTGAGAAATGTGTATGCAGGTCAAGAAGCAACAGTTCGAACCAGACATGGAACAACGAACTGGTTCCAAATTGGGAAAGGAGTACATCAACGTTGTATATTGTTACCCTGCTTATTTAATTTATATGCAGAGTACATCGTGTGAAATGCCAGGGTGGATGAAGCACAAGCTGAAATCAAAATTGCCGAGAGAATTATTAGTAACCTCAGATACACAGATGACACCACCCTTATGGCAGAAAGCGAAGAGGAACTGAAGAGCCTCTTGATGAAAGTGAAAGAGGAGAGTGAAAAAGATGGCTTAAAACTCAACATTCAGAAAACTAAGATCATGGCATGCAGTCCCATCCTAGGTGGGGAAACAAGGGAAACACTGAGAGACGTTATTTTTTTTCACGGCAGATTGTGACTGCAGCCATGAAATTAAAAGATGCTTGCTCCTTGGAAGAAAAGCCTATACAGCATATTAAAAAGCAGAGACATTACTTTGCCGACAAAGCTCTGTCTAGTCAAAGCTAAGGTTTTTCCAGCAGTCATGTATGAATGTGAGAGTTGGACTGTAAAGAAAGCTGAGCACTGAAGAATTGATGCTTTTGAACTGTGGTATTGGAGAAGACTCTTGAGAGTCTGTTAGACTGTAAGGAGATCCAACCAGTCTATCCTAAGGGAAATTAGTCCTGAATATTCACTGGGAGGACTGATGCTGAAGTTGAACCTCCAGTACAGAAATCAATCACTGGCTACCTGATGCAAAGAACTGACTCAATGGAAAAGACTCTGATTCTGGGGAAGATTGAAGGCAGGAGGATGAGATGGTTAGGTGGCATCACCGACTCAGACATGAGTTTAAGCAAGCTTCACGAGTTGGTGACGTACAGGAAAGCCTGGCGCACTGAAGTCCATGGGGTCGCAAAGAGTCAGACATGACTCAGTGACTGAATTGAACGGAACTGATGTACATATATACTTCCCAGGTGGCGCTAGTGGTAAAGAACCTGTCGGCTAATGCAGGTGATGTAAGAGATGCTGGTTTGATCCCTAGGTTGGGATGCTCCCCTGGAGAAGGAAATGGCAACCCACTCCAGTATTCATGCCTGCAAAATCCCACGGACAGAGGAGCCTGGAGGGCTGCATACAGTCCATGGGGTCGCAGAGAGTCGGGCACGGCTGAGCAACTGAACTGAACGTGTTTGTGTGTATGTACTCAGTTGTGTCTGATTCTGTGCAACCCTGTGGACTGTATCCTGCCAGGTCCCTCTGTCCACGGGCCCTTCCAAGCAAGAATACTGGAGTGGGTAGCCGTTTCATACTCCAGGATGTGTGTATATAGTACTTATATATTTATAGCATGAAGTGAAGTGAAAGTAAGTCCCTCAGTCGTGTCCGATTCTTTGCGACCCCATGGTGCACAGTCCATGGAATTCTCCAGGCCAGAATTTACTGGAGTGGGTAGCCTTTCCCTTCTCCAGGGGATCTTCCCAACCCAGGGATTGAACCCAGGTCTCCCGCATTGCGGATGGATTCTTTACCAGCTGAGCCACAAAGGAAGCCCATGAATTATGCTGGATCATGGAAAAAGCAAGAGAGTTCCAGAAAAACATCTATTTCTGCTTTATTGACTATGCCAAAGCCTTTGACTGTGTGGATCACAATAAACTGTGGAAAATTCTGAAAGAGATAGGAATACCAGACCACCTGACCTACCTCTTGAGAAATCTGTATGCAGGTCAGGAAGCAACAGTTAGAACTGGACATGGAACAACAGACTGGTTCCAAATAGGAAAAGGAGTCCGTCAAGGCTGTATATTGTCACCCTGCTTATTTAACTTCTATGCAGAGTACATCATGAAAAACGCTGGATTGGAAGAAACACAAGCTGGAATCACGATTGCCGGGAGAAATATCAATAACCTCAGATATGCAGATGACACCACCCTTATGGCAGAAAGTGAAGAGGAACTAAAAAGCCTCTTGATGAAAGTGAAAGAGGAGAGTGAAAAAGTTGGCTTAAAGCTCAACATTCAGAAAACGAAGATCATGGCATCCGGTCCCATCACTTCATGGGAAATAGATAGGGAAATAGTGGAAACAGTGTCAGACTTTATTTTTTTTTGGCTCCAAAATCACTGCAGATGATGACTGCAGCCATGAAATTAAAAGACGCTTACTCCTTGGAAGAAAAGTTATGACCAACCTAGATAGCATATTAAAAAGCAGAGACATTACTTTGCCGACTAAGGTCCGTCTAGTCAAGGCTATGGTTTTTCCAGTAGTCATGTATGGATGTGAGAGTTGGACTGTGAAGAAGGCTGAGCGCCGAAGAATTGATGCTTTTGAACTGTGGTGTTGGAGAAGACTCTTGAGAGTCCCTTGGACTGCAAGGAGATCCAACCAGTCCATTCTGAAGGAGATCAACCCTGGGGATTTCTTTGGAAGGAATGATGCTAAAGCTGAAGCTCCAGTACTTTGGTCACCTCATGCTGACTCATTGGAAAAGACTCTGATGCTGGGAGGGATTGGGGGCAGGAGGAGAAGGGGACGACCGAGGATGAGATGGCTGGATGGCATCACTGACTTGATGGACGTGAATCTGAGTTAACGCCGGGAGTTGGTGATGGACAGGGAGGCCTGGCGTGCTACGGTTCATGGGGTTGCAAAGAGTTGGACATGACTGAGCGACTGAACTGAACTGAACTGAATATATATATACACCAAAAAATATATCTTATTTTATCTAACTTTGAAAGTACCTATAAGCAAAACGGAAAAAAAGAAATTACCACTGAGAAATAACTACTATTGACCTTTAGTGTATGCTTTTCTGACTTTCCCATGGGTCTATGTGTGTGTCTAAATATATACATATATATGTATATTTATAAACATGTGGTATATATGTACATAGACATACTCCAGTCTTTTCTGATGCATGTAGGCCATGCTCTTAACTACCACCCTTAATCCTTTATCAGCATTTCTGAAGTCCTAAAAGCTCTGAAGATGGGAAAAAAAATTTTTTTCCCTAAGTTTGGCTCAAGCTCAATTTGGCAGTTAAGACTTGTCTGAACTGAGAAGGAAACTATTTATAGGCTTTATTTATCCCACTAAGCATTACTACTCATAAGTTGCACTAAGGAGATATTGAAGTGATTGATTTCTGGATGTTCCCTTGACTCTGCTGGGTGCTGTATAGCATACAACACATATTATGTGTTACCTTTCTAAAATCCCCAAATTTTGAATTCCAAGATACACTTGGCCCCAAGGGTTTCAGATAAGGGCTTGTGGATCTGTATTAGGTTATACTGCTGCTTTAAGAATTTTCCATAGTTTGTTGTGACCCCACACAGTCAAAGGCTTTGGCATAGTCAATAAAGCAGATGTTTTCCTGGAATTCTCTTGCTTTTTTGATGATCCAGTAGATGTTGGCAATTTGATCTCTGGTTCCTCTGCCTTTTCTAAATCCAGCTTGAACATCTGGAAGTTCACGGTTCATGTACTGTTGAAGCCTGGCTTGGAGAATTTTGAGCATTACTTTGCTAGCCTGTGAGATGAGTGCAATTGTGCAGAAGTTTGAACATTCTTTGGCATTGCCTTTCTTTGGAATTGGAATGAAAACTGACCTTTTCCAGTCCTGTGGCCACTGTTAAGTTTTCCAAATTTGCTGGCATATTGAGTGCAGCACGTTCACAGCATCATCTTTCAGGATTTGAAATAGCTCAACTGGAATTCCATCACCTCCACTAGCTTGTTCTTAGTGGTGCTTCCTAAGGCCCACTTGACTTTGCAGTCCAGGAGTCTGGCTCTAGGTGAGTGATGAAACTAAAGAGCCTCTTGATGAAAGTGAACGAGGATTGTGAAAAAGTTGGCTTAAAGCTCAGCATTCAGAAAACTAAGATCATGGCATCCAGTCCAGTCACTTCATAGCAAACAGATGGGGAAACGATGGAAACAGTGAGAGACTTTATTTTTGGGGGGCTCCAAAATCACTGCAGATGGTGACTGCAGCTTTGAAATTAAAAGACGCTTCCTCCTTGGAAGAAAAGCTTTGACTGACCTAGACAGCCTATTAAAAAGCAGAGACATTACTTTGCCACCAAAGATCTATATAGTCAAAGCTGTGGTTTTTCCAGCAGCACATATGGATGTGACAATTGAACCATAAAGAAGGCTGAGCACTGAAGAACTGATGCTTTTGAACTGTGGTGCTGGAGAAGACTCTTGAGAGTCCCCTGGACTGCAAGGAGATCCAACCAGTCCATCCTAAAGAAAATCACTCCTGAATATTCATTGGAAGGACTGATGCTGAAGCTGAAATTCCAATACTTTGGCCACCTGATGTGAAGAACTGACTCACTAGAAAAGACCCTGGTGCTGGGAAGGATTGAAGGTGGGAGGAGAAGGGGACTACAGAGGATGAGATGGTTGGATGGCATCATGGACTCAGCGGACATGAGTTTGAGTAAGCTCCGGGTGTTGGTGATGGACAGGGAAGCCTGGTGTGCTGCAGTCCATGGGGTCACAAAGAGTCGGACACGACTGAGTGACTGAACGGAACTGATAGTGCTGGTTGGGCCAAAAACGGTGCCTCCAGGAGCAGTGTTACTATTTAGACAGGCGTGTGAGAGGGGTGTGGGTATAAGCAGTGCACAGAATTCACATGAAAAATGGTAGTTCTGCACATCTAGGTCAAGCTGCAGTTATCACTCTTGATTTACCTACTAGGAGGTTCTTACTTGGACATGGTTTCAATTGTAGGTATGAAAGGTGAGCATCAGAAAGCACCCAGAAAAAAAACAACCAGAAATTACTTTGATCTTAATCCTTGCCCTTAGGCTGTTTGTTCAGTATGTGTTTACTGACTGCCTGGTACATTTCATATGTTGTGGCAGGCTGGGATAGGGGTGTCCCAGGTGGCTCAGTGGGTAAAGAATCCACCTGCAACGCAGGAGATTTACCATAAGAGCATTCAATCCCCAGGTCCGGAAGATCCCCTGGAGAAGGAAATGGCAACCCACTCCGGTATTCTTGCCTGGGAAATCCCATGGACAGAGGAGCCTGGCAGGCTGCATTCCATGGGGTCACAAAGACATAGCATGCATGCATGGTAGGCTCGGGGCCACAGAGGAAAAACATCAGTCCCTGCTCCCAGAAGCTGCTGCTGTTGCTGCTGCTAAGTCGCTTCAGTTATGTCCGACTCTGTGCGACCCCATAGACGGCAGCCCACCAGGCTCCCCCGTCCCTGGGATTCTCCAGGCAAGGACACTGAAGTGGGTTGCTATTTCCTTCTCCAATGCATGAAAGTGAAAGTGAAGTCGCTCAGTCATGTCTGACTCTTCACAACCCCATAGACTGCAGCCTACTAGGCTCCTCCCTCCATATGATTTTCCAGGCAAGAGTACTGGAGTGGGGTGCCATTGCCCTCTCCCCAAGAAGCGGAGGTCTAGCTAAAGAAAAAAGATGGATGAAAAGAGTTAAAGGTAGTTACAGTTCCTTTGTGATAAATAAATGCCTTAGAGGTGAGCGAGCACTAGGTATGTAAGAAGGAGGAGAGTGCCCCAGAGGGCTTTTCAAAGGAGATAACTCCTGAGCTGAGTTTGAAGTTCCCTACATGAAGGTGTAATGGGCTTCCCTAGTGGCTCAGAGGTTAAAGCATCTGCCTCCAATGCGGGAGATCCGGGTTCGGTCCCTGGGTCGGGAAGATTCCCTGGAGAAGGAAATGGTAACCCACTCCAGTATTCTTGCCTGGAGGATCCCATGGACGGAGAAGCCTGGTAGGCTACAGTCCACGGGGTCACAAAGAGTCGGACATGACTGAGTGACTTCACCTTCACATGAAGGTGTATTTGAGGGGTGGTTAAGCTATACCGATGACCAGGGGTGGGTTGGAGGCAACATTTAAAAAGATAAATGTCACCCACCACCCTCGGCAGTGAAAGTGCAGAGTCCTAACCACTGGGTTACCCTTAAAAAGGTAAATGGTTTTGGTGTGACTGGATTAGGGGTGAGAAAGGAGTGTTTGTTTTAAAATCTCTGTTTATTCACAAATCTTGTTTTAAAAATTATTTGTTTATTTATGGTTGTGCTGCATGTTTGCTGCTGAGCACAGGCTTTCCCCAGACGAGGCGAGCGGGTATAAGTCTTCCTTCTCACTACAGTGGCCTCTCTCGTTGCCGAGCACAGGCTTTAGGCACACAGGCTTCAGCAGTGGCAGCACACGGACCTTGTTGCCCCGCAGCATGTAGAATCTTCCCAGACCAGAGATTGAACCTCTGTCCCCTGCATTGGAGGATGGATTTTAACCACTAGACCACCAGCAAAGTCCCGAGAGGAATGGTTTGAGTCAGGGGGTGTGGAAGATGGGTCTGGAGAGGTAGTCTGGGGCTAATTATAAAGGTTCTTGTATGTAGTACTTAGAGGTTTGGGTTTTGTTATGAAGGTGTTAGAAGTTATTAAGCCCTGCTTAATAAAGACCTGCTCAGATCTGCGTTTTCTTCTAGCAGCTGGCAGAATCCACTGGAGGGGATGAGAATGGCGGCAGGGAAATCCCTGAGTGTGCTTTCCAGGCATATTAAGGGCCTAAACTAAGACATGGCAGTAGGCATGGGGAGACGGTCGGGTATAAAAATATTTAGGAGAGAGGATTTATAGGACTTTGGGAACATGGGAAAACAATCCAGATGTCACTTGTTAGGTTGAGTGACAAGGGATTGGAGGTCTGAGGTTGGAAAAAGAGCAGAGAGGGAGTAGGGAAGCAGGAGAAGAGGAAGGGCAGGAAGCTGTGGCCAGAGAGGGAACCATGGGCTGTGCGATGGTGAACTTGGTAAAGAGCTGCTGACAGCCGACTTCCGTGCCAGATTCAGGAGAGAAGAAATTCCGAGAAGGCTGCCCTGTGGCTGGAAATTCCCCCAATGGTGCCTTAAAGTTTCCATACATGAAGTCATGAATGACGACGTTCCATTTCTTGCTGGACTGAGTCCTGAGAGAGATATGGGGTGGAGGGATCGACAAGATACAGGTCAGCAAGGTGGTTTCCCAGTCTGTACACTGCCCGCTCTGGATGGAAGCAAAGTCCGCAGGGACAAACCACTTGTTCCCCGAGACATAGCCCGACAGAGTCCTCAGAAAGCACTGACGTGCAGAAAGAGCCTAAGTGTTATTCCTAAGTTTGCCTTTGTGTGTCGTGAAGCTCTATGAGTTTTTCTTTTTTTAACTTTATAGATGAAGTAGACCCAAAGAGAGGAAGTAACACAGGAAGATGATGGTAGAGCTCGACTTCAACTTAAGTTTCCTATTGGTTACATTTAGTACATTGAGTACTGTTACTGCTCCAAGCCCCTGGAAAGTGGCATACAGATGACAAAGTCCTCATCTCATACAGCTTACATTTTAGTGGAAATAGCATCCAATTAAAAAAAATGAATACAGATGTATAAGATTTGGTATCAAATGGGATTAGTACTGAGGCACAGTCTTGTCTTCTGGAAGCTTACAGGCTAAATGGGTAGACAACACACAGCCATCAAGTCTGTGATAGGAGAAGTACAGGGAGCTATGGGAACATCCCTGTTAGAGCCTCTGAACCGGTCTGGGAGGAGTCAGAGAAGGCTTCTTAGAAGAAATGGCCTCTAAGATGTGCCGTACACCGGGGATTGGCTAACTACAGTCCCCTGGGCCAGAGCTGCCTGCTGGCTGCTTTGGGTACAGCCCATGAACTAAGAATAGTTTCTACATTTTTAAACGTTTGGAAAGAACTAAAAGAAAATAATATTTTGTGACATGTGGAAATTATGCAGTATGTAAACATCAGTGACCATAAAGTTTTATTGGAATACTGCCATGCTTATAGTTGCTTTAACACTCTAATGGCAGAGTTGAATAGTGGTAGAGACTATGAGGCCTGCAAAGCTAGGACGTTAACCCTCTGGCCGTTTACAGAAAAAGTTGTTTGCTAGCTCCTGGCCACAGGATGGGTAGGAGTTAGCCGTGTAAAGCAGAGTGAGGAAGAAGGAAGTCTGCTTCTGATGGGATCATTGTATAACTGCAGTAACTTTAATATACTTGGACTACAGCTTTCAAGGAGATAGGAGATAGGAGATAGTGATGTGGCTGGAGAGGTGGGCAGGAGCCAGACTGAGAAGACACTTGGCAGCTGTATTAAGGGGTTTGGATTTATCCAATGGGGAGCTTTTTAAAGGTGTTATATTATCAGATTTTCAAAAAATCCTCTGGCCACAGTGTGGAGATTAGATTAGAGAGGGTGGGGTGAGAGAGGAGGCAGGGAGATTAATTGAAGTCTCTTTCAACTAGTTCCAAGGAATTGTTGGTAACTTAAACTAGTAGAGAGACATTGGAGAATATATTGACTTGAGATGCAATTTAGGAAGCAGAATTGAAAGCCCTTGGTGATTGATTAGAGGCATTGAAATGTAATTATTTTCATGTTGTAAATGACTGTGTTTTCTTTCTCAACTCCAAAGTTGTTTTTTTTTTTTCCTCCCATTGCTGTGAACGCATGGTTGACAAATCCATGTTTAGTAATAGTCTTCAGAGCAGAATTCCTTAGTGATGCTTCACGCCCACAGTGCTCCATGTACCTTGTGTATCGAAGCAGCATCTCTCTATGACTTCTTCACGCAGTCCCCTGTTGACGAGGAATCTGGCTTTTAAGGAGCAAAGAAGCAATAAATTGGCAGATTAATTTTCCTTTTCTGGTTTCTCTTGGTTTGCCAGCTTTCCCCATATATTTCTTTGTTGCAAGTCCTCGGGCTCCTTGGTTTTCAGGGCAGTTTGTTGACGACAAGGGCTACTCATGTTCTAGAGCATGTTCTAGGCCTTCCCAGTTTTACTTCTCTCACCTTTGCCTTCTTTGTCCTTGAAGCTGAAGTCTCACTCACAGTAAATGGTAATAACATCACTACATTATATTTCATAATATATTGTGTGGCTTTCAAAGTGCTTACTCACATGCCAGCTATTTGATCCCCACAATAAACCTGTGAGGAAGGCAAGACAGGTCAGGTTACTGAGATCAGGGGACGTTAGATGGTTGCCCAAAGTCAAAAGATTAAAAACCAGCAGAGCTGATGATACATCTTAGGTCTGCAGATTTCTTAGCTTTGTTCCTTCTGTAATGCATTCCATCTCCAAGAAAAGCGGGTCAGACTAGTTGGGAGAGTTGTGTTTTCAGCAGTAAAGACATCTGGATGAAATACCTCCCTCCACCACCGCCCCCACCCCCCACCCCCATCCTGGACCTGCTCTGTGGGAACTTCATACAGACACTAGTTTAGGCCTTTCCTATGCCTTCAAGCAATATGTAAACCACCATTAATTCCCAGACCAAAGTTTGAGAAGCTGTGGTCTGTATGGTAGAGCAGCAGTCCCTAACCTTTTGGCACTAGGGACCAATTTCATGGAAGACAATTATTTTTCCGAGGGCCAGGGGGTGGGGAGATGGTTTCTCCCCGCCCCTTGATGATTCAAATGCATTACATTTATTGTGCACTTTATTTTTATTATTATTACATCAGCTCCACTTCAGGTCATCAGGCATTAGACGCCAGAGGTTGGGGACCCCTGCATTAAAACATAGATGTGTTTTCATTCCTTCCCTCCCCCCCCCAGGTGGTTCTTCCTCTGACGAGCTGAGACCAAATGTGAAGGGCCTGCCTGTGGACCAAAGCTCCTGGGGTCAGAATAAACCAGAAAACTCGCTCTCAAGGTAACGCAGCTCTCCCTGCACTTGTGCCTCTTGGGGCCACGGTTTTCCTCACTGAAGAGCTGAGGCCACTACGGTGCATAACGTATGCTGCCCCACAGTCGCTGGCCTCGGGCACGTTAGACTTTTATTCAGCATTTACTGTGTAATGTGCCACACATCATACACTTACACGGATCATCTTCCCTTAACCTAAGAGGTAAGTTTCTCTGTTTCACAAGTAGGGAAACAGATGAAGAAGAGACATTTTATAACTCACCCAAGATCCAGAACTAGCAGCTGGCAGATCTAGGATCCGAAACTGAAGCCTAACCCTACCTTGGAAATGTAGATCAGAAACATTTGATTTCTTCCCCTCGTTCTTTTAGAAGTTTCTTCACTCTGAAGATACTTCTTTTCCCTTCGTTTTTATTTACTCCTTTCTTTTTTCTAATGCCGTTATATTTAGTGTATACTCCAGTTCCCCCTACTGATCATAGCTGGAATCATCTGGTCAAGATAAAAGCTTCCATGTGTCTGGCTTCCCAGCTGGCTCAGACGGTAAAGAATCTGCCTGCAATGCAGGCGACCTGGGTTCCATCCCTGGGTTGAGAAGATCCTCTGGAGAAAGGAATGGCAACCCACTCCAGTACTTTTGCCTGGAGAAGTCCATGGACAAAGGAGCCTGGTGCACTACAGTACATGGGGCCACAAGGAGTCGGACACAGCTGAGCTATTAACACTTTCACTTTAAATTATGCACTTAAATAGCAATGAACAATCCCTGTGCTTTAAATGTAGCTAAACCTATCATTCTCAACTCACTTTTGAGCCTTCCTGATACACATAGATGCATTTTTACATAGCCTTCATTAGTATATATTAATACATGACCATCTAATATTAAGTACTTAAATGGCATATATGAATAAATGTCAGAAATTGTCTCAAGTGTTTTATATAATATATCTTAGTTCATTAAGTAATTTCAACAAAAGGTTTTGAGCATTTATTAGGATTCTGTTATATGTCAAATTTCCCTTAACTTTATATTTATTTTTCTTTAACCTTAAATGTTGGCATTTGAATAATTTTTAGTATGGCTATGAAAACTACACAAATAATAATAAAATATAAATTTTTACTGCTTTTCTTTTTTATTACAGATTATTCCTGTGGAATAGAGATACGGTAGAATTATCAAGTCAAAAGATCTAGACAGTTGTATAGTCTTGTTACATGAGACCCAGAGTCCAGAAAGAACACTGTCTAAACCGAGTTCTAATTCACAGTCTGCTGCCATCCAGCCTCATGATGTTGGGTCTCATTTTTCTCATTTGAAAAATGAAGGGTTAGATAGATTATCTTCCAGGTTTCCTTCTGGTCTGAGATTCTATGAATCAATGTACTATACAATCAACAACATATAAGGGGCCCTCCCTGGTGGTCCAGTGATTAACGCTCTGCATTTTCACTGCAGGGGGCTTGGGTTCGATTCCCTGGTAGGGGAACTAAGATCCTGCATGTCGTGTGGTATGGCCAAAAAAAATATGATGAAAACTTTTTCTCTCTCTTTTTTTACCCCCCCCCCCTTTTTTTTTAGGCACATGGGCTTAGTTGCTTCACAGCATGTAGGCTCTTCCCGGATCAGGGATCAAATTGAGGTCTCTTGCATTGGCAGACAGATTCTTTTGCCACTGAGCCACCAGGGAAGCCCTGATAAAAACTTTCTATAGAAACATTTTTGTTTGTTTGTTTTTCTAGACAGAACAAGTCCAAATCTGAAATAAGCAACATGGTTCGCTCCTCTACTATCACAGTATCAGACAAGGCTCACATTTTATCCATGCAGAAGTTTGGACTGCGAGATACAATTGTGAAATCACATCTAATACAGAAAGAAGAGGATTATACCTACATCCAGAACTTCAGGTAGCTCTCTGGATCTTAGACTGTTTCCACAGCCAAGTGATCACTCAGCTCTCTGAAATAGAAGCGCTTCCTCTGTACCCTACAGAATCACTCCCATCATTTTCTCAATGAGTGATTCCTTTCACTCTTCCTTGGCAGGCATTTATTCTGTGCCTTTTGTGGTATGGTGGGAAGGACATAACTTGTAACAAACAGTTGCAGAAATATTTGAAGATACCCCTGTGTGGAAGGAGGAGAGAGATCTTGATTTTTGGTTATGCCTCTGTGTATCTCTAGGTCATTTGGGGCCTTTAAAGAAAGTTGTTTGAATTGAAATTAATCACATGAAGTTAGTGATTGGTAATCTTTTTAGACAAAATGATTGAAAATTACATGAATAAACGGTGCAGGTTTGCCAGGTCTTTTAAAATCACTGCATTGGGACTATAAGACAAAGTAATGTTGCTTCTAGGGATCTAGATAGTGAATTGTCTTAGGGAGTTTGGGATGGACATGTACACACTGTTATATTTAAAATGGATAACCAACAAGGACCTGCTGTAGAGCACGTGGAACTCTGCTCAATGTTATGTAGCAGCCTGGATGGGAGGGGAGTTTGGGGGAGAATGGATGCATGTATATGTATGACTGAGTTCCCTTGCTGCTTACCTGAAACTATCACAACATTGTTAATCGGCTATACCCCAATACAAAATAAAAAGTTTCCAAAAAAAAAACAAAAAGTTTCCAAAAAAAAAAACAGAAAAAAGCCCTAGTGAATTATGTGAACACTGGTATTGCTTTCTTTCCAAAAGTAGTTGCCAGGGTACTTTTCTTTTCTTTTTTCATTTCAGTAGCACACACAGGACATAGTCATTTTGTGACTGTGACTGTCTAATGGCTATTAATGCTAAGTAGAAATGTTCAAAGTGGGTCTCTACTGTCTGAAGTTATCCCAAAAGCAACAAATGTCCTGGCAGACGCAGGTCACCCCTTGGTGCCACAGCCACTTGTCTAGGATGGCCGTGACGTTTCTGAAGTCTTCAAATTCCAGCCCAGAGAGACTGAAACCAGCCAGAGTCAGCATCCAGTGCTCTCCCCGTCGTGTCCATAGTTCTCCCAAGTGACCAGTGGATTGTCTTTGGCAACAGATTTTTTGTAGGAACGTACAATGTGAATGGACAGTCCCCCAAGGAGTGCCTCCGGCCCTGGCTCAGCCACGATACCCAGGCCCCAGATGTGTACTGTGTGGGGTGAGTGTCTTCTAATTGTCTCTGCATTTTTCAGAATGTGTAGCTGTGGTTGAAGGGATGGGGGCATGAATCTGTAACTGAGACTTCACAGCAGGTGAAGGGATTGAAGAACGAGCATATGCTTAATAACAGCTGCTCCTCTGTTCCTATGCTTCCTCGTAGTAAACAAATTTCTGGCACTATTAAAGTGATGTGCTTGGTACTGGAATGCTAATATTTAATTTTGAGTGCAACCCTCTGTTAAAAGCATATACCTTGAACTGAATTTTATTACTTAGACATTCAAAGCTTTGTTGGTTACAAAGCAAAAATATCTTTTGTGAGGGAAGGAAGGTTAAAAGGAAAGAAAAGGCCCCATCCAAGGACTTCCTTGGTGGTCCAGTGGCTTAGACTGTGCTCCTGATGCAGGGGACCTAGGTTCAATCCCTGGTGGATCCTACAGGCCACCTTGAAGATCCTTTGTGCCACAACTAAGACCTGAAAATGAAAGGGAAAGTCACTCAGTCGTGTCTGACTCTTTGTGACCCCATGGACTATACAGTCCATGGAATTCTCCAGGCCAGAATACTGGAGTGGGTAGTCTTTCCCTTCTCTAGGGGATCTTCCCAATCCAGGGATCAAACCCAGGTCTCCCACACTGCAGGCAGATTCTTTACCAGCTGAGCCACAAGGGAAGCCCAACTAAGACCTGGCACAGCCAAATAATTAAATATTTTAAAAGGGAGGGCCCCATCCATCAGTCTTTTTTTTTTTCCCCACACCTACTATCTTCTTACCACTGTACCAAATATTGTTGTTGGGGAGGGAGCAGCAAAGAAGCCTGGGTGGTAACGTGTAAAGCAACTAGAATTTGGAATTTATAGAGAGCTAGGTTTCAATCCGAAGAAGGCAATGGCACCCCACTCCAGTACTCTTGCCTGGGAAATCCCGTGGACAGAGGAGCCTCGTAGGCTGCAGTCCATGAGGTCGCTAAGAGTCAGACACGACTGAGTGACTTCACTTTCACTTTTCACTTTCATGCATTGGAGAAGGAAATGGCAACCCACTCCAGTGTTCTTGCCTGGAGAATCCCAGGGACAGGGGAGCCTGGTGGGCTGCTGTCTATGGGGTCACACAGAGTCGGACACGACTGATGCGACTTAGCAGCAGTAGCAGGTTTCAATCTCGGAGAAGGCAGTGGTAACCCACTCCCGTACTCTTGCCTGAAAAATCCCGTGGATGGAGGCACCTGGTAGGGTGCAGTCCATGCGGTCGCGAAGAGTCAGATACAACTGAGCGACTTCACTTTCACTTTTCACTTTCATGCATTGGAGAAAGAAATGGCAACCCACTCCAGTGTTCTTGCCTGGAAAGTCCCAGGGACGGCGGAGCCTGGTAGGCTGCCATCTATGGGGTTGCACAGGTCAGACACGACTGAAGCGACTTAGCAGCAGCCTCAGGTTTCAATCTATTTGCCGCCTGGTGCTTATGTGAGCTAGTGATCTCAGATGTAAAGACTGGAAACTCTTCCAAGTACTTCAGGCTCATTATGAAGATGAAAAGGGCCACTGCTTGAGAAAGCACCTGGTACGTTCCTGGGCCTTTAGTCCTTTGTCTCTAAGTGTTTGTTTTTCTTCTTCTTTGAGGATCCTGCAGTTTAGCTAGAAAGATAGGCCTTACACAGCTTAACCAATCTGAGAATGTGCCATCTCGCACATTACCCTTCTCTACTCCCTGACTGGTTGCTTCTCCTAATAGGTTCCAGGAGCTTGATCTGAGTAAGGAAGCCTTTTTCTTCCATGATACCCCAAAGGAGGAAGAGTGGTTTAAAGCTGTATCAGAGGGTCTTCATCCAGACGCCAAATATGCAAAGGTATGAGAAGAGTCTGGGACCTTCTGACTTTGTGTTGCCATGCGGGGAAATGCTAAGACAACTTTTCACTTCCGCTGCGACTTTCATCAAAAGCCAAGCCCTTCCCTGGTGGTCCAGAGCTTGAGACTCTGCCTGCCAATGCAGAGGACATGGGTTCGATCCCTGGTCCGGGAAGATCCCACGTGCCTCAGGGCAAGTAAGCCCACGAGCAGCAACTGCCGAGCCCACACACTACAGCTATGGAAGCCTGCATTTCTCGAGCCTGTGCTCCATAGAACCACCGCAATGAGAAGCCCGCACACCGCAACGAGTAGCCCCCACCTCTCAGCAACTAGAGAAGGCCCCTTCACAGCAGTGATGACACAGCCAGCTAGAAAGGAAGGGAGGAAGGAAGTCCTATTGATGCTCTGATGTTCAGTTCCAGGAGCGGCTTCTCAGGTCTCGGCACCTGTAGGCTGCTGAGGTTATCACAGGGTGTGGCCAGTGAGTCGATCAGGTAATTACCCAGTTTCCTGGTGTGGAGCAGGAGATACAGGAGTCCTCACAGCCAGCTTCTCGTCCACTTTTCCTTTCAACTCCCCATTAATGCCGTGACTTCAACGCATGTTTCTCTTCCAGGTGAAGCTCATCCGACTGGTTGGGATTATGCTGCTGCTATATGTCAAACAGGAGCATGCCGCGTACATCTCAGAAGTGGAAGCTGAGACGGTGGGGACAGGAATCATGGGGAGAATGGTGAGTTCCTGGTTGGTACAGGGAGGGCCTTGGTCCCTAAGGTCTCGAGCCTGCTTCTCATGATACCACAACTACCTGTGTCCCAGCTTGAGGGTACTGGCATCACCAGATGACCTGTCCCCTCATGATCTAGCAGGAACTGATGGAGGAGGCCATTCTGAAATTGTATTTTAGTGACTTGCTGGCCGACTTGCCCAGTTAGCCCTCATCCTCACGGCCGCTCCACTCTGTAGCCTCCAAGTGGGTCCTTCCATTTAATGTATGACCCATGTCGCAGAAGCTTTATTGGATCACCAAGGGAAAGAAAGAAAGAATGCTAATAATAGGTTTACCATTTTTCTTCTTGAAGCTGTCAAAGTCCTCCTCTTAGGTTGCGAGCTTAGCTTCCCGGGCTGGGGGTGGGGTGTGGGGTGGGGGTGGGGAGTGTGTGGCTTGCCTGTGATCTATTGCAGAGTGGACTCGCCTTCACCGCTGGCTGCCTGGTCCTTCTGTCTTCTTGCGTTTGTTTTCCCACCTATAAATATGCAACCCTGCTTTACTCATCTCCCAGGATTGTGACACAGACTGACTAAAAGAGAACATTTTGAAAGCCCACGGGTTTGAATGACTATCACAGTAAGGTTGGGAACTGTGCCTTTTCTGGGCTCCCTTTCACAGGGTAACAAAGGGGGCGTGGCCATCCGGTTCCAGTTTCACAACACCAGCATCTGCGTGGTCAATTCCCACCTGGCAGCCCACACGGAGGAGTACGAGAGGAGGAACCAGGACTACAAAGACATTTGTTCTCGAATGCAGTTCTGTCAGGTCGACCCAAGCCTGCCCCCTCTCACCATCAGCAAGCACGAGTGAGTCTGGCCTTCCACCCCGAGTAGTGTGCCGGGCCGCACAGTCCAAGCTGAGGGCTCTCTGTTTCATTAGGGAGGGGACCGGGGGCGGCTTCCCACCACCTGAGCGGGAACTCTCAGCCAACTCTCGGTTATACAGGGATTACACCTCTTGGAAATTTTTAGTTTCCCCACTTACCATCTGGCCAACCTCTCGAATTTTCTCAGACACACCATTTGTTCCTGGAAAATGTGTAAGATATTTTTTTAACACAGTCCGCCTTGATGCAGTATCATGAGAAAAGCCTCGCCAGAGCGGGCGTCTTGAGCACAGGTTTTAGAAGTATGGTTCAGGGCTCTGCCTGCCTGTTGTCTCCAGAAGCATGTGCGGTTGAGGATGGGGCTGCATTTCCCAGTCTTTACGCCGTCTTTTTCGCCTCTTGATTCAACATTCTGGAGCTGTGGTTGCAGCTGCTTGGGGTGTCTGGTGCTAATGTTCATTCTCTTTATTTCATTTATCTCCAGTACTTGCTCTCTGTCTAAACTCAAGGCATATTGGAATTTTAGACTTTACAGTAACACTTGAAACTTACGCCCCTTCTTCTTATAACAAGGAAGAAGCCACTGGGGCTGTGGTGTCTGCCAGGGAGTACACAGAGCCCAGCCTCTCATCCGCCTGCTGCGTCTGTAGGACCATCTTGATTGGTGTGCTGGAAGCTGCCAGAATGGCTTTCCGTCTCCAGGGGACCTAGCAGGCACTGGGTCTTGCATTCTGCTGACCCAGCAGCATCCCAGTGTGTGAGGCTGCATGTCAGCTTGTTTGCATTTAGCTCGTGGGTGCATTCATTTTGGTGTCTGTGTGCTGCCACGCGGCTTCTCTCATAACCTGGCTCCTGGCTTCACGTAGAGCAGTATTGGTCTTCACGGAATGTGCAGTGTCACCTGGGAGCATCCAGTGATCATGTTCCCAAAGCAGCAGGTGTAAGAAAACACCTGTTGCGTTCTGCAGAAGGAGCTGGCTGGTAACGCAGTGGTGGTTAAACTGAGACGCCACTGGACAGGTCAGGCTTTGTTTCAGAGGAACTCTGCTCCAGAAACAAAGGCCAAGAGCGTGCCTTGGGGGCTGGAGTGTGCATGGAGGCAGAGGCAGCATCGTGGCATCATCTGGCTTGGGGTCCCCGAGTGATTGACAGGACTCCTAATACTTGATCTTTCCCCCTCTTCCCAGGAGAGGTAAATTATTGTCTTGCTTTTAGATCTTATTAGACTATCTTGCCAGCTGTGCTTGGTTGCTTCAGTCGTGTCTGACTCTTTGTGACCCTATGGACTGTAGCCTGCCAGGCTCCTCTGTCCATGGGACTCTCCAGGCAAGAATACTGGAGTGGGTTGCCATGCCCTCCTCCCTTTCCAGCTGTATGGGAATAAAATAGTCAAGGAGAACACAAGGCTGTTGCCGGTGAACTTGGAGCAAGATAACTGAGTAAGCGGCATGCTAGACATGATGTTAAATGGGATGGCAAGAGGAAAAGAGACCCTGAGCAGCCAAGTTCCTTCCCCGCGCAGCTCCCGAGACGTAGCCTCCGGGGCCTTCTGTCTGAAGCGCAGCGGATAGGGTGGGCGAAGCTCCTCCTAACCCCTGTGCCCTTTGTGCTCTGTCCCCGCAGTGTGATCTTGTGGCTGGGGGACCTCAACTACAGGATAGAAGATCCGGATGTGGAAAAAGTGAAAAAACTCGTCGAAGAGAAGGCCTTTCAAACGCTGTATGCGTATGACCAGGTACCAGCGGCCACCCGGGCGCTCTTCAGGCAGCTGTCGTTGCCCTTCCCACGCCCCATGGGAGGGCGCAGAAAGCCTGGCTGCCCAGCTGCGCCTCTTCTTCCTCGTCTGGGGAGCTGGTGCCCACCGTTCCTTTCTTTCCTCCATCTGTGCTGCCTCTCCTACAGCTGTCTGCCCCACTTGCCCTTGAGGTTTGTCTCCCTTGGAGGCAAGAGCTATTCTCTTTCTCTCTGTCTCGTTTGCGCCCATTCATTCAGTCATTCAAGTTGGGGCCAAAAGGGAGCCAAGCTTCTCATCAAGACAATATTAGTCCTCTGTATATTTCGGATGATTTACTGATGTTTCGAATGGGCCCCCCGTGCCCGCTGCCCCTGCCCCTCAGCAGACCTGTGCCGTGTGCTGGACCACTCTTTTTCTGAAGGGCTGTCTTCACTTCCAGAAAGAATCCGTTGTGTCCCCTGCTAGCCTCTACCGTTGTTTGGGTTATCATTCCTTTCTCAGAGCATTAGCTCTTTCCCAGGATATGAGAAACCTGTTTCTCTCAGACGTTCTTCAGGGTAGTCCTCTCAAGAGATTCTGAAACTGTTCAAGCGGTCAGAGTTGTTTGGGATGTCACAGTCCTTTTTCTTTCTAGCCTGTATCTCCCTTTTAATCATCTTTGTATTGTCGTTAGTCTAAATCTTTCTGTTACCTTTATTTTTCTCCCAGTGAGATCAATTAAGGGGAAAAAAATCCCAAGTCTGTTACGTCTTTCTTTATAGAATAATCTCTTTAGTGACCCATTTTTCTCTCTCATTCTTTTCCTTGGTAAATTAGTCTCTTTATTCCCCTTTTCAGCATTATCCCTTGTCTGTCTTTTTTCTAGACTGCAGCATTCTTATTTCCCTGGGAGTTCAATACCATCTCTTCTTCCCTTTTCTGGTCTCTCCTTAAGTAATAGTAACCAGTTTGTGTGTTTCCTTGCTTTCCAAATGGTTTCAAGATTTATATTTACCCTTTTTTTTTAAATTTATTTTTTACTATTCTTATTTTGGCTATGCTCAGTCTTTGTTGTGGTTTGCAGGCTCCAGGGCATGCAGGCTCCGTAGTTGCCACATGAGGGCTTAGTTGCTCCGAGGTATGCAGGATCTTAGTTCCCCCAACCAGGGGTCAAAGCCAAGTCCACGGTATTGGAAGGTAGATTCTCAGCCACCAGACCATCAAGAAAGTCCTCATATTTACCCATTTAAGAGTCACCTTGGACTTCCCTGGTGGTCCAGGAGTTAAGACTGTGCTTCTATTGTAGGGGTGTGGGTTCAATCCCTGGTCTGGGAAGTTCCGTATGCCATGCAGTGCATCCAGAAAAAAGCAAAAGGGAAAGAATCATCTTACACTATTTTAATTTCCTGTTGCTTTTTCCTTAATAGTTTTTTTTTTTTTTTTTTTTTAAGGAATTCCTATTTTGAGGTTTGTCAACTGTTGTCCCCTGGATAGCTGACCCTTTCACCAAAGTTAGAGCTTACAGTTCTTCACCAGGCCACACAGCACCAAGCTTGGTGCTCCAGGGAGGGGGCAGGAACACCCGTGGTTTTTCTCTCTTGCTGAGAAGGAGCTCTTAGAACCAGTGCAGTGGCAAGGAGGCCAGTTATTATCGTAATGTGTCAGGCACTGTTCTAAGTTGACAGCTTATCTTTGCAACAATCCTGTGAGGCAGATTCTATTATAAATCCAGAATTTACAGATGGGGAAACCAAACCATAGAGCTCCCCCCAGTTCATATAACTGATTTGACAAACCTCTTTAAAGAATTGTTTTAGTTTAAACTTAATTCATAATGGTTTGGTTACACCTCTACTATATATTTATACATACTTGGAAGTTCCCTTTTGCTTTTTGGATTGTATCTTTACAGGCCTTTTTTTAATGCGGTTTTATCTCTCTGTATATTGGAACACCTGTGCTACACAGATGATGTGTTTGATACCTGGAAGAGAAACTATATCCATAAACTAATCCTCCTAGGGGCATCTCAGTAAGATGGAGCTCAGGCCCCTCAGACATGGATACAGTTTTATAAAAGAGCCTTAAAAATTGTATTGCAGGCAGAATAGTCAGCATGCTCCTCTTCCTGGGAGTTAATTAACTCGAGGTCTTACAGAGTAACTTTCTTTCTGTTCTGTTTTTTTTTTTTTTTTTTGGACACTGTGCAGCATGTGCGGTCTGAGTTCCCCAACCAGGTATCAAACCCATATCCCTTGCAGTGGAAGCATGGAGTCCTAACCACCAGAGAATTCCCACGGAATAGTTTTCTCAGGGGCCTTTCCTTTGGGGTTAGGGTTTAGATTCCAGATTGGTTTCCTTTCTTCTGCTAATTCAAGGTTTGACCTTTTTATGCTGAGATTTTTTTTTTTTTCTTCCATCCTTTGTGTAGCTGAGAGCTCAGGTGGCTGCAAAGGCTGTCTTCGAGGGCTTCAGTGAGGGTGAGCTCACGTTCCAGCCTACCTATAAGTATGATACTGGCTCCGATGACTGGGATACCAGGTAGGTCAGAGGTTGCTTCGGAGGCTGAGCAAATAGAAACTCAGAAACTATGGAAGTGCTTTCCCTCGTGGACCTACAGAAGAAGATAGGCTTCCTGTCACTTCTTCCTCAGGCCAAACATTTTCTCTCAGTGTCTGTTCATTAAGTAGACTGCCTTCCTACACTTTTTTTTTTTTTTTAAATACTTATTTATTTGGCTGGTCTGGGTCTTAGTTGTACCACGCAAGACCTTCGTTGTGACAGATCTCTAGTGAACTCTCTAGCTGTGGCTCAGGGCTTAGTGGCCCTGCGAGGCATGTGCAGTCTGATTCCCTGACCAGGGATCGAACCTGGGCACTCTGCATTGAGAGCCTGGAGTCCTAATCCCTGGGCACCCCAAGGAAAGTCCCCACCATAATTCTTAAGACTCGTTTCCCTTCCAGCTATGCTTAGGGTGATGATTCCAACAGACTGAGCTTGTACTTGATCATTACATGGTAGTTCATATTTTTATGAGGGCCTATGGGAAGCTGTTCAGTACTTGTATTATCTCATGTAATCTTCTCAACAACCCATTGAAGTAGGTATAATTTATTATCCTCATTTTATAGACCGGGGAACAAAAGCCCCCCACCCCCAAATTCAAGATCTTCCCAAACAGGCAAGCGCTGAAGCAGGAATTGAAGCCAAGCAGTAGGAATTCACGATCTGTTTTAACCGGCATCTTTTGAGGCCCACAGAATGCTTACCCTCAGATGGCTGTGACTCTGGCCTGATCCCCATAGGAAGGTGGAGGGCAGAAATCATCCTGAACAGCGTTTTGGCTTTGAGCTTGCAGCTGTTTGGGGGTGACACCGCAGGATACGCGCTACCCCAGGCGTCGGGCGCCGCTGTGCCTCGGAGGGCTTTCAGTGTGGGTTTTGCATTTCAGCGAGAAGTGTCGTGCTCCTGCCTGGTGTGACCGGGTCCTCTGGAAAGGGAAGAACATCACTCAGCTGAGCTACCAGAGCCACATGGCCCTGAAGACCAGTGACCACAAGCCCGTCAGCTCAGTGTTTGACATTGGGGTAGGTGGGCAGCTGGGACCAAGTTGCCATCGTCCTCTAGGGAATTGGTCCCCACAGCTGAGACCATTTTTGTCTTTCTGGTCTCCTCCTCCCACCTTGAATGAGAGGAGTCTCCTTTTAAAAATGGTTTCAATTTAAATTTCATTCATAAATGTTTTGTAGACTTCTACTTTATGTCTCTATGTACATGGAAGTTCCCCTTTGCTCTTTGGACTGTTTCTTTCCAGACCTTTTTCTATGCAGTGTGTCAGTATTCTATATATAACATAGAGGAAGTTTCTCCCTTTTTGTAAAAGAAATCTATCACACCCATGGTCCTGAGAACATCTTTTTCCCCCACTGGCTATTTTTTAGGAGATCTTTTCATGTTGGTAAGGGTAGAGCTCCCTCCTCATTATTTTTAAGGGCTGTAACATATTTCATAGTATGGAGGAACCATGTTTGTATTGATAATTTAAGTTGTTTCCAAAATGGTGCTATGATATACATTGCTATAGTGACCAGCCTTCATATATATCTTTGTGTGTCAATGTGAACATTTCTGTAGAATGAAATTACTAGAGGTGAAATGAGTGGTTCAGAGAAAAATGTATTTTATTTTTATTTGAGCCTACAAAATTGTCCTCCCAGCATCCTTACCATTTTACTCTTCTGCCAACCATGAATGAGCTTCTTTTCCCACAATCTGGCTAATACTGGGTTTTAGCAATCTTTTAAATTTCTACCAATCCAGTGAGCCAAATGAGAAAGATACTTCATTCTTTTAGATTATACTTCCCTGATTACTAGTGAAGCTGAACATCTTTTTTTTTTTTGTCGAAGTATCGTTGACTTACAATAAATATCTTAAAAAAACATCTTTTTATTTATGTATTCTCCACTTGTATCTCCTCTTCAGTGACTTCTGTGTTTCTTTATATATTATCAGTTCTCGAGGGTGCAGGCAGAGGTGCCTCAGAATCCACAAGGGTGTGGGTGGTTTGAAAAAAGCCTAATGAGTGTTGTAACTGAGGTTTTATTATTGGAAGATGACAAGAATTGTAATTCAAAATGTAGAAGGGAAAGCCTGACAAAAGCTTCTTGGCTGATGGAACACAGGTTTAAAAAGCCTGTGAAATGCTGCTTTGACTCAAAGCCCTAGACAAGCTCCTGCCTGCCGGCCTGTTGGCAGCAGCAAGCATAGCAGAGACAGGCAGGGGCGTCTCTCTGCCCTGACTTCAGACCCTGCAGAACTGCTCACCCAGCTTTTACTCCTGTATCATTTTTTTCTGCTAATCGGGATTTTACGAGAGGCTTTGCCTCTGGGGGACCCTTCTACGTCTATTGTTAATTGGCTTCTTTGTTCATTAATTAAATCTGTTTAGTATTCACTTTCTGTGTTGCTATCAACTGCTATTTCCCAAGGCTGTGAATGTCCTCTAAAAGCAGCAGTCACCAGCCTTTTTGGCACCAGGGACCGGTTTCATGGAAGACAATTTTTCCATGGATAGGGAAGAGTGGGGCAATGGTTTGGGGATGATTCAAACACGTTACATTCACTGTGTACTTTATTTCTATTATTATTACATCAGCTCCACCTCAGACTGTTAGGCATTAGATTCTGGAGATTGGGGACCCTGAAAAAGAGAAAGTGGGTGGAAGCCAAGGCACTGAGTCTCTGTTGTTTCCCTTCCAGGTGCGGGTCATCAATGAAGAGCTGTATCGGAAAACTCTGGAGGAGATTGTTCGCTCCCTGGATAAGATGGAAAACGCCAATATCCCTTCCGTGTCCCTTTCCAAGCGAGAGGTAGAAAGGATGTGATAATGCCTCAGGCTCTTCTCTTTGTAGAACATAAATCTCATCTGCTAGGTCTCAGAACTCGAAGGGGCAGCTGTCAGGCTCCTGGTCTCTATAGTCTTCCTTGATCGGCTGCTTCTAGACAAAGTGAGGCTGATGATGCCAGCTGACAGGAGAGGGGGTGTTGGTTTAGGTTTGGTTCACCTCTTGGTCTTTTAAACCAAAAGCCTGTAACCTTTTGTGGCTCCTATATTTTACCCATACATGGGCCCTCCATAGGTTAAATAAGTCACAGAGGATCCAAAATGTGTTTCACTTGATCTTAGTATAGTGTGTGCATTCTTGCCCTGGGTTTGTCTTCCTACTGATGCTTTGCTTTGAGATTGAGTCCAAAATGTGGGGTACCTGTGAGTTGAGAGGGAAGGCAGTATGGAAAAGTAACAGGCATTGGGAGAAGTCAATTTAGGGCTAAAGATTTTTCAGAGAAGTGCCACAGCAAAGATCATTCAGAATTGACAGTAAAAAGTCAATTAAATGAGGATTTATGGTGAGGGTATTTTTAATGTCCTAAATGTCCAGCTGCAGGGAAGGAGGAGCTTCATTTTCACATTTGGGAGTGGAATGGGTGAAGGATATTTTGGGTATGGTCTTTGGGTATAGGAGATTCTGTTAGGGGATTTTTTGTGTTTTTTTGAGTTTAGAATTTCTGAGTTAAACACTAACAACTAGTCTTTAGTAGTAGCAGCTATGGTCTCCCAGGTAAATACTTAGAAAACAAAAGCATGATTTGAAAGGGATGGTCCTTCGTTTTCTTCCCAGGAAGGGCAAGGATTGCCCAGTTGGGTGGTTGGGCAGGTTGCCGAGGAGAGGGCACTGGTCTGACTGGTCCCGGGCTTGTCCCCAGTTCTGTTTTCAGAACGTGAAGTACATGCATCTGCAGGTAGAGTCCTTTACCATTCGGAATGGACAGGTGCCGTGTCAGTTTGAGTTCATCAGCAAGCCTAACGAAGAGTCCTACTGTAAGCAGTGGCTTCGAGCCAGCCCCAGCCGAGGGTTCCTCCTGCCAGGTAAGGCCTCTGTCCCTGGCTTCCTGGTGGCTGATTTGGGGAACACCCTACCCTGTCTTTTGCCCATTCTCCTAGAATAAACTTTTTGTTTCTGAATGTTTTGTTGTTTGCTTGACACTTTTTCAAAGCCCTGTGGATGTTCAGTTCAGTTCAGTTGCTTAGTCATGTCCAACTCTTTGTGATCCCATGGAGTGCGGCGTGCCAGGCCTACCTGTCCATCACCAACTCCTGGAGTTTATTCAGACTCATGTCCATTGAGTCCATGATGCCATCCAACCATCTCATCCTCTGTTGTCCCCTTCTCCTCCTGCCTTCAATGTTTCCCAGCATCAGGGTCTTTTCCAATGAGTCAGTTCTTCACATCAGGTGGCCAGAGTATTGGAGTTTCAGCATCAGTCTTTCCAATGAATATTCAGGACTGATTTCCTTTAGGATGGACTGGTTGGATCTCCTTGCTGTCCAAGGGACTCTCAAAATGGAGATACGTCCGTAGATGTAAAATAGTAAAGGGCGTGAGTTTGACGTCAAAAGTATTCTCAGTCATGTGGATGTTCTATAATTTCACACAGAGAAAACACAAGAGTTCTGTGAAGCAGGTGTGGCTGTAACAAGAACCCTTTCACTTTCTGTCTCACTATAGTCAACTCCTAATTATCTGCTCTTGTGGCGAAGATAATAGGGTGGTCATCCAGAAATTATGTCCGGCCCGACCACCCGTATCTCTCTCCCAGCTTCTCCTTGGCACTGTGTTATGCTGTGAGGCAAAGGGGTTAGCCTGTTTTGTCGTCAGTTCACATGTCATATACAGATGTGAGAGCTGGACAGTAAAGAAGGCTGAGCGCTGAAGAATTGATGCTTTCAAATTGTGATGCTGGAGAAGACTCTTGAGAGTCCTTTGGACAATAAGGAGATCAAAACAGTCAATCCTAAAAGAAAGCCACTCTTAAATATTCATCAGAAGGACTGATGCTTAAGCTGAAGCTCCAGTACTTTGGCCACCTGATGTGAAGAGCTGATTCCTTGGAAAAGACCCTGATGATGGGAAAGATTGAAAGCAAAAGAAGGGGATGGCAGAGGATGAGATGGTTAGATAGCATCACCAACTCAATGGACCTGAATTTGAGCAAACTCTGGGAGATAGAGGAGGACAGAGGAGCCTGGCATGCTGCAGTCCACGAGGTCGCCGAGAGTCAGACATGATTTAGTGACTGAACAAAAGCAAGCAGACAGTTCACAGTCTAATAACATGTTATATTTTCTACTAGATCCACACCTTCTTATTGTTTGTAGCTTGAGTGTGAAGTGAAGTGAAGTGAAGTTGCTCAGTAGTGTCCGACTCTTTGCGACTCTATGGACTGTAGCCTACGAGGCTCCTCCGTCCATGGGATTTTCCAGGCAAGAATACAGGAGTGGGTTGCCATTTCCTTCTCCAGAGGATCCTCCCAACCCAGGGATCAAACCCCGGTCTCTCACATTGTAGGCAGACACGTTATCGCCTGAGCCACCAGGGAAGTAGAACCTAGCTTGAGCAGTGCTACCTAGAACGTGAATTTAATAGCAGTTACCTATTCGTGTTTCTGTTTACTGCATTCAGTTCCCCTTTGGACCATAAACTCCTTGTTCATGTGTCTCTTGAGTATGTGCGTGTGTGCGTGCTGAGCCTCTTCAGTCGGGTCCAACTCTTCCTGATGCTATGGACTATAGCATGCCAGGCTTTTCTGTCCATGAGTTTCTCCAGGCAAGATACCGGAGTGGGTCGCCAAGCCCTCCTCCGGAGGAGTCTCTTGAGTGCTGAGCATGTAAATTCTTGCTGGTTGGCTGATACCTCTTATTTCCTTCCCCTAACTCTGTATGCCCGACCCTCTGCCAGCCTGTCTTCTCTCCCCGTTTCCTCTTGGCCTCCCGCCAACCAGCATTTCTTTTTACATTTTTTTTTTTTCAGATTCTGCTGTTGAGATTGAATTAGAGCTATTTGTAAATAAGACCACAGCTACAAAGCTCAACTCGGGTGAAGACAAAATAGAGGACATTCTGGTTTTGCACTTGCACAGGGGAAAGGATTACTTCTTGTCTGTGTCTGGGAACTACATGCCAAGCTGCTTCGGATCGCCCATTCACACGTTGTGCTACATGAAGGAGCCAATTTTGGACTTACCACTAGAAACCATTAGAGAGCTGGTGAGTTACTTGCCACAAGAAAACATCTAGAAGGATGTAGCAGCCAAGCCAATCAAGTGGGAGGTTCTCATGCCTACCTTCCCAGGGACCTGAGGATTCTCTAGCCTCCATAGTGTTTGCCTATGCTGTCAGATATGTACTGCTGTTTATCAGACATCCTGACATTTTTTTGTGGTTTGAAACAACAGCAAGTTATTGCTTCTCATGTGAGTTTCCATTGTGGCTCTTTTGCTGGTCTCGCCCAGGCTCATTTATGTTGTCAATGGCAGCTGTGCTGGCCAGAGGGTTCAAGGAGGCCTCCCTCTCTTTCTTTCTTTTTAAAATAATTTTTCTTTATTTTTGGCTGTTCTGGGTCTTGGTTGCTGCATGGGCTTTCCTCTGGTTGTGAGCGGGGCCTACTCTCTAGTCGCGGTGCTTGGGCTCTAGGGCGTGCGGGCTTCAGTAGCCGCGGCAACGTATGCTCAATGGTTGCCGTTTGCAGGCTCATTAGTTGTGGCGTGTGGGCTCTGTTGCTCCCTGGCATGTGGATCCTCATGGACCAGGGCTGGAAGCTGTGTCTCCTGCATCAGCAGGTGGATTCTTTACCAGTGAGCCACCGGGGAAGCCCCTCCCTTATTTCCTTGGTGTTGGTTGCTCGCTGGGCCTCTCCCTCGCTATGGGCTCTTGTCATTCAGTAGGTTGGCCTGAGCTTCCCTCGGCAGTGGCAAGAGTTTGAGCGCAGAAACTGTAAGGCCCTAGTGGCCGAGGCTCTAAACTCACATGGTACCACTCTGCCACATTTTATTGATCAGAACAAGTTGTGAGGTCAGTCCAGATTCTAGGGACGGGGCAAGACTCTACCTCTTGATGGAAAAACTGTGAAATGTTTTGCTGTGTTTTTTGATCCTTCATAATAATATTAAAGAAATTCAGACACAGATACCAAGATAATGCATGTCCCTGCCCCATGATAGTTATTTCTTTTCCTGTTTTATTCATCACTTTTTTGTTGTTGTTTTGCTTATTTTGTTGGCTGCGCTGCGTAGCCTGTGGGACCCTAGTTCCCCAACCAGGGACTGAACCTGGACCCTCGCCAGAGAGAGCTTGGAGTCCCAGCCACTGGACCACCAGGGAATTCCCTGTTTTAATCATCACTTGGTATATTATCCTAAAATAATTTTCTGAGATCTAAAAAGATTCATATGCAGACTTACAGATATTAAACACAAACTTATGGTTACCAAAGGGGAAATGTGGGGAGAGAGAAATCAAGAGCTTGGGATTAACATATACATACTTCTATATATAAGATAGATAACCAACAAGGACCTACTATATAGCACAGGGAAGTCTGCTCAATATTCTGTGATAACCTGTAGAATAAATGTATGTATATGTATAACTGAATCATTTTGCTGTATACCTGAAACAAACACAAAATTATAAATCAACTATCATTTCAGTTCAGTCACTCAGTCGTGTCTGACTCTTTACAATCCTATGGACTGCAGCATGCCAGGCTTCCCTGTCCATCACCAACTCCCGGAGCTTGGTCAAACTCATGCCCTTCAAGTTGGTGATGCAATTCAACAGAGGTGTTGTACCTTTGTCCTGCCTTCAATCTTTCCCAGCATCAGGGTCTTTTCTAATGAGTCATTTCTTTGCATCAGGTGGCCAAAGTATTGGAACTTCAGCTTTAGCATGAGTCCTTCCAGTGAATATTCAGGGTTGATTTCCTTTAGGATGGACTGGTTGGATCTCCTTGCTGTCCAAGGGACTCTCAAGAGTGTTCTCCAGTATCACAGTTCAAAACCATCCATTCTCTGGTGCTCATCTTAATCAACTGTAGTCCAATAAAATTAATAAATAAACAGCTCCTGTGGAGATAATTCTAATACAGGGAGCCAGTTTGGAACAGATTTTTGGCAATAGATCTGCTTTTCTTTTTCCTCCATTTCATTTTTTAATTTAGGGACTCCTGAAAACAGAGGCCTCCAAGAAGGGTACTGATTTTTGTCACGGGTCTGTGTAGTAAGTTAACCCTGGACCTCAACCTTGCCTTTGGGTTTTGGGATTCCCAAGTCTGTGCTCTTTTTTCACCAGACCACACCATTTCTCTGGTTCTGACAGTGAAAGTACTACAGACAGGATGTTTGTTTCTAAGATGCCACATACTTTACCTGATTCATTGACACTACTTGCCATAAGCCACTCCTAATTCTTAGGAGTCACTTTTCATACCTTGGTCATGCCACCAGATTTCATTTTTGCCTGATGAGTGTTTGCTTAGGGACATCAAAACACTCCCCTTCTTCCATGGGTTTGCTGTCCCTATATCCTGCATTCTCCTGAAGCCAGCCTGGTGGAAGCTCAATTGGTGGACCTTCTGATCATGCTTTTTCTTTCTTTTCAGACTCTGATGCGACTCCAGACTGAAGATAATGGGAGCCAATTGGAGAAACCCATGGACATTCCCAAGGAGCTCTGGATACTGGTTGATTACCTGTACCGAAATGCCATCCAGCAGGTAGGTGGTGCTGATGTAGTCACACCTGACCGAGGCCATGTTGCCTTGAGAAAGAGCATCAGCCCTGAGAACTTTGGGCAGAAAACACTTTTCCCCTGAAGAACCTGTGGAATGCTGCTCTTCCACCGTGGAGTGAAAGTTGACATGTTCACGTGCCACACTCCCATGGGGCCCCGCTATGACACACAGCACCCGATTCTTCCTAGGGGAAGCAGCCTGGGAGGGCCTTCCCGGCAGAGCATACTCCCTCCCCAGACCTCTGGGGTCCTCCAGATAGAAAGGCATCTGAAACCTTCTCAGAATGTCAGCCAGCTCTCCTTTGCGGGAACTCTCGCCAGCTTCTAGGAATGGGAGGGGCTCACTTGTTGACTAGCCAGAAGGGCAGGGGGACCCGTGGAACCCTCAGGCCGTGAGTCTGGAAGCCTGATTTCCAAAGTGGGTTGGGCAAGCTTCCTGCCATCAGATTGGTCAGTTTCACTGACTGGTTTGTCTGGGGCCCAGGGAGACCCATAGAAACTCTGATCTGCTGCACCTCTACCACTTCAGAGCAGTGTACATTCTTAGCATAGTGCTCTCTGCTTTGCCCCTCAGATTTATTGAGCATTACAGTGTCCCAAACTCTGTTCTAAGTGTTTTGCAGCACAACCTCATTTAGTTCTCACAGTAGTTCTCAAATGAGGAAACAGATGCTCAGAAATGTGAAATAATTTGGCCAGGGTCTCAGAGCTGACAGATGGGCAGGATCGGGATTTGAATCCAGGGAATCTCTAGAAGTCACCTTCTTAAGGACTGTGCTAGTCTACCTTCTCTATAGAGCTCCTTTCAGGTGTAACTTTTGAGCAATACATATAATATTGTTACTGTTCAGTTATTGGGCATTGAGTCATTTTGTAAAACAAATGAATATAGGGGATCCTAGGACTCATGGAAATACCTTTATTGCCATAATCTCATTCATTTTTTCAAAGCACTGAGATACCTTTTTAACTTTCTCCATCTTATAAATGATATATATGTTTTTTTTTTTTTTTTTCTGGTTAATCCCTCTTAACACTGCAGGGACCATAGCTACTTTAAAGTTTTCCCTTCAGTCTCAGATCTCCAGGGATCAAATTTGCATCCCCTGCAATGGAATCACAGCATTCTAATCACTGGACTCCAGGGAATTCTCTCACAATAGATATATTATTGTGCTCAAGACCTGTTGTGGGAGCATGACTGGGAAGGCCTGAGAGATGAATCAGCCACATCAGCCTACATCACATTGTCTGCTGGGGTGATTCAAAAGCCTCAACACACTCTCCCTTTCTGTACCCTGCTGGTGATTATGTTTCTAGGTCAGGAAATCATTGCTGCCTTTCTGAGAATAGAATTATTTTGTGATTCTCTTCCTTTTTTCAGGAAGATCTGTTTCAGCAGCCAGGCCTGAGGTCGGAATTTGATCATATCAGGGACTGTTTAGATACTGGGACGATTGATAACCTCTGTATCCTTTCAGATGTTCGTGTGCCCATGTGTATTATGTGTGTGTGCATATGAGTAAGAGAAGTGAGCAAAAGGAAGGGGTGATATTTTAAGGCTCAAAATCAGACATTGTGAACTCAGCTGTCATGTTTTACTTATTTAAAGTTTGCATAGAGAAGACTTTACAACCTTAAGCAACCAACATATCAGGAATTTAGGAGAGCCCAGCCAAGCTCACAGCTTGGCCCCTCCACGATGTCAGTCCGGCATCTGAGCGCTGAGCAGAGCGCCTGGCTGGGCACGCCACACTCTGGCATGTGCTGGCTCCCGGGCCGTTTCCTAACAGTGACCATGGCAGCAGCGTCATCTGTTCCTTAACGATGGGCCCAAAGCTGCTAGCAACCATTCTGTGGCCGAAGCCCTGCTGCTCTTCTTGGAGAGCCTGCCAGAGCCTGTCATCTGTTACAGCGCCTACCGCAACTGCTTGGAGTGTTCCGGCAACCTCATAGCAAGTAAACAGGTGAGCGCAGGCGTGGAGCATTGCTGTGTTCATGTTGTGACCATGGCTCTCATGGGGCCTACAGGAACAAAGTGGCTGCCATCCCCCAAATGCAGTGTCTTAGAAACTCAACTCCAAGTCTTTCCTTCCCAAACCCATTCTTTCTCTCATGTCCCTTTTCCTCTTAATGGCATTACCATAATTCCACTGACTCAGCCCAGAAAACAGAGTCATTTCTCCTTCCTCCTCTTCTCACCTCCCACATGTACCATCCCCTTACTCTGTCACTCTTTCTTCCATTCTAGTTCCACTTTCCTTGGTTCAGGACCCTGCATTCATGCTCTGCTTCTGCAATTGGTTTTGCGAACTGCCATTCGATTTGGTGTTCAAAAGTTCTCATCAGGTCCCCGTTAGTCAGAAAGGGTCTCCATTACCAAATAAGGATTTTCTTAAACCGGTATTTGGGACTTTTTATGATCTCACCTAGTCGTACACATAAGTAACCTGCCGGAGCAGAATAATCTAAAAAATATGCTAACAATACAGGTTCCCAAGCCTTACCCCACCTCCTCTGAATCAGAATCTCTTTTGAAATATATTTTGTGCAAGCTTCACTACCAATTCTGAAATGTAGACAGCCAGAGTACTTTTTGAATTCTAGCCTGATCAACCCTTCCAGGCTTAGGGAATGGTAGGCTTCAAACAGTAGTGCTCTTACCAAAACTGACTTCTCACAATGGGCTTTCTCTTCTTGTCTCACTGTTTTCCTTATCTTGCCTTTTTCTACACTTTCTTTTGCCCTAAATGCTCTAGTCCTTTACCTCTGCATCTTCACGTATATTCAAGACCCAACTGAGACGTTTTTGACTTTTGAGAACATGCAGTTAGAAATTTGACCTCTAAGTTCACGTAGCACTTGATCTATGCTTCTCTTTTGGCACCTGTGACGAGTGATCAGGGTTTTCTACACATAGTCTTTCTCACGTACCTGGATCGTGTATACTCAGTTCCTGGAATATAACAGGCACTGGAGAAATGATTGAATGAACAAAAAGACAAATATCAATTCTCCCTCTCTCAGGTCATTACTACCCTTCCTGCGTGCCACAGAAATGTCTTCACCTATTTGATGGCGTTTTTGCAAGAACTGCTGAAAAATTCAGCAAAAAACCACTTGGATGATAATATTCTAGGTAAGCCAAGGATGTGTGGAAAGCACTCTGCAAACTGATTCATTACAAGAAGTGTGGTTGAGGAAGGTCCCAAGTCCACTGCAGTGGAACTAAAACCTCAAGCTCTGGGCAAAGTTTACCCTCAGATAGTTATTTTAAAGCAGAAACTATTGCCATGGGGGCACCCCTCCCCACTCTTTAGAACACGAGAATAAGTAGTACTTCTGCTGAATTCTGTGTTTTCTGTTTTTTTTCATGCAGCCAGCATATTTGGTAGCCTTCTGCTTCGAAACCCAGCTGGTCACCAAAAGCTTGAAATGGCAGAAAAGAAGAAGGCTCAAGAATTTGTTCACCAGTTCCTCACTCACCCCGAGCCTCTCTCTCTCCTCTCCTATTCTGCCTGAGACAGCCAGTTACCAGTCCCCCTGTTGCAGCTCCAGAGCTGCCCTAAGAGGATATGAGCCCACAGGGAAGTCTGAGTGGCAGCTGCCTGTTTCTTGAGCCCAGACCGCCCTCTCCACCATGACCATCACACTCGGTGCTGCTGCGAGTTGTGAAGACACTGAGGGGAAATCCACCATTGTAAAACTGACATGCAGCGTTCAACTTTAGTTTTTTAACAGATTTTTTTTTTTTTTTAACGTTTAAACAGCCATACTCCTTGTGCTCAACCTGCTTCCAAGACATACAGTGCCTTCCCTGTAGCTTGGGCCAAGCTCCCCACAAATATTTGAACAAACTTTGGAGTCCTAAGGGATGAATGAGGATGCAAATACAAAGAATGTAAATGGAAGCTGCTGGATAAACAGGCCACACAGCTTCTCCAGGTGCTTTCAGCGCTCCGTCCAAGGACATGTGTGTACCCATATGCAAACCCTGCCCCGCTTCCCACTCATAAATATGGCTCAACAAGTCTGAAACTGGCCACTTAGCCTCCAAGGGCAATACAGTGGCTTGAAAATAAAAATGCTGAACAAACTGGTGTTCTGGTGAAACAAGTGGAGTTTACCAGGCCAACAAATCCTCCCAACTGTATATAATGCATTCCCTCTTGTGTAATATATTTTAATGATAAATGTATTTTTAACAGTGGTTGCTTGTTTTTATCTTTTTAGAGATGGCAGGTCTCAGCAGCTGGACATCTGTGGCTTAAGCACTGGGGGCAGCTGGTCAGGGGCCAGACAGATATTTGCCTGGCAGTCTGGTGATAACAACTACTATTTACATTTTTCAAGGAAGAGCTAGTACAGGCCTGGCCCAACCCATTGACCCCTGATCTAATTTCTGAGGGTTGTCCCACTCTGAATATTCTAAAAGAAGTAGCTTATAGGGAAGACGGTTGTGGCTGATAAGTTCTGACAGCTAGATCTAACAGGCATTTATAAGTCTGGAGCAGAATGAAAGCACGTTCAAAATAGTTTCTTGGAACACCACCACTCCTTGGCAGTGTAGTGGTTTAGATACGGGCAGGCTGTACGACAATATGAACGGTTAAAGAAAGGGAATGGCCGGTAGGTGGCGTTACCTGGCCCGGGTGCGTGTCCGGAGGAAGCCGGCAGTCCTCTGGAGGGGAAAAATGGGAGACACGGCCTGGGCAGGCGAGTGAGGAGGGAGTTGGGCGTCTTAAGACAGCCCGTGACAGGGGCAAGAGGTGGCGGCGCCCTCTGGCCAGGGTTGGAATACTCTCCATTTCTGCCGTTTGGGTCCAGGATTCCTTTCTGGAGCCCTCCTGGCCTACTAACTGTTGGGTGAGGAGGGGAAGCTGGAGCTACAGGAGAAAGGCGGGAATGCCACAGCTTTCCAGGTTTCCCCGCTGCGGTCCTGGCCGGAATTCAGCGGCTAACTGTGGTCCTTCCCGTCGTGCTTGCGGCTGCCAAGGGGACGGCAGCGCAAGCCCCGCTGAGGCGACTTTGGGTTAGTGATTAGCGGGTCTGATCCATCTTCCTCGCGTCTGGTGCCTCTAGAGCGGAACTCTGAACCCCCGCAAGCAGAATACGAGGCAGGTTCTTCACCGCGCGGGCGGAATTCGCGGCGCAGCGAAGTCTCCGCGGTGCCCGCCCCGCCTCGCCCCTTTCGCGCTCGCCAATTAGAGGCTCGAGCTCAGCCTCCGCACTGACTAAACCAACCAGAAGCTTCAATGGAAGGTGGAGCCCGTATCTTCACTTTCCTCCGGAAAGCGGAAGCGGAAGTGACGTTCAGGGAAGGTGGGGGCAATCATGGTGCCGCTGGGGAGGGGAGAAGCTGCTGCTGCCGCCGCCGCCGTTGCCGGGAGCCGCGGAGGTAAAAGGCGAAACTAGACGCGGCCTGGGCTGGGGACTTCCCGGGAGGCACGGGACTTAGGCTTTCTCCTGAAGCATTTTCCAGTAGGAACCCCAGACCGGTTACCATAGGGACCCCACCCCTCCTCCGTTTCCATGGGGATGAGTATCCAGTCCCCCTCCCCTGTTTCCATGGAGATCCGGACCCTGCCCCTCTTCTCCCGGCCTGGAGCCCCCCCAGCCTGACTTCGGGTTTTTTCGTGTAGCCCTTGACGGGGGACTATCCCAGACAGGTTCCTTTTCCCAGTCTCCTCTTAAGGGTGCTCCGTTTGTACTTCTCGTTTGCCACCCTCAAAGCTCCTGGTCTGGTTTGTTCCGGACAGTTGGTCTCCGCGTTGCTGCCTGTGGTGCTGGGGCAGCCCAGTGGGGCCCCCGGTGCTCTTATCTCTCCTCTCAGATGCAGCGAAATGTGCATCTACGGGTTGCGTAAGCCAGAGCGAGGGGTCGGGCCGGTTCCTCCCGGATCAGATCCCCTGGCCACTCTCTGGTAACTACCACTGTGTCTAGCCGCCCTCCCGAGTAAAGGTTCACTTTCTGATCCGAAACAGAAGAGAAAGATAAAGTGCAAAGCCAGACTGAAAATTAAAAGTGATGTACTAATTATTTGTAAATTCTCTATTCTGTCTGCCAAACCCGCGTTTGTGGAACCGGTGTGTTTGCAGGTAAAAGAAGAATCACTGTTCCAGAACAGGAAAACTTCAAGTTTGATATTTTCCCCAAGAGAGTATATATCCTTCCAAGAGGGTATATCTGCAAGTCTTTCATTCATTTAACTGACATCTCCTGAACTCCTCATGCCTAGAGACTAAAATAAGACTCATCATTTCCTCATTTCAGAAAGCACCCTATAAAACTTAGCTTCTAGTGGACACCAGATTGTTTTAGGAGATTAATAGATAAAGTGATCTTCATTAGATATACCTGATTAGGGGTCAGCTCCACTACCCAGAACGGAGAAGGCAATGGCACCCCACTCCAGTACTCTTGCCTGGAAAATCCCATGGATGGAGAAGCCTGATAGGCTGCAGTCCATGGGGTCGCTGAGGGTCGGACACGACTGAGTGACTTCACTTTGACTTTTCACTTTAGTACATTGGAGAAGGAAATGGCAACCCACTCCAGCGTTCTTGCCTGGAGAATCCCAGGGACGGGGGAGCCTGGTGGGCTGCCGTCTAGGGGGTTGCACAGAGTCGGACACGACTGAAGTGACTTAGCAGCCACTACTCAGAAACTGAAACATCTGTTTTGGGATGGAGAGAACAGATTCACCCTTGATTCCTCTGCTGTGGTCAGACACTGTGTTTTAACATATATTATGTCTTTTACTCCACATAACAGTTTTGTGAGAACAGGAATTACCAGTCCCACCCTACATAAGTGAAAAGTAAGGCACAGAAAGTTACCCAGGCAGTAAGTAGGAAAGCCAGGATTTGTGGCTAGGTGACCCTACCTTCAAAGCCCTGCTTCTTCCACCATAGACTTACTGCCTCACTGTTTCATTTGGAGTTTCCTTTCTTTAAGATTTATAACAATCCAGCCCTGAAACAGTTTGTTCCTGTTTCCCCTTAAGTATTTTGACTCACCTTCACAGTGTTTGGCAGTAAGGCACATTTGGAAGGTCTTATGAGCTGCTACTTATTACTTCCATTAAAATTTTTATTTTATTTATTTATCAAAAAAATGTCTTTGGTCGCACTAAGTGGCTTGTAGGATCTTAGTTCTCAGACCACAGATTGAATCTGGGTGCTCTGGAGTCCTAACCACTGGGAATTCCCATTACTTCCATTTTTTAAAAAAGGCATTGTTTTTCCTTCAAAATGACTTGATAGTTTTCAACTTAAAGAAGAAATTCCCAAAGAAGATGTTTTTCATTATTCTGGCCTGCTCTTATATGGAGAGGAAAAAGTCTTGTGACTGCTGTGGAGGTGAGGTCCCAGGGTCCTGTGGTTTATGACTTTGACTCTGGCTTTGTTCTCTTGCAGACAGGTCACTGCCTTTCCATTTCTCACAATTGGGCTGAGCACAACTGAACCATGGGGGACCACAGTCCAGACGACAGCATCAGCTACTTTGAGGTAGAGGAAGATGAGCTGACCCCCGATGACAAGATGCTCAGGTTTGTGGATAAGAACGGACTGGTGCCTTCCTCATCTGGAACTGTTTACGATAGGACGACTGTTCTTATCGAGCAGGACCCTGGCACTTTGGAGGATGAAGATGACGATGGACAGTGCGGAGAACACTTGCCTTTTCTAGTAGGGGGTGAAGAGGGCTTTCATCTAATAGATCATGAAGCAATGTCCCAGGGTTACGTGCAACACATTATCTCACCAGATCAGATCCATTTAACAATAAACCCTGGTTCCACGCCCATGCCAAGAAATATTGAAGGTGCAACCCTCACTCTGCAGTCGGAATGTCCAGAAACAAAACGTAAAGAAGTAAGTAAAGCAGTGGGTGAGAGCCCGGTTTGGCTTTGGGGAGGGTCCTTAAACCACAGTAGATGGCAGTTTCAGCCAGGGAGTATCAGAGCCCCTGGAATTAGGACCTACAGTGGCTTTCCTTAACAGTATATGCTTCATGTTTTGTTGTGACTCTTTTCTGAAACTTTCATTGTGTATGGCTATGTTGAAATCGGGGAAAGCTAAATTGCTACTTTTCCAAATTTGCTCCTCAGATCATAAATAAAATAGACATTTCACGGAGGTAAATCCATGTCTCTGATACGGAAATAACTGCTTTGTATAAAAATGCTTTGTTCTGGAGAAATGAGTGTTTGCTGGAGTATGCTTTATTAGTGAACATGTAGTGGGCAATAAAGGCTAGCTTTCTTTTGTAAGAAACTCGAGCAAGAGGCAGTATATCTAAAAGTTTTCATGCTCATATTTAGCTAGTACGCATAAGGTAACTCATTATTACAATGCTTTGAAAACTGTGAAGCTTGATACAAAGTGGTGATAATTAGCAGAGTAAAAGATGTGGTTTAAAGGTAGTGATATACATTTTCCAGGAACTAATTGCAGGTCAGCTCGTAGATGCCTGGTAGTTACAATGCCAGGGACTAACTGTCAGATGTTGCTAAACAGCCATTGGGTAAATCATTTCGCAAAATGTTTTTCTCTTTTACTGTAATTCAGGTCTTGAAACTGGAGAATTTGATTCGTGGCATATGGTTTTCCTTTGCTAGGCTTAGAATCTCAGAGCTGGAAGGGAGACCTAGTGAGACCATCGTGTCGTACCTCCCACCTCATGCAGAAGTCTCTCTGCAACAGTTCCTCTGGTCTCTGCTTGAATACCTCCAGGATGATGAGAGCACACTGTTCCACAGTTGAGCTTAATACAGAGTTTGCTGGCCAGCTCTGATTGTTAGAAAGCTTTGGCTTATATGAAGCCAAGAATCTGCCTTCCTGCAGCTGCTGCCCGCTGGTTCTAGATCTTCCTTTCTGAGCAGTGAGCTAAACCTTCCTCCCACAGAGGGCAACCCATCAAGGTAGTTAAAGATCATGGGTTTCTCTACACCTTCTCCGCTGACTTTCATGTCCCTCTTACGACATCTTCCCCTAGTTTCTCAGCATCCTGGTCACTTTTGATTGTGTGAGTTCCAATTTTCCAGAGTCCTTAAAATTTGTAATTGAACACAGTCTCAGAAGTGTGAGTCAGCTGGCACCGAATACCATGCAACTCTTATCTCTTCATCTGGACACTGTGCTACAATTACTATATGTCTATATTTTATCAGCAATGACCTCTTACTGTTAGCTGACACTTGAAAATCTCTAGACTGTTGTTTCTTAGCTGGGGATAGTTTTGTCCCCCAGGAGACATTTAGCAATGTCTGAGGACATTTTTGGTTGCCACCTTGGGGAAATGTTACTGGAACCTATTGGGTAGAGTCCAAAGATCCTGTTAAACATTCTAGTACACAGGAGAGCCCCCTACCAACAAATAATTAATTGTCTGGCCCTAAATGTCAATTAGCTGTATTCCAGTAAAATTTTACTTACAGGAGAAAACAGCCATTGGGTTTCCTAGACTACCCCTAGACTAGAACACGGAGCTGTAGAAGAGAATTTTGAAAATATAGCAGGCATCCAGACGTGGAACGCAGTGATAGCATGCCGCGGGTCTGGACTGCGTTCTGGAAGTACTCTGAAGGTGTCTGAGCCAAGGAGTGATGTGGTTAGAGTAGCATTTTAGAAATGTTGCTCTGGTAGCCGTGGCAGCTTGATTGCCTGGTTAGAAGATGGTTTCAGTTTAGGTTTGGGATTTCGTTTGAGTCTGATGAAGGTTAACTTGGAAAGAATCCAGAGCTTTTGTTGAAGTATAAGAGAATGTGGTTTGTTATTGAAGTTTGGAGAACGAGTGGTAAATTGAGTTTGATTCAAAGGGTTTATCTGTTTTTCTAAGCATGTTGAGTGTCTTCTGTCTCTCAGCACAGTGGCCACACAGATGACTCATGGAGCTTCAGATCTCAGTAGTGAGTTAAGTAGTTCACGTCCACTGTGATAGGTACTTTGAGGCCTCTTCAGAGTGCTCTATGCAGGCTGAGGAGAAAGCAGCTGACTCTCCTGTCCCCCTTGCCCTCCAAGAATGGTGATTCCATTAACAGGAATCGAGAGGAAGAGGAGAATATTTGGTGGGGAAACTGGTGAACTGGTTGGAGTATACTGAATGTGTAGTCCTTGGAGAAAAATAAAGTGAACAAGTTGAGAAGCTGTTTGGAAATGTGGATCTGAAGTCAAGGAAGGGGTTTGGGATGAGAATTGTGGATCCATGAAAGTGCAGTAGTTCAAACTGTGGGCAAATAACCTAAGGGAGAAGAAATAAGACTTGTTCTGAGAATTTTAGGGTTGGAAAGAGAAAGAGGAACCAGAGATCACATAGTCCCAGAGATGGGTGGAACACGATGTTGTGGAAGCTGAGGGAAGAGGGATTTAAGAAATATGAATATTCTTTTGTGACCCTGAAGAGGGATCAAGGGGCTGAAGATGGGCCATTAGCTCTGCTGCTTGTGCAATTGATCACCTGGTGGGAAGACGTTCCCTGGAGGCTGAGGCCAGATTTCAGATGATGGAGAAATGAGTGGGTGGTGAGGAAACAGGAGGCAGGAAGCATCAAGGTTTCTCTCTCTCTCTCTTTTTTTTAAATAGGGTCGTTGGAGGAAGAAAAGTGATGAGGCAGTAGTAATAAGGGGATTGGATCATTCTTTCAGCAGAGGGAATCTGAACATGGCTTAGGGCCTAAACCTTGGGCCGTCCTCAGTCAATGATGACCATGTGAGAGGTTTGGGCCGTCCTCAATTACTGATGACCGTGTGAGGGGTTTGGGCCGTCCTCAGTCAATGATGACCGTGTGAGAGGTTTGGGCCGTCCTCAGTTACTGATGACCGTGTGAGGGGTTTGGGCCGTCCTCAGTTACTGATGACCGTGTGAGGGGTTTGGGCCGTCCTCAGTTAATGATGACTGTGTGAGGGGTTTGGGCCGTCCTCAGTTCATGACGACCGTGTGAGGGGTTTGGGCCATCCTCAGTTAATGATGACCGTGTGAGGGGTTTGGGCCGTCCTCAGTTCATGACGACCGTGTGAGGGGTTTGGGCCGTCCTCAGTTACTGATGACCGTGTGAGGGGTTTGGGCCGTCCTCAGTCAATGATGACCGTGTGAGAGGTTTGGGCCGTCCTCAGTTAATGATGACTGTATGAGAGGTTTGGGCCAGCCTCAGTTAATGATGACTGTGTGAGAGTTTTCAAGAGCAGATGTTTGGGAAACATTTAAGTTAAATCAAGACAGAGATGTTTTTTATTAATATAGGGTTTCTCAAGAGCTTTTGATAATAACCAAGAAGGAAGGAAATGCAGAATTCTCCAAATATTTTGAACTTGGGAAACCATTTTTTCAGGTCTTATTTCCATGGTCAGTGTTCTGTGGAACACGTTTTGGGAAATGCTGATCTAGGCAGCAAAGGAGGAGATGGTGGGGAAGGGAGGATTATGCAACCAGTGATATGAGGTGTCACTTTTCCACTCCGTCCTACTTGCAAGCCTGGTTTACCATTAATGTCTTTTGATCCTTGATAATCATGTTGAATAAGACAAGTACCTTGTTCAGTGCACCATGGATTTAGCCCATTGTGCTTTCTTTTCCTCCCACCATGTTTTCCCATTCTATCCATGAGACCTACATGGAAGGTTCTAGAAACTCATTGAAATCATTAGGTGTGGGGTTAGCTGGAGGTTGAGGGAGAAGCCGCAGTGGCTTTCAGTCTTTGAAAATTGTGCTAAATGACCAGACATTCAGTAGACTCGCCTTCCTGGAGCACCATCATAACTGTAGCTTTTGTTGTAACGGCGATGTTATTTTATTTCTTGGCATTTAAATCCATTTAATTGGTATGAAGAGGCCAGTGTTTATGACTGTCTGATAACACTCTTCATGATTTCTTTACATTCCCCCCACCTCCACCTTTAAAAAAAAAAAAAAAAAACGACAAAAAACTGTGGTCTTTTTCTGTATCTCTATGCCCAGGTGTTACTCTTAAGAAATCAAATCATTTGATAGCTAGTCGTCTTGGCTTCCTAAGCAGCTTATTTTCTGAGTCAGATTCTGGCTTGATTTTCCTGTTTACCTTAGATTGTTCCATTGTTTGCTATAGTGTGTGGTTGGCTTACCTATTCATTTTTTTCTCCCTTGTGCTTGTTTTGTGCAAAAATAAACCAGCCAGAACCTTGCTACAGATCCTACCTTTTCCCACAGGGCCACTGGTCATTCCCATCCAAAGTGCACCTGTCTTATTCTTGTACTTGCTCCTTGACTGCTGTCTGCCTGTTGACTTGGTATTGTTGTTTAGTTGCTAAGTTGTGTCCAACTCTTTGCAACCCCATGGATGGCAGTGCACCAGACTTCCCTGTCCTTCCCTGTCTCCCAGAGTTTGCTAAGACTTAAGTTCATCGAGTCAATGATTTAGAAGCTCGTAAATCAAGACGTTGTCACTCTGACCTGTCAGAATGAGAACCTGTCATTCTCAGGGTCAGCATTCTTAAGAATTGCTCCTTTAATACCTTTGTACTCCAGGTTTCTAAGCAGCTATGTTTCCTTTCATCAGTTCATGCAGTCACTGGTTTCCTAAACTTTTTTACATCTATGCCCTTCCCAAGACCATTTCAGGACTGTCGGGTTACTTCCTCTGAACCACATCAGTGAATGTGTCTCCCCGCACCCCCGAACTGACCTTGCACTTCTCTGCTGCATGGTTGGCCAAGAAGGGTGAAGAAACCCAGGAGTCACATACCAAATAGCTCTTTATGATGCACCAAAGTGTCCCAGAGCATTGATTGGGAGAAAATATATTTTTCTGCCAAGAAGCACAGCTACAGGGATGCTTAATGAATTTGGTTGCTTGCTATGTTGGTCAGTGACATTCCAAGGGATCTTTTTTTTTTTTTTTCAGTGTGGCAAATTTTAAGATAAGGGGGAATATTTGACTCTAGTGTTTCAAAGCCTTTTTGCAACGTGCCTTTTACCTTGGGGACCCAGTTCCAATCTTATTGCTCATTATCAATGCCTAAGGCAGTGTGAGGATCCTCTCAGACAAACCAGGTTGTTGCTGACTCTGCAGAGGGGATCCGCCCACTTTTAGTCTTTGCACACCATGATTACTTCCTTTACAGGTTCCCTTGTAAACTCTCACAGAATTGCCCTGCAGAACTAGGACAGAGAGTTTCTGCTTGAAATGCTAGTGTTGAAGATCTGTTCATTCTTTCCACAAGCTTTTACTTATTGAGTATCATCAGCGTTTGTCAAATATCAGGAAGGACGAAGAAATAATCCCTGCCCTGAGGGACTCTGGGGAGTCCGGACCGCTGAGGCCGAAGGCGCAGGGTTCGGTAGGAAACCAGGGTTGGAAGCATTTTCCCTTGCCAGCAGATGAAGCCAGTTGAGCGCTGTCTCCCACATGCCGGCATGCATGTCGCATACTTCTTTTCAGCCATCAGCATTTCCATCACTGAGGCCCACTGGCTTGGAAGAGAGACCAGGGTGACTTTACATTCCAACTGGTTTTCCAGCATAATGCTGCAGGAATAACAGTTCTCAGATTTACATTGTATGTAGGCTGTACCTGTTGAGTATTGCTAATATTTCGATGTAGGACATTGGAGAAAGAATCTGAATGTTCATGTTTTTCTCTTATTTAAATCTAGCTTATTCTTAAAATTGTTTCCTCTGTGATGTGCACAGGGATAAGTTAGACCTAGGTTCCATCTTTGTTCTGGTATATACTGAGTGGCCTTGGGTGAGCTGCTCCATTTCTTCTTTTTTAAAATTGAAATAAAAATATCCCGTCACTTTTCGTGAAGGTGAAATATGATTTATTCATTTATATATGCACAACAGGGGATGCATAAAACGTTCAGGATCGCGCCCGGTGCCTGTTTGGTGAGTGTCCTCTCTTCCTTGAAGGCCCACGTGGTTCTTTCTTCTTTCTTTTTTCTAAATTTACTTCTGGCAGCACATCTCTTTGTTGCTGCGCTCAGGCTTTCTCTGGTTTCGGAGTTGAGAGGGCTCCTCTTTGTTGCAGTGCACGGCTCGTCCTTGCGGTGCCTTCTCTTCTTGTGGCGCCTGGGCTCCAGGGCGTGCAGGCTTGAGCAGTTGTGGTTCCCAGGCTCTACCGTGTGGCCTTCATGGTTTTGGCACATGGGCTCAGTTGCTCAGTGGCAAGTGGGATCTTCCTGGACCAGGGATTGAACCTGTGTCCCCTGCATCTGCAAGTGGAATCTTGTTCACTGTACCACTGGGGAAGTCACCCACATGGTCTTGAAGGAGGTATGGAAGGACGTATCCTCCTGTTAAAGAAAAGGTTAAACTGTCTTTGTTTGGAACTCTTTGGGAAGCGTTTTCTCCTGAAACAGGGTTATAGATTGTGTGTTTGGGTACCCTGGAGCCCAGTCACCCTTGACTTGCTGAACTGTCTTATTAATACGGTTGTGGAATGTGACCCACCATTTAGAACCATGTTTTACAAGGAGAACATGTTCGTAGTCCCTCTGCAGGGGCTCTGGGTGCAGCCCTTGCCACAGGTAACCTTCCAGACACTCACCCTCCTCCCTTGGACTTCTTGGGCTTCCTGAGAGCAGGCCCCCAAAACTTCCTTCCATGGTGGGCAGTTGGGGTACCAGGCAAAGCTGGGACTCTTTTTAAATATTGTTTTTAACTTTTTACAATTGAGATAAAATTGACATGCAACATAAGGATTCCATATTTGCATATATTACAAAATAATCACCATAATAAGTCTAGTTAACCATTTTTTTCCTCATGATGAGACCTTTTAAAATCTACCCTGTCAGCAACTTTCAGATAAACAATACATATCTATTAACTGTAGTTACCATGCTGTGCACTACATCCTCATGACTTACTTATTTCATAAGCTGAGGGCTCTTACAGCTAAAGAATGAGGACTCCTGTTTTGCTGGCCATGGCAAGAGGGTGAGGTGGCTGGCATCTTTTGAGTGCCTGCTATGTACCAGGCACTGTGTTCAGGATTCTGATAGTTTTGTATTTTCGTAATAATCTGAGGCAAGAATCCGTACACTGAAGCCCATTAGCTGTGAGAAGGGCTGAGACGTGAAGGGCAGCAGGGTGGCACAAGTTCCATAAAAGTACAGGGTTGAGGCCTGGAGACAGTGTGTGAATTCAGCCCTGTGGTAGGCAGTGCAGAGCTCTTCCATTTCTCCTCTGAGCTCTTTGGTTGCATATGGTGGAGTGGGAGAGAGGAGATCACTGACAGTGTCGGGAGAGAGTTGGTGCTGGGGAGAGGGATGGGAAGGAAAGGGCAGAGCCAGGCTGAGCATTGGTTTATAAGTATGTTCAGATGCTTGGTGTTCAGAACCAGAGACTCCCTTTCCTTACTGACAATGGTGCTGTTAGTGTGTGTGGGATCTAATTCTGCTGGCCTCAGTTCCTTTTCCTCCAGCAGAAACTCAGCTTTTTTTCTCTTCTTGATTTTTTTTTTTTCCCCTCCCATGCACCACATGGGGAGCTTAGTTCCCTGATGAGGGATTGAACCTGTGCCCCCTGAAGTGGCATCTTAACCACTGGACACTAGGGAAGTCCCACTTCTGAATTTTTTTTTGAAGCTGTTGTCTCCTAGAATTCCAGTGTTTAATTTTCTTATTTTTGCTTATCTCTTTTCACCTTTCCTTCTCTGCTTCTATTAACTTACAAGGGCAGTCATCTTTGTTAAATATTTCTGTATTCTAGAACTACTCAGAACACTTTATAAATCAACATCTGAAAACTTTTATGCCTCCTGCCCTTTATGAAACATTAGACCCCAGCCTCAGTGATCCCAACCTGTGCTGTATCTGAGCTCCCTAATCAGCAGCTGTCTTAGTGATGTAGTACTTAAGCTCTTTTGGAGAAACGTGTTTTCCAATGGAATCTTTGGTGATGTGTTCATATTATAGGTACTCTAGTTAATTTCTTTACAAATTCTTTTTTAATTTTAAAAATTATTTATTTATTTTCGGCTGCACTGGGTCGTCTTCGCTGTACGCGGGCTTTTCTCTAGTTGCAGAGAGTGGGGGCTACTCTTTAGTTGTGGTGCCCAGGCTTCTCACTGCAGTGGCTCCTCTTGTGAAGCACGGGCTCTAGGTGCTTGGGCTTAGTTGCTCTGCCAGATGTGGAATCTTCCCAGACCAGCAGCAATCGAACCTGTGTCCCCTGCATTGGCAGGCAGATTCTTATCCACTTCACCACCAGGGAAGTCCCCTACTCTGGTTAATTTCGACAGGCCAATTAATTATGTGTCCTTCAAGTTCTTTAAATTCAGGTTGGGCATCACCTCCTTTGAGAAGTTGTTCTTAGTCACTCCCAAGCTTGAGTTTTTCTTCAGTCAGTTCAGTCGCTCAGTCGTGTCTGACTTGGCGACCCCATGGACTGCAGCATGCCAGGCTTCTCCGTCTGTCACCAACTCCCGGAGCTTGTTCAAATTCACGCCCATCTAGTTGGTGATGCCAGCCAGCCACCTCATCCTCTGTTGTCCCCTTCTCCTCCTGCCTCCTGAGTTTTTCTTAGTCTTTTTCTCTATATTTCCCTATATTCTAACATCTGTACATTTCCTCATACCGTATTATTCTTGTCTGTTTGGATCTCTTCTCGTCTTTGAGCTTCTAGAGAGCAGGAGCCATTTTTTTTCTGTATTCCTATCTCCTGGGACAATATAATCCCTGGAACAGAACTTTTTTTGAATGCGTACATGCGTGATAAACTTTAATTGTATTTAAATGTACCAAATGTTGCAATACCTCTGCTGAGTAAGGAGATTTTTTGCAACTTCCTGCTCTGATCCAGTTTGAGGTGGTTTGTTTTCCCTTTTTGTGATATTTGATGCTGTTTAAAAACGATTCTGAAAGACAGTATTGGCACTTGCGTTTACTGCCTTCTTCCAGACAGGGTGAGATCACGCATTTATTCAGTGTAGCATTGGGGAGCACTTGCTTTGACAGCCATGTGTCCCCCTGCTAAATCCACACACCTTGCTCAGGCTGTGTCCTCTCCCCTGTCTCTCCCCTCCGCTGTTTTGTGTAAGAGGAGTTTTGTTCAGGATCTCCATGTCCTCCCTTTTCCCCAGCTTCTCAGCCTGGTAAGTCCTGGCGTCTGCTCTCACCCTCCCAGTGACACTAGTCTTGCTGGCCTCGTTCTGACCTTGTGAGCTGAGTCTTAAGAAACGCTTCCTCAGTCACCTCTGCCATATTTGACCTGGTTGACCCTCCTCCTTGAAACTCTGTCCCTTTGTCACTTAGAGCCCTTACCCCTACTTTCCTCAACAGTGAGTCCTGTTGGTTTAGTTTTGTTTGTTTAGTCATCTGTCCCTTCACTCAGCAAGTCTAAGCCACGTCTCCAGAGGCCGGTGCCTGAGGCTGTGGCAGAGAACTGGTCGAGCTGGATGTGGTCCTTGCTCTCATGGAGCCTGCTGCAGTCGCACTGCAGAGTAGCGGTTCATTGTTTAACTTTACAGGTACCTACTTGGTGCTTTCTGTTCTCCAGCTACTGCTGTGCCTAGCATCTACATAGATAATTATGTAAATTATTTAATTATGTCATTATTCAATCTTACTGGTATTCTGTGCTTTAAAGACATACAGGACGCCATGTGCTATGCCTAGTCGCGCAGTCGTGTCTGACTGTTTGCACCTCCATGGACGGTAGCCCACCAGGCTCCTCTGTCCATGGAGATTCTCCAGGCAAGAATGCTGGAAAAAAAAAAAAAAAAGAATGCTGGAGTGGGCGGCCATGCCCTGCCCTCTTCCAGGGGATCTTCCCACCCCAGGGACTGAACCCAGGTCTCCCGCACTGCAGGCGGATTCTTTACCGTCTGAGCCACCAGGGAAGCCCAGGATGCCATGAAAACCTGTAATAACAGTTGTTGTTTAGTCGCTGAGTCGAGGTCAACTCTTGTGACCCCATGGACTGTCACCCACCAGCCTCCTCTGTTCATGGGATTTCCCAGGCAAGAATACTGGAGTGCGTTGCCATTTCCTTCTCTGAGGGATCTTCCCAACCCAAGGATCGAACTTGTGTCTCCTGCTTGGCAGGCAGATTCTTTACCGCTGAGCCAACTAGGAAGCCCCTGTAATAAGGATACCTCCTCTCATTCGGGGAGGGGGTAGGAATGGGTCAGGGAACAGGTTCCTGAGGAAGGAACACTTAATGGAAGCTTGCATTGGCCAAGTAAGGAAACCTAGATGAGAGCAGCGGTTGGCAGGGCAGAGAGACAGGAATGGGTAGTTAACTTCACTTGTTACTTAGGAAGATATCAACTGCTGTAGCATCTTAAAAACGAAATTCTGCTCTTGTCATTCACCACTGTCATAAGCTCTGTGACTGAGACTTGCAGACTCCTTAATTAGAGCGTTCTCAGTCATGATTCTCCTCCCTGGTCAGTGATCGTTTTGAAATCTCTATCTCGAAGTACCAAAGAGGTTTTCCGTCTTGAGAAATCAGGACATGTGCATGAGAGGATAATTAGCTGCGTAAGCTAAGTGTCAAGTGAGTGGTATAGTTAAATATTATTGGAATTCAGAGACGGGCACTGTCACGTAGGTATGGAATGGTAGTGGAGAGGGCCTTGGAGGTGGTGAAGCTTGAGTGGAAGAGATTGGGAAAAGCAGAGAAGAAAGGAGCTGGACGTTTCCAGTAGAGAGAACAGAGAGTCCAGAGGCAGGGAAATGAGACTTCAGTGTAGCAGTTAGGGAGGAGGCACTGTCCCTTGTGGGCCTTGACAGTTCTCTGCTGCTAGCCTGAAGAGCACCTTGGAGGAGTCTGAATACGAGGCTAGGGAATTGGGGCTGTATCATTTGAGCAGGGAAATGGCACGTGTGCGCACTGGTTTAGAATGAATCTGGTGGTGACTGGCTTCAAAACTAGGCCCCGAGACATGAGAATGCCTGGTCAGTAGTTCAATTCAGCGGGTATTTATGGATCACCTCCGGTGTGGCCTAGGGAAGGGAAAGGGGTGAATGAGCAGGAGAACCCTTGTCTGGGGAACTTAAAATCCTGTGCAAAATCCTACTAGGGATTGGGCTTTTGAGAGAAGGACCTGGAGCCCAGGGGAGATGGGAGGACTCTGGGCCCCTCCCTCCCCACCCCCACAGGTTTTCAGGGTTTGGCAAACAGATGCCTGTTGGTGTAGAATGGTTTTCACATTTAAAAATTATTTTTAATCTAAAGAAAATTATTTCATGATATATGAAAATGATGAAATTCAGATTTCATTGTCCATAAATAAAGTTTATTTGGAGCACAGCCTTGCTTGTCCATTTATGTACTGTCTGTTACTTTTGGTGCTTCCCAGATGGCTCAGTGGTAAAGAGTCTGCCTAAACCCTGGGTCAGGAAGATCCCCTGGAGAAGGAAGTGACAGGCCACTCCAGTATTCTTGCCTGGAGAATCCCATGGACAGAGGAGCCTGGCAGGCCACAGTCCATGGGGTTGCAAAAGAGTCAGACACAAGTTAGCGTCTAAACAACAACAAATGGTTACTTGCACGTACAGACAGCAGTGGAGTTGAGTAGCTGTAAGAGAGACCACGTGGCCCAAAAGGCCCTTGAGTCGCCGCATCCTAACATCAGATCCTCCCTCTCTGAAACTGGATGTCCTTCTCCCTACCTCAGGCCTTTCCCTCCACCCGGGCTTTTAAATATCCTTGTCATCTTTATGTTCCTCCCAGATCCTCAGCTTCTTTCATCCAGGACCTTTCCCCTCCCAAATAGGCTCAAAACCTATCTTACTTCAAACAAACAAGATTTCATCAACTCAGAAGTCCACTTCTGCTGCCAATCTGCACCTCCAGTCTCTATCCCTGCCTCTCATGATTCACCTTAAGCCAGACTTCTGGCTTCATCAGTCCATTAAAACTAGTCTTGCTGAGTCCTTAGTGAATTCCTAGCTGCTGGATCCTATACTTTCCCTAGTCCTTCCTATCTTCCTTGTTTTCTCTGAAAACATCCTGACCATTCCCTTTTCCTCAAGACCTTTTGTTTTTTGGCTTCTGTGACGTCCACCTCCTTGGCATTCTCTTCCCAGTTCCACCGTCCTGTCACCCATTCACCCATCAGTGGCGTCTCTTCTTTTTACCAGTTCCCTAAACATTGGTGGCGTTCGAGAGCCCGTCCTTTGGCCTTGTGGCCAAGATTTTATTGAGCATCTACTATATGCCAGTCCCTGTGTTGAAATACTTCACACGAATTATCCCTAATCTTTATAACAACCCTAAAAAGATTGATTTTCTTTCCTCCATGTTGTAAATAGGAGCTGGAGACTTAGCTTAAGTAATTTTCCCGAAGTTACACAGTAAGTAGCAGGGTTGGGCCTTGAACCAGCCTGCTTTATTATATAGTAAAGGCAACTGTTATCTGTGTACCAGAAACTCCTGCACTAGACTTTATTTTTTAGCTTCCAGCCTATATGTGTGACTACTAGACATTGCTACCTGGCAGTACCTCAAACCCAACTTGTCACCTCTCCCCACCCTCTGTCCAGCCCAGAATTGGTGTGTGGCCATCTGTTTTGTGATGCAGGCCCTAACCTTGGGAGCTGGTCTTGACTCTGCCTTTCCCCATTGCTACCACGCCTCAGCACACTGTTGTCAGAGCCACTCATTTCCTCCCTTTATTTTCTCCTGAATTCATCTCTCATAATGTCCACTGTCAGTTTATTTACTTATGCTGTGTGGCATGTGGGATCTTAGTTCGCTGACCAGGGATTGAACCCATGCCCCCTATAATTGGGAGCACAGAGTCTTAACCCCTGGACTGCCAGGGAAGTCCCGTCGCTTCCCTAGTGTGGATTCTTCTCACTCTGTCTTGCACAGTTGTCCCCCTTCTCTTAACCTCTGCTACCCCTTCTTCTGTTCGCTCACCCTTCCAGTCTATCTTCCATAGGCTTCCAGAATGATCTCTTGTAAACCCCTCATCTGGTTGTATTGCTATCTTGGTTAAAACCAAGATATCTTGGCTCCCTGTTGTCCTCTTCCTCTACTTCACAGCTTAACTGAGGAGACTTGACTCATTTTTCTAGATTCTTTTTCCAGTCTGTCACCTACCGAAGTGTGTTTGTGGTCTCTTGGACCAGTGTTCTCATTCATCTCTGCATGTAGTTCTCAAGGCGTTACCTCTTTCTGGAATGCCTGTCTCTTCCAGTTTGTCTAAGGAAGACTTTTTCAGTTAATCCCTAAAAAATAGACCAATAGGCAAACCAAAACACATCCTCAGTTCAGACAGAATGCCTCAGTTTCCAAGCCTTCACTGAGTCCAGTCTTTCTGAGAAGGATTAGGTTTCCCTCTTTGTATGCTTCCCAGGCACCGTGGGTGTGTGCATCGCCCAGCTCAGCACAGTCTATAATCATTTGTGCACATGTGCCTCCTTAAAATGATGCTCCGTAAAAGGAGAGCTTTTTGCCTTGTTCACCTTTTAGCTTGTTGCCTGGGGTATAGGAGCTCAGTAACTATTGGATGGATACCAGTAGTGTGGCGAGAGCAGACTGAAGCGTGGAGAGCAATGAGAAGTAAAGGGGGAAGACGTCTGCTAAAGCTGAAGACTAGGCAGAACTCTTTCTCTTTTCACTTTCACGCTTTGGAGAAGGAAATGGCAACCCACTCCAGTGTTCTTGCCTGGAGAATCCCAGGGACGGGGGAGCCTGGTGGGCTGCTGTCTATGGGGTCGCACAGAGTCGGACATGACTGAAGCGACTTAGCAGCAGCAGCAGCGCCTTGATATGTATAGCATCAGGACATTGACAGAGTCTTTTCACAGAGGCTTTGGCTCATTTTGTTCTGCTCACAAGCACCATGAGACAGCAGGACATTCAGTTCTGCCGTGTAGAAATAAAGAACCTTTAGTTCCGAGACGTGGAAAGACCTGCTCAAAGTCCTGAACCTAAGCGCCAGCGTTCATTTTTCTCCAGCCAAGGCTGTGTTGCTTCCCCTTTCCCAGGAGAGAGATGGGGAAGGTTCGGAAGATGAGAGAGAAGCTTTGGGCTGAACTTATATGTAGAAGTTAAAGAAAAGGAGTGAGTGACTCAGGGAAGAAGACAAAGAGCCCCATGGAATCGCTTTGTGGTGTAGGACACATTTTCAGAAGGAGAGGGCATCGGTGAGAAAGTTTTTTCCAATACTAAAGGAAAATTGGGAAGAAGGAAAGAGTTTGAGCACCAGCAAGCTCAAGAGCATGGTTTTGTCCGGTGAAGGCAGCTTGCCAAGTGGTTCCACCGGCACTGCAGGAAGTGGAGGCTCCTGCAGATGGCACGCTTTCCAGGAAGGGTGGTGAGGGAAGGGGACCAGGAGGAGCAGTTTGAGAAGCGCCGTACTACCAGATATTCCCAGAAATCTGTGATACACGTTTTTTGTTTTGTAGATCTGAAGTTATAGAAGAGACTGTGCTGGTTTATAACTGAACTAGTGCACCTATGACTGAGTATATAAATTTCAGAATGTTTTAAACTCAGTTTTATGTTGGTTGGTTCTCATCAGGTTACAGGCCCAGAGGACAGGATGTTGAGTCGAGCCTTAGAGTCGTATGTGAGCGTGGGTGAGTGTAGTAGTATGTGTCCGCTTTAGGGCGTGGGTGTTGAGTGGACACCGGTCTCATATTCACGTAGAGTATTTAACTGCCTCTGCCTTGTCTCTCACCCATTGCTCTCATCATTTGTTGCCCTGGTATAATTTGCTCAGCAGGAAGATTTCCCTCTTGTGTTAGAGGTACTTTCTGTGTCGACGACAGAAGCCTGTGTATCTCACCTGCCTCTCCTGAGAGCCAAGCTCTGGGGGAGTTAGGTGCTGGGCAGCTCTGTTGTGCCACTGACCAGGTGTCCTCCATCTGCCAGGTAAAGCGGTACCAGTGCACCTTTGAGGGCTGTCCCCGCACCTACAGCACAGCAGGCAACCTGCGCACCCACCAGAAGACCCACCGAGGGGAGTACACCTTCGTCTGCAACCAGGAGGGCTGCGGCAAGGCCTTCCTCACCTCCTACAGCCTCAGGATCCACGTGCGGGTGCACACGAAGGAGAAGCCATTTGAGTGCGACGTGCAGGGCTGTGAGAAGGCGTTTAACACGCTCTACAGGTCAGCACCCAGCCCCCAAGCCCAGCTCTGCCGCGACCATGGCGCTCCCCCTGCACTGGGCTTGAAAGCGGGCAGCTGCGCTCAGCTGCTGACAGCTCCTCAGAGGAGCTGTTACTTAAACATGGACACGCCCTGGATCGGTTGCAGTCAGAGAAGCTTTGTGTCTGGATCTGTATCTCCCAGAATGACATCCCGGCCTGAGGATTTTAGTAGTTGGTATGGAATAATATCTCCTATTGGCTCAGGAGCTTGGAATTAAGGGTTCTTTGATTTCCTTCCCAGCCTCAGCTTGAAGATTAACTTTTTTCTCCCCTCAAGAAGTGGGAAGTGGTCTGCTCGTCAGCCATTTCTCTTTTCTACCGTTTATATCAGGAGACTTATATTAGTCTTCAGCATTGGCTGTCACACACCAAACACAGTAATAGCTAACACTGGCGGGCTCCAGTCCATAGGATCGCAAAGAGGTGGACACAGCTGAGCACACGTACCCAAAAAGCACTCACTGCGTGGCAGGCAGTGTCCTGCGTGCTGCAAAGGGAATGGAAGCAGAGAGGTTTGTAACTGGGTCAAGATCCCCTTCTGGTAGAGGAGACCAGAATTTGAGTCCCAGGCAGCCTGGCTTCAGGGTCACACTCATACCACTCTGCTGTATAATTCTTTGAATTTCTCTTTGAGCACAAAATGTTGATATTAGTGTATTATGACTGTAGAATTCTTATGTACTTGACCTTGATGCACATTACGCTGACGTGGGAAAGCTCTGGCGTGCATTATGACAAAGGGGATTTCTCTGGGGTATCTTGCAGGCTGAAAGCACATCAGAGGCTTCACACAGGGAAGACGTTTAACTGTGAATCTGAAGGCTGCAGCAAGTACTTCACCACACTCAGTGATCTGAGGAAGCACATTCGAACCCATACAGGAGAAAAGCCATTTCGGTGGGTTTTGCTGTTTTCTATTTATCACTGACTAGGTTTCACGGGGGTGTCTTGATGTACTCTAGTATTTTTCAGAATGGGAAGGAAATTCCCTGTGCTAGTTCTTTGGGCAGTGCTTGCTCTCCCCAGGATAGCTGTAAACCACTGCAGACTGAAGGAGGGGTGATGGGGCCCACGAGCGTCTCCACCTGCTCTGTGGGTGATGGCTTCTCTGCCTCACTCTTTCCCTTTACTTTCATGAAGGGTTTACTGAAACTCCCTCATCAGCACTAGAGAAATGCTAAGATGTAGGCTCTCCTCCTGAGAACCTTAGTCTGCTCTGGTGGAAAAGAACAAGTAACCAGACAGTCTGAGAATGAGATGCCGAGCACAGGGGCAAGGATACCTACCTAAGAAGAGGGGAGGAGGGGAGGAGGGGTAAAAATACTTAAGCTAGTGGTGCAAGTATTGTTTTGCTTTCTTTTAATCACTTGTTTGGTTGTTGCTTTGTAATATGTCATGTGTACATATAAACATTATAGGAGCGTCGTTTTTAAAAAAATTAATCAATTTATGTTAAGTGGAGGCTAATTACTTTACAGTATTGTAGTGGTTTTTGCCATACATTGACATGAATCAGCCATGGGAGTATGTGTGTTCCCCATCCTGAACCCCCCTCCCACCTCCCTCCCCATCCCATCCCTCAGGGTCATCCCAGTGCACCAGCCCTGAGCACCCTGTCTCATGCATCAAACCTGGACTGATGATCTGTTTCACATATGGTAATACACGTTTCAGTGCCATTCTCTCAAATCATCCCACCCTCGCCTTCTCCCACAGAGTCCAAAAGTCTGTTCTTTACATTTGTGTCTCTTTTGCTGTCTCGCATATAGGGTCATCATTACCATCTTTCTAAATTCCATATATGTGCATTAATATACTGTATTGGTGTTTTTCTTTCTGACTTACTTCACTCTGTATAATAGGCTCCAGTTTCATCCACCTCATTAGAACTGATTCAAATGCATTCTTTTTAATAGCTTTTAATATTCCATTGTGTGTATGTACCACAGCTTTCTTATCCATTTGTCTGCTGATGGACATCTAGGTTGCTTCTATGTCCTGGCTATTGTAAACAGTGCTAGGAGCATCCATTTTTATCTATAGATTTCCATTTATATATATATATATATGTGAACACACTTATATATTGAATTGATACATGTATAAATATAAGCTTGAAGGAAGGAGTTGTACCATCTAATTTCTCCTGGGCTCACAGCATATAGTGTGGTTCTGGGCATTCAGCAGGGGTTGAAAAACAACTTTGGAGTGACTATATGATGTTTTTAATGAGGTAATCAGTTTGTAAGGATCCGTCCTAAATTTAACATAGATATATTACTGAAAACTGCCTATAAACATGTCTCTGAATTTAGGCAGGAGGGATTGCTGTTACATTCATGGCATTAAATATGCTGCCTTTCTATTCTCAAATCACTCATCTCATTAGGACACCTGAAAATCAGACAGTCTTCAGGGACAGTCAACTCTTAAACACCAATTAAATGGAAGTGTGTTTTTTAAGAATTACAGATACATTTCTGAGCCATGGCCCCTCTAAAGGCAAGAATATTTGGATCCTAGTTGGTTACTCTCCAGCTATTGTGAAGCTTGGGTTGCTTTTTTCCCCATAGGGCTATCAAGGGGATTCTGATTTCTATTCAATTACACGTGTTTTTGTCATGATTAAAACTGCTAAATTTTCTTGAATGTTAGATGGGGCTTTAGATGCAATGATTTTATGTACTTAAAAAGTAAAATGCTTTAGAGAAGTTTTCTATTTAAAGAAATAAAATATTTTGGCTTATAAGTATATGCATTCATTCATGTAAATAGTGACCGAATGCCTGCTGTGTGCAAGAACTACAGCAGATGTGAAGAACTACATGGACCCTGCCCTCAAAGGAAGCGCAGTCTAGGAGAAGAGATAAAAATGTATGCACACAGAGATAAAATAAGACTGGGAATGACGGGTGCCACAAAAGTAGCCTGTGGGTAAATGCCCTTGGAGTCCTAAGGAGGGAAATAGTCCCTCTGGCTTTAGTTATCAAGCAAGTAAAAGAGAAAAGTTCTCTGAAGACGACAGATAATCACATTGTAGCCAGTGTATTCTAACTGGTTTTGCTCTAGTGTTGTATTTCAGGCCCTGTGCCTATGTGAAAGCCTCTCTACCCATCACTGATACTCCTGGTGTTTCATTTGCCACAGTAGACTTTCCATATGCGTTCTCACTGTCAATAGAATTCTGTTGGGTCATTCATCAGAAGGCTTTTATTGTTAGGGCTCTCAGCATGTACCTTACCTGTAGGACAAGAAACACGTTTCCTGGGCCAGCCTCCCTCTCATCCCAGATTTGTCACCTTATTTTCCAGGGACCTTTCATCATTCCCATCTGTAAAACCCATTTTGTCGATCTGATCATAGTGTTCTGAGCAGCTTTAATTTAAGTTTGTATTTACAAGAGATACTGAAGATAAAGGTCGATTAGCTAATGACTGCTATCATTTCTGCTTAAACAACTTCCTTAGGTGTGATCATGATGGCTGTGGAAAAGCATTTGCAGCAAGCCACCACCTTAAAACTCACGTCCGTACACATACTGGTGAGTTTAGGCTAATTTTTATCTTTTAACCTTCGTTGAGCCAGTAAATACGAGTGTTTCCATTGAAACCTGTACAGCTTTGTGGAGAGAGCAAGTCTAATCAGTTGGCCTTCACCTATAATGTTTGAGTTCCTCTCAGACATTTAGATCCTTTAAAAAGGATCTAAAGACTGGACTCAGGAGCTTAACCTTAAGAAATGAAGCCAATTCAGAGATACTCAGTAAAGAATCTGAGGAGGGGAAAAAGAAACTAGATTCTCTTTTAACTTCCTAGGAGCAGGCCATTCTCAGTGCTTTGCTCTGCATTAAATTTTAGGACTGGGCTGATTAACTTGTGGATAATTGATCCAGTGTATTACCTGAACCCTCATTAGCATGTTTACTTCCCTGTGTTAGGGGAGAGTAGATGTCTCCATCCAGTGAAATGGTTTTATGGTGAAATTAACACCTCTTTTCATTCTTGCAGGTGAAAGACCCTTTTTCTGCCCCAGTAATGGCTGTGAGAAAACATTCAGCACTCAATACAGTCTCAAAAGTCACATGAAAGGTCACGATAACAAAGGAAACTCGTACAGTGCACTTCTAAATCACAACGGATCAGAGGTGTGGAGTGTTTTGTCTCTCATTTTGACCTGGGCCGCGTAGAACAGTGACAGTTGTTTGTGCCTCCTGTTAAAATGCCTTCTCTCTAAATCTGTTAGCGAGAGAAAAGGAATCAGTGTCAAGATCTATGTCTTTGTGAGGGGGTGGCAGAAGCCAGAAATTTCACCAGGCTCCCTGTGCGTCAGCCCCTGATTCGGCTCCACCTCCCCTCCGTCAGGTCTGGTGTAAGAGGTGTCTTGGAACCAGAGGTCTCAGAATGGCTACCAAAGGGTCGGCCAGGTGCTCTCGAAGGGTGTTATTTTCCCATTCATGTCGTGTAAAATGGTACATTTGAACTTGAGTTTTGGACACGATTTAATGATTTGCTTTACCCTTCCATTAATCCATCACTGGAGAACCAGGTGGAGTCTGGGGGTGGGGTGGGGGGGGTGGTCCCCTGCCCTTTAGAATTGTCTGCAGACCTAATGGTTCGACAGCCACTGCCTTTAAGGCACTGAACCACAGACAAACCTCTGCAGAGGTTTAGGTGGTTTTGTCTGTTTTTCTTCACCAAGCCCTCTCCTCTGTGGTTTCTTTCCAGAGAGATCCTGGGATAAATTTACTGTTACTACTCTGATATGGTATTGGGCACTTACCTTATGTCTTTTGCACCCCAAAAGTGAGAACTGTTATTATTTTACTGTTTTATAAATAAATTGGAAGCTCACTGACCCCCTTTAGAATAACAAGGTTCTTAAAGTATGTAATATGGTTTTGATTTGGGCAGAGACAGCATGATTCTGTGGTTTCTGATTTTTAAACAGAAAAGGATCCCTTTAAAAGGACTCTTCCTTCTGTGTCTTATTGGTAAAAATAACTAATATTTACTGAATGTTTACTGTATGCCAAGTACTATGCTAAGTTTTCTTAAGTGAATTACCCTGCTTACAAGAGGTCAGTATTCTTATTCCCATACCACTGATAGAGAAACCTGAGGTAAGGAGAAATTAAATAACTTGCCTAAGTATCCAAAGCTTGTAATTAGCACCCTTTAGGCAGACCATCTGATTCCAGAGCCTGGTTTTTGACCACCCGCCGCCCCCCCATCATAGGAGGCAAAACAGCATTGGTTGCGAAGAGTCTGAATTCACATCCAAGCTCTACCACTAGACGCATGACCTTAGGCAAATGGCTTCTTTGTGACTCAGTCTCACTGTCTGTAAAACCAGATAAAAACACTAAGATTTGAGAGTCTTTGTCCATAAAGCTGCATTTATGAAGTCATGATCCGTTTTCTCGTTTTGCAACAATCACAGTTTCTCACTGGTAGCTTCTGCTCATTGGAGGCCTCAGTGCACAGGGTCCAGACTTCACATCACTTGGCTGACTGTTAGCTCCCCATTGGAGCAAATCTGCTCTAGTCTTAGGCTTTCAAAGCTATCAGGATTGCCTTGAGTCCTAAATTTATATCTCTAGCCCAGATTTCTTCCTGAGCTTTAGACATGTATTCAACCTCCTACTCGATGTCTCCACCCAGCTGTCCCCTACGTTTCCCAGTCCTGACGCGTCCAACCTGTTCCTCCTGCAGTCTTCCACATCTTAGTAAATGGCACTTCTGTTTTTCTAGTGGCGCAGGCCAAAAATACTGGAGTCATTCTTGACTTCTCCTTTTTTTTTCCCTCATTCCACACACCCACCAGCATCTATCAGTTCCATCTTTCTAGAATCTGATCTGATTACTTCATTCAAGCCCTTGTCATTGTTTGGCCTGGATTCTTGCAATGACCTGCTAAGTGGTTTTCTTAGCACCTTTCCCCTCTCTTCTCCCCACTGATACTCCACTCTGATCTTCCTAAACAATGAGGCAAATCATGTCTGTTCTCTGCTTATAACCCTTCAGTAGCTTCTTATATCATTTAAGGTAAAAGTTAGAATCTTTACAGTGGTCCAGAAAGTCCTAGACACTGGCATGCTCACTTCTCTTTTCATTTCAGTTCAGTCGCTCAGTCGTGTCTGACTCTTTGCGACCTCATGAATCGCAGCACGCCAGGCCTCCCTGTCCATCACCAACTCCTGGAGTTCACTCAGACTCACGTCCATCGAGTCCGTGATGCCATCTAGCCATCTCATCCTCGATCGTCCCCTTCTCCTCCTGCCCCCAATCCCTCCCAGCATCAGAGTCTTTTCCAATGAGTCAACTCTTCCCATGAGGTGGCCAAAGTACTGGAGCTTCAGCTTTAGCATCATTCCTTCCAAAGAAATCCCAGGGCTGATCTCCTTCAGAATGGACTGGTTGGCATTCACTTGAGCTGCACCACCCACCTTGTGGTTCCTTGAACTGAGGAAGCCTGCCTTGCCTCCAGGCCTTTGTGTGTGCTGTGCCCTCTGCATGAATCACTGTCCCCACATGTGTGCATGGCCCTTGCCTTCTTCAGTATCTGCTCTAAGGCCACCTTATCTGAGTCCCTTCCTGATCTGATAAAAGAGCGTCTCCTCCCCTGGCCTTCTCCACTTCCCTTACTCTCTTATATACTGTATATTTATTTGGTTTTTTGTCTGGCCCCCTCTCTCTGGTGGCAGGGACTTTATTATTGTATCCCTGGGCCTGGAACAGGGCTTAATACATATTAGATGCTCAGTGAGTATTTGTTAAATACTTGCACGAATCAGAACTTATGATGCATGAGGTAAAGTAAGGCGACTGCATAAAGTATTTGAATCACAACTGGCATTCTAGGAATCCAGAATTCTGAGTTAGCCCAGACACCGGTATAGGAATAGTAACCCCTCAGCACCACTCTAAGTGACAGTCCCCGAGATGCCCATGCTGGGGACATAGTGAAGTAATGGAAGGTGGACTTTCAGTCAGAAGCAATGGGTCTGTGTTATGTTAGTGATTTTTGGACTGGTCACTGCTAATCTTAGCATTAATTTTCTTATACTTAGAATGGGAATGTGAAATAATACTACAGAGGATTATATTAATAGTAAATGAAGTCATGTAAAATTGCTTTGTCAATGATAGACCAATTTCACAAATATTATTGATTTCATGTTATTATAGCTTTTGTTACTCTGGAGCCTGAGTCATGAGATAATTCTTAAACTCTACTAACCATGTTTAAGAACGTAAACAATTTCTTCTTAAGAATATCAGGATTTTAAAAATTGAAATAATTCAGGTAGCCTTTGTTTTGAATAGTTTTTTATTTTATAGACATTTGGAATCTTAGGGACACTGTAATCAAGTGTTTTATTACGTAATAGAATACAGTAAATCCCAATTGTTTGTCAATTAGAATTTTTTTTTCTTTCACAGGATACAAATCACTCACTTTGTCTGAGGAATTTAAGCCTTCTGTCCACAGATTCTGAATTTCAAGAAAATTCCAATACAGTAAGTGTACCTGTGATACAGATGTTATTAAAATAAGTGCAAGAATTGAGCCTCCCTTTGGTGGGAAAATTGAGTGAGGCCAGTCTTGGAAGGCTTTCAGATTGAGTTGTATTCAGTGACTAGCCACTTAGGGTGTTTTGATTTTGTTTCCAGATAAGAGCTCTCATTGGAGAGGTTGCTCTCTCTGATGCATAGTGCCTTTTGGCCCAGATCACTCACTTGATAACCTCCTGCACCAGAAAATAACTTTCTTTATTTATTTAGCAAATATTTATTGAGTGCCTACTCCAGTCGGGCAGAGTGCTGGTAGTGAGCTGGTAGTGGTGAGGAAGTAAGTGTGGTCTGTTCTTGAGTAGCTTAAAATTCAGCCACTGTAAGGGAGAGCCAGGATTCCAGTTTGCAGGCTTTTCTTAAGCCCTGCCAGTCTGACCTGAATCAGTCCTTTCCTTTCTTTGAGCACGGGGATTCTGAAGGGGACCATGTCTATAGGCCCACTGCTAGGGGACAAACCCAGGGTCTCTTGATCTGCTTGCTTTGTCTCTGCCATTCCCATGGCTCCATGCTGTGTCTTGCAAACCACTGAATCAATCCTGAGCTTGTGCCCCTTCAGGAGGATCCATGAGCTTTACTGGGTCACCAACACTGGTGGTCAAGTATGCATTTTTGGTTGTTTTTCTCTGGTAAATAAATATAGCTTAGGTTAGATTTTCTGTGAGTATATGCATAATAAATAAGGAGGAATCAATGTGATAGGAGGTGTTTGAACAGTTTTCTACAGTGTAGGCTCTTGGGCCTCACCCAAGTCTACTGAGTCAATATCCTCTGGAAGGGGCGCCTGACCCTGCACAACTTTATATTAGCACACCAGGGCCTGGGTTCTCCTGGTAATGGCGGAATTTCTCTTATCAGACCAGCCCTCCCACAGAAAACAACTGTGTATGCTGGGCAAAATATGAAAACAACTACATGAAGGCACCAGAGAGCAACCCAAACAGGCAGAGGCAACGTTTGAATGACGGGGCCGCTTGGGAGATAGCAGTGGCACTGGATGGGTCTGCAGGCTTTATGGCTTATCTATCTCAGAGCAAGCAGGACGGCTCAGGCTCAGTAAACACTCGCTCTTACTGCAGTGACTACCCGGAGGACAGAGTTCAGGGCTACAATGCAGCACCTGGAGAGTTGTGGGGGATGACCTGCAAAGGAGAAAACACACAGGTTGAATCCCAAGTTCTGTTTGGAGCTGTGTCCAAACCTCTAGTTGACCCCTGAATTGTGGGTGTGTGGGGCAGACCCCAAGCAGTCCAGCTGAGGCTAAAGAGCTGGATGAAGAGGACAGCTGCCATCCACTCTAGGGAAGACAGAACTTGGAGTTAGAGCATAGCCAAGTCACTGGAATGTTATAGCAAATAACCAAATACTCTTCCAAGAAGTGTAACAGAATCCTGAGTCTCTGCAGCATATCATTTGCAATGTCCAGGGTTATCCAAAATTAGTAAACGTAAGACATAGGAGAACATTACCTCTACTCAAAAGAAAAGGTCATTTATGGACTACGGAGACTGACCCCAAGATGAGCCAGGTGATAGAATTAGTGGACAGGGCATTTATAAGTACCTCTTAAAATGCTCAAGCATATTAAGGATTACTTGTAATGATTTAATAAATAGGAACTCTTAGCAGAGAAATAGAAACTATAAAAAAAATTGCCAAATGGGAATTCTGGAACTGAAAATATATCAAAATTTAAAAATTCAACAAATGGGCTTAACAGCAGACTGGAAATAACAGATGAAAGAATCAGTTTAATTGAAGACAGATCAATAGAAATTAACGAATCTGAAGGGCCCACCCCCCAAAAAAGCACTTTGTATGATTGTTTGGCATATTCATATTTCAGAGCTGATGCTCTAAGTAAGAGTACCGGGCCAAGATTGCCCTCTAAACCACACGGGGTAGGATTTCTGGGAATAATGTCTCCTTAATATCAGAGATCGTGGGAAATGGTTGAGGTATCCACTCCCTGACTGGGACTTGACCCATGACTGAGGAGCTTTCTAGAGCCCTGAGGTCACCAGGTGAGGAAACATATGAGGGGACATTGAGTACTTGTGAAAAAGGAAAGCTTTTTCTATCCATAATTTACAACAGCAAGAGAGAGGCCTGTTTTTCTCCCCTGGGATCAAATTATATGTTGTGTCCTTGTCCTCCAGCATTTAGTCTTTCAGACTGAGACCAAAGTTCCTTGAATAGGATGGATTTTGCCTTGCTTGCTTTAAAAGAAATGATAATGAGTTGTTAAAATTAAATGATATACTTTTATGAGATCATCATTTTCCAGGTTCCTGGGCAGCCTACATGTCTCTCTGTGTCCTAGGTATGAATTTGGGCTGAAGCTCTGAGGAATGGCCCACTGGGCCTGTTGGCCCCTGAGCCTCAGGATCCATCCTGTTCCCAAACAGCTCAGTGTTCTCAAGTCTCTCTGCTCCAGGCCCCAGGGCCTCAACCTGTTCTCTCCTCACTTGAGGGGGTGGTTCCCACTCGCTCTGCCCCCAGGGTTATTGCCCTGAAGCCTGGCAGTGGCTGAGTCAGCCCCTTCGGCACTTACCTTTTTTAATTGAAAAAAAAAACCAACCTGTTTATGGAGGTATAATATACATACAGAAAAGTACACCTGTCATAAATGTACAGCTTGATGAGTCATCGCAGTTCACCATATTCCTGTAACTGTCACAGGAGGGAAAGTGTGGGGACAAAAGGATGGTCACATCTGAGTCCCTGGGATGGCCACCAAGTGTAGGTTCTTGGCTTTGTGCAGGAAGGAATTCAAGAATGAGCCATAGTGGAGGGAAAGAAGGGTTCTTCAGGGAGTACTCAAGAGTGTGGACCATCTTGAAAGGCAAGAGAGGCCCAAGAGGCAGCAGGGTATCTGGCTGTCAGAATTGATAGGGGTGGGTAATTACATAGGCTAATGAGTAGGAGGAGTATTCCAGCTATCTTGGGGAAAGGGTGGGGATTTCTAGGAATTGGCCCACTGCCCACTGTTTGACCTTTATGGAAGACAACTCATGGCCATTTTGGACCTAGTAAGTAAAGTTGCTCAGTCTTGTCCAACTCTTTGAGACCCCATGGACTGTAGCCTACCAGGCTCCTCTGTCCATGAGATTTTCCAGGCAACAGTACTGGGGTGGGTTGCCATTTCCTTCTCCAGAGGTTCTTCCCGACCCAGGGATCGAACCCGGGTCTCCCGCATCGTAGACAGACGCTTTACCGTCTGAGCCACCAGGGAAGTCCGTTTTGGACCTAGTTAGTTCTAATCACTTTATGCTGTGTCCTCAGGCCATGCCTCTGGGCTTCCCTGGTGGCTCAGCTGGGAAGAATCTGCCTGGGAATGCAGGAGACACAGGTTCCATCCCTGGGTCAGGAAGATCCTTTGGAGAAGGAAATGGCAACCCACTCCAGTATTCTTGCCTGGGAAATCCCATGGACAGAAGAGCCTGGTGGGCTACAGTCTATGGGGTGGCAAAAGAGTTGGACAGGACTGGGCGACTAAACGACACAACAGGCCATGCCATTCTTTTAAAGGTTGTGCCCTGCCCCTTCCTGTGTCATAACCAGCACGAAAATCAACAAACAGAACATTCCCAACACCCTAGAAACCCCCATCAGGTCCCTTAACAGCTGTTACCTCTTCCTAAGGATAACCACTATCCTGGCTTCTCACAACCTAAGATGAATTTTGCCTGTTTTTATGCTTTCTATAATTCGAATGTGGCCTATACTCATTTGTCCTGGCTTCTTTCTTGCAACATTTTGTTTGAGGAATTAATCCATGTTGTTGCATAAAATAATATATAGATTATTCGTTCTCATTGTTGAACAGTTATTCAGTTTCAGTTCAGTCACTCAGTCGTGTCCGACTCTTTGCGACCCCATGAATTGCAGCATGCCAGGCCTCCCTTGTCGATGACCAACTCCCGGAGTCCACCCAAACCCATGTCCATTTGTGTCGGTGATGCCATCCAACCATCTCATATTCTGTCATCCCCTTCTCCTCCTGCCCTCAATCTTTCCCAGCATCAGGGTCTTTTCCAGTGAGTCAGTTCTTGGCATCAGGTGGTGAAAGTATTGGAGTTTCAGCCTCAGCATCAGTCCTTCCAATGAACACCCAGGACTGATCTCCTTTAGGATGGACTGGTTGGATCTCCTTGCAGTCCAAGGGACTCTCAAGAGTCTTCTCCAACACCACAATTCAAAAACAGCAATTCTTCGGTGCTCAGCTTTCTTCACAGTCCAACTCTTACATCCATCTCACATCCATACATGACAACTGGAAAAACCATAGCCTTGACTAGACGGACCTTAGTCGGCAAAGTAATGTCTCTGCTTTTCAATATGCGATCTAGGATGGTCGTAACTTTTCTTCCAAGGAGTAAGCGTCTTTTAATTTCATGGCTGCAGTCACCATCTGCAGTGATTTTGGAGCCCCAAAAGATAAAGTCTGACACTGTTTCCACTGTTTCCGCATCTATTTCCCATGAAGTGATGGGACCGGATGCCATGATCTTCGTTTTCTGAATGTTGACCTTCAAGTCAACTTTTTTACTCCCCTCTTTCACTTTCATCAAGAGGCTTTTTAGTTCCTCTTCACTTTGTGCCATAAGGGTGGTGTCATCTGCATATCTGAGGTTATTGATATTTCTCCCGGCGATCTTGATTCCAGCTTGTGCTTCTTCCAGTCCAGCGTTTCTCATGATGTACTCTGCATAGAAGTTAAATAAGCAGGGTGACAATATACAGCCTTGACATCCTCCTTTTCCTATTTGGAACCAGTCTGTTGTTCCATGTCCAGTGCTAACTGTTGCTTCCTGACCTGCATACAGGTTTCTCAAGAGGCAGGCCAGGTGGTCTGGTATTCCCATCTCTTTCAGAATTTTCCACAGTTGATTGTGATCCACACAGTCAAAGGCTTTGGCATAGTCAATAAAGCAGAAATAGATGTTTTTCTGGAACTCTCTTGCTTTTTCGATGATCCAGCGGATGTTGGCAATTTGATCTCTGGTTCCTCTGCCTTTTCTAAAACCAGCTTGAACATCTGGAAATTCACGGTTCATGTATTGTTGAAGCCTGGCTTGGAGAATTTTGAGCATTACTTTACTAGCGTGTGAGATGAGTGCAATTGTGCGGTAGTTTGAACATTCTTTGGCATTGCCTTTCTTTGGAATTGGAATGAAAACTGACCTTTTCCAGTCCTGTGGCCACTGTTAAGTTTTCCAAATTTGCTGGCATATTGAGGGCAGCACGTTCATAGTATCATCTTTCAGGATTTGAAATAGCTCAACTGGAATTCCATCACCTCCACTAGCTTTGTTCGTAGTGATGCTTTCTAAGGCCCAGTTGACTTCAGATTCCAGGATGTCTGGCTCTACGTGAGTGATCACAGCATCGTGATTACCTGGGTTGTGAAGATCTTTTTTGTATAGTTCTTCTGTGTATTCTTGCCACCTCTTCTTAATATCTTCTGCTTCTGTTAGGTCCATACCATTTCTGTCCTATATTGTGCCCCTCTTTGCATGAAATATTCCCTTGATATCTCTGATTTTCTTGAAGAGATCTCTAGTCTTTCCCATTCTGTTGTTTTCCTCTATTTCTTTGCACTGATCGCTGATGAAGGCTTTCTTATCTCTCCTTGCTGTTCTTTGGAACTCTGCATTCAGATGTTTATAGCTTACCTTTTCTCCTTTGCTTTTCGCTTCTCTTCTTTTCACAGCTATTTGTAAGGCCTCCCCAGATAGCCATTTTGCTTTTTTGCATTTCTTTCCCATGGGGATGGTCTTGATCCCTGTCTCCTGTACAATGTCACAAACCTCCGTCCATAGTTCAGCAGGCACTCTATCTATCAGATCTAGGCCCTTAAATCTATTTCTCACTTCCACTGTATAATCATAAGGGATTTGATTTAGGTCATATCTGAGAGGTCTAGTGGTTTTCCCTACTTTCTTCAATTTAAGTCTGAATTTGGCAATAAGGAGCTCATGATCTGAGCCACAGTCAGCTCCCGGTCGTTTTTGCTGACTGTATATAGCTTCTCCATCTTTGGCTGCAAAGAATGTAATCAATCTGATTTCGGTGTTGACCATCTGGTGATGTCCATGTGTAGAGTCTTCTCTTGTGTCGTTGGAAGAGGGTGTTTGCTATGATCAGTGCATTCTCTTGGCAAAATTCTATTAGCCTTTGCCCTGCTTCATTCCGTATTCCAAGGCCAAATTTGCCTGTTACTCCAGGTGTTTCTTGACTTCCTACTTTTGCATTCCAGTCCCCTATAATGAAAAGGACATCTTAGAACTGTTAAATTTCAGCTTCTTCAGTGTTAGTGGTTGGGGCATAGACTTGGATTACCATGATACTGAATGCTTTGCCTTGGAAACGAACAGAGATCATTTTGTCATTTTTGAGATTGCATCCAAGTACTGCATTTTGGACTCTTGTTGACTATGATGGCTACTCCATTTCTGCTAAGGGATTCCTTCCCACAGTAGTAGATATAATGGTCATCTGAGTTAAAATTCTCCCATTCCAGTCCATCTTAGTTCGCTGATTCCTAGAATATCGATGTTCACTCTTGTCATCTCCTGTTTGACCACTTCCAATTTTCCTTGATTCATCCCAGGGACGGGGGAGCCTGGTGGGCTGCCGTCTATGGGGTTGCACAGAGTCGGACACGACTGAAGCGACTTAGCAGCAGCAGCATGGACCTAACATTCCAGGTTCCTATGTAATATTGCTCTTTACAGCATTGGACCTTGCTTCTATCACCAGTCCCATCTACAACTAGGTGTTGTTTTTGCTTTGGCTGCATCCCTTCATTCTTTCTGGAGTTATTTCTCCGCTGATCTCCAATAGCATATTGGGCACCTACTAACCTGGGGAGTTCATCTTTCAGTGTCCTATCTTTTTGCCTTTTAATACTGTACATGGGGTTCTCAAGGCAAGAATACTGAAGTGGTTTGCCATTCCCTTCTGCAGTGGACCACATTCTGTCAGACCTTTCCACCATGACCCGTCCGTCTTGGGTGGCCCCACACAGCATGGCTTAGTTTCATTGAGTTACATAAGCTGTGGTCTGTGTGATCAGATTGGTTAGTTGTCTGTGATTGTGGTTTCAGTGTGTCTGCCCTCTGATGCCCTCTCTCAGTGCCTGCCGTCTTACTTGGGTTTCTCTTACCTTGGACGTGGGGTATCCTTCACAGCTGCTCCAGCAAAGCACCTGAACAGTTATTACACTAAGTGAATATAAGAGTATGTTCTGTCTCCTGCCCTTGGGCATTTGCAAAGTTTCTAGTTTGGAGCCATTACAGCGATACTGCTGTGAAAATTCTTGTACATCATCTTCTGACGTCACAGATTCATTCCTTTTAAACAGTGTTATTCCTGTAATGATTCATAAACAAGTAGAACAAAAAATAATAATAATAATAACCATGAAGAAGTTGCAAAGCTTGCGGCTTAGGGGTAGTTGTTAGCTCACTATGAATTCAAAATGGGCGGTGCATCTTTATTGGGTTATCAAATAGTGGTTTATAATCAACATTTTGAGAACAGCAATAGGGTAGAAAATATAGAAGACATTGCAGATCATAAGGACAGGCTCTGTTTCATAGACTTTTGTTTCACTTATACATTCATATGTATGTAATATATTTTATAAATTATATATAATATAAATTATTATATATACCCACTTTAGTATTCTTAGGCTTCCCTGGTGGCCCAGATGGTAAAGAATCTCCCTGCAATGCTTGAGACCTGGATTCGAATCCCTGGTTTGGGAAGACCCCCTGGAGAAGGGAATGGCAACCCACTCCAGTATTCCAGCCTGGAGAATTCCATGGACAGAGGAGCCTGGCAGGCTACAGTCCATGGGGTGGCAAAGAGTCGGACATGACTGAGTGACTTTCACTTTCATAAATTATTATAAATCATATAATTTCCTACTTTGTGTCATGATGAAAGGTTTCAAGCCATTTTCTTGGCTTGTGATTCGTAACTCCCTCTGGACTAGAGGCTGGAAGCCTTACTAGGTTTCTGCTTTCGTGTTACAAAGAATACAAACTTTTTGGCCAACGCTGTATCATACTGGTCGTCAGCGTCACTGAACTTCTTGGAATCTTGCTTTTGTCACTCTTGCCCTACAAAATGCGGAGTGGAGGTGGACCACAGAGAAGAGAATTACTGTTTTTTCCCTTCCCTTAAATAAACTAAACTAAAGGGAAGCCTAGAGGTGGTCATTTTATTAGGTGCCTGGCAGGAGTCAAGCCCTCAGGGCACTAGGTGTTTTGGTTTTTCATAGCTTTACAAAATGTCCCTGACCTTTTCTTAACTGTAAGTTAGAAAGAAACTGGAATGATAGTGGTGAGGATAAGGCCATTATTATTGTCTGTTATTGTGTTTCTTTATATTGTTTCATTCACCACCATGTGTACATATTAGAATATTATAGATGTTATGTAATAACCTTGAAAGATATTCACAATATATTATTATTACATGAGAAAAGCATGTTCCAAGTAATAGATATTATACAACCCCACTTTTATATAGGATTTTATCTTTCAGAGCAGGGATCAGCAAACTTTTTTTTGTAAAGGGCCAGATAGATAATTTCAGCTTTGTGGCCCATACATTCTCTGTACAACTCCTCAGCTCTGCCATTGCAGTGCAGAAGCTATAGAGAGAATTCAAAAGTGAACCAGAGTGCCTATTCCAATACAGCTTTATTTGCAGAAACAGGCATTCAGCCAGCAAGTCAGTTTGCCAACTCCTGCTTTAGAGTGTTTGAAGACCCAGATCTTCAGTGTCTGAGGCTTAGGGGAATAAATGTCACCTTAGGAAAAGAAGAGTTAGAAACCAGAAGCATAGCCGAAGATCATTCTCGTCCATCTCGGGGTGCAGACCTGCTTTTGGATGGTGCGCCTCATGCGTTTGTCTCTGTCTCTGCCACAGGGCCAGAATCTCAGCACTCTCTCACCAGCAATCATTTTTGGACCAATGTTCCAGAAGTCAGATGATCCGGCAATTCAGGAAGATCCTCAACAGACAGGTTTGTTACACAGACTGTCTTCCTGCTCAGATCTCTGCACTGGGAAGGAGAATTCACACTTGTTGAGACAGTAGATGTCAAGCACAGTGATATATTTCAGGTCCTTTGAATGAAGTGTACTTTCATTGAGGGATCAGAGAAGGATGGGCTTTTTAGCTCAATTCCGTTTTTTTCTTTCCCCTGCTTCCCTCATCAAGGGTTTACTTGAGGATCTCCTTTTCCTGGACCCTCAAATGAAGAGGGTCCCCTTTTCCAGAAGCTTTCGTTGGCTTTCAAAAAGTGAGAGGAGTCGTGAGCACTTTCTTCTGATGTGACACCCCATTCATGAGTGGATAGAATCCACAAACCAAACTTCAGATATGTAGATCAAATTGTGTTTGAATGAAAATATGTCCCTGAAGCTTCACAGTAGTTAGAAAGTGTGTTCAGTGGTCATGTGCCAAGAAAAGAATGTCAAACCTCTTTTCCACAAAAGCCACAGGACACATATTTTTTATGGTTAGATCCATACTAGGTCTTCGCGTTTAGAAAGTGAGGTTGATGGTAAAGCCTGGTACTTTGACCAGAGGGGTCATTACATGAAAAGCAGAGAGCCAGCCTGTCTGTAGTGAAGGAATCGGGTCTAACAGACTTCAGCTGTCTTTGGTGTAGCCCAGAGACTGTTTTTATGGCTTATATAAGGGTTGGAATGTGTATCTATATTTCTATTTCTTTTTCTTGCCAGCTGCCTTGATTGAAAGTTTTAATGGTGATGCGGAGTCAGTCAGTGATGTTCCGCCATCCACAAGACATTCAGCATCTTTATCTCTTCCACTTATACTGCAGCCTGGCATCTCCGAGCCACCCCAGCCTCTACTACCAGCCTCAGCACCATCTGCTCCTCTGCCTGCTCCCTCCCTAGGAACTGGTTCCCAGCAAGCTGCATTTGGCAACCCCCCTGCTCTCTTACAACCTCCAGAAGTGCCTGTTGCCCACAGCACGCAGTTTGCTGCTAATCATCAAGAGTTTCTTCCGCACCTCCAGGCATCGCAGCCCATCGTACCAGGACTCTCTGTTGTTGCCGGGGCCTTGGCGTCAGCAGCGGCAGTGGCATCTGCCATGGCAGCACCACCCCAACCACAAAGTACTACTGAGCCCCTGCCAGCCATGGTCCAGACTCTGCCCCTGGATGCCAACTCTGTCCTAACTAGTAATCCCACTCTAACCATCACCCCGACTCCCAGCGCAGCTATCCTGCAGCCCAGCCTAGTCATGGGGGAGCAGAACTTTCAGTGGATACTAAATGGTACCACCAGCACACCGCACACTCAAGAGCAAACTGTAAGTATGGTGTGGAAAGGGGTCCAGTGGGTGAAGTGTATTTCTGTGGGCAACATGTTCAGAGGCCTTTACTTCAAAACAGGAAAACGGCTGTCGTTTCTACCCCGAAACACATCATTCTACCAGTCATTTCCCCCATAATCAAGCAGTGTAAATCCCGAATGTTGCGGTCAATACCTATAATAGAAGGCCAGAGAAACAATTTTCAGATTTACCTAGGTATTTCAGCTGTGGTCTGATTCTGTCAGCTCTGACAGGAGAGCCCGAGAACGTTCTCCAAGGCAGAGTCCAGCCTGGGCTGAGGGACTGGTGGGACCTCATCAGATAGAAAGAGACCCCAGTGGCCAAGTCAGAAGAAATCTGTCCTCCCAGAATCCATCGTAGAGCCATTTTCTACCCAAGTGTATGGTCTCAGTGGCTAAGGAAGTGACGTGGTTGTTCAACTGAGTATATTTTGAGAGCCTGCTGTATACCAGATACCACACAGGATACTCTTGGAAATCTGGAAAAATGGAAAAAAAAAAAAAGTTTCTTTTTGATAAAAACTTATATTCTGGTTAAAGAGGCTAAAATGCCTAGAAGAAAGTTAATGCTACCAGTAGATAAAGTGTCAAATAATAAAAATAATGGTAATAAAAAATAACAATAGCTGTGACTTTTTGAGCCCTTCCTGTATGTATGGGCTTCCTATGCTAACTAAGCACTTATTAAAATTGAGGGTCTAACGTGCCAGTCATTACCTTAGGGACCTTATTTTTAGATTATGTATATTTTTTATTTTTTAATCAAACAAATAGTAAGAACTTCCATACACTTCCTGCTCCCTGCCCACCCCCAGCCTAGTTTCCCTCATTATTAACCACTTGTATCAATGTGGTACTTTTATTGTAAGTGAATTAATATTGATAAATGATTATTAACATCTGTATATGTTTGTATCTCTAGATGTCACCCCCACCCCATGTTAAGTATTTTAATCACAGCAATCTTAGGAAGTAGATATGATTTTATCAGTGGAGAGCTGAGACCCAGAGAAGTTAAGTGACTGGTCCAAGGTCACACAGCTTATAAATGGCAAAGCCTAGGCAGACCAGTCCCAGAATCCATGCTCCTGATGCTGCCAGATGAGGGGTTCAGAGACTAAAGGCTTATTGGGTGGCCATACGTGCCAGGTGAGCCTTCTTGAGGTGTGAGCAGGAATTAGGTGTAGGAAAGTCTGCACTGAGCAGGAATAGGTCTGGGTGGGTGTATGATGCTGCCAAACAAACCAGAAAGGCAGGTTGGAGCTAAATGGCAAGAGCACTCAAGTTCCATAAATGGGATGGGCGCCACCACCTCTGGAGGCACCCTAGTTCCAGTTTCAGATGGCCAGAGTCCCTGGAACGGCCTCTTCAGCATTGTGATCCAACCTGCCTCCAGGTGGTTCGGTTTTTTGGTTGTTACTATTGTCTTCATTATTTAAAATTATTTTCAGGGACTTCTCAGGCAGTCCAGTGGTGAAGGCTCTACACTTTCACTGCAAAGGGCAACCCCTGGTTGGGGAACTAAGATCCCGCATGCTACATGACACGGCCAAAAAAAAATTTTTTTTTTTTCCCATTATTTTTACTGTTCTTACATTTGCGGATGGCTGTATACAGAAAATGATCCTGCTATCTCATTTATGATCATTTTTTTCTATTTTCTTCCAGTTGTATTGAGATATAATTGATAGATAGCAGAGTATAAGTTTGAGGCGTACAGCATAATAATTTGACACACGTTTAGTGAGCATCCATCATCACATGATAGATACAGAGTTAAAGATACAGAAAAAAATGTGTGTGTGAGAGCACGCTCAGGATTCCCTGCTTAAAGAGCCCTCCTGTGTGACATGCAGCAGTGTCACTCAGGCCCATCGCACTGTGCCTGTGCCCCTAGTACTCCATCTCTTACCTGGAGGTCTGGCTCTTCACTGCTTTCCTCCGACTCCCCCCTCCCCACCCGGCCTGCCTCCTGTAAGCACAAACCTGATCTTTCAGTGAGTCTGTTTGTTTGCTTGTTTTGGAGGACCACTGACCTGCCTCTGTTCCTGGTAGACAACATAGTGATATTTCTGTACATTTCAAAGTGATCACCACGATGAGTCTGGTCACCATATGTGACACCACCACCCACGTCACCATCCAAAGATTCACATGCTTATTGCCTATATTCCCCACACTGTACCTTTCATACCCATGACGTGTGTTTTGCAACCGGCCTTTCGCAGTTCTTACTCCCCCTCGCCTGTTTCTCTCCTCCCCTCTGGCAACCACATGCCTCCATGCAGTTTCTTTATCTCCGCTTTCTGGATCTGTGCTGCCCTGCGGAACTGCATGAAACAGCTTATTCTTTTTCCATCCAGTTCATTTTCCTGTGGGCTTCCCTGGTGGCTCAGACAGTAAAGAATCCGCCTGCAATGTGGGAGACCTGGGTTCGATCCCTGGGTTGGGAAGATCCCCTGCAGGAAGGCATGGCCATCCAGTATTCTTGCCTGGAGAATCCCCATGGACAGAGGCTACAGTCCATAGGGTCGCAAAGAGTCGGACACGACTGAAGTGACCAAGCACACGCTCATTTTCATGTATTTGTATGTGAGTCTCATTCCTCCATGATTGTTTCATAATGTCTTCCCCTATAACTTAGCCAGAAGTATTCATATTCCTCCTAGACTCATCCTAGAGGCACTTTTTATTTTCCTTAAAAGGACGAAAGATAAACCCCTTTTTAATATGAATTGGACAAAGCAAAAACCCTATAGCCAGTTGAATAGGAAGTGTACTAAAGTGAGGAGTGATTTCTGGGCACAACTTGATGGTCCTACTTAGTAATCATATGTACAGCTGGTATTTGCTGAATCCCCATGGTGTTGCCTCAGGCTTCACATGCATCATCTCATTTCATTCTTTTGGGGCCTTTGGGAGAGTCTTTGGGTTGTCATCCTAGTTTTTACAGGTGAGGAAACCAAGACTAAGAGGTTAAATTACTTGCATGACATCAACAACTAATAAGTGACCAAGCTTGAACTTGAATCCTGGTGAGGCTAAGTCCAGGGCTCACCCTTGAGCACCATCCTGTGCAGCTTACACCATACTGCCTAGGGCCTTCGTAGGTCTTCTGCTTATGAGAGGAAGTCTTGGCCTGTCCTTAGCATGCAGCTTAGTCCTCAAGGGGTATAAAAAGAACTTTAGGAGTCAGCAGGGAGTAGAGAACTTAGAGGGGAAACTAGCCCTCAGGCCCCCCCTGAGAAGACCATCCAAAAGCAACCTTGGAGGGGCCTTTGTGCACATAGAACCTACTGGATTAAGCAGCTGGGAGACAGCCAAGGAGTAGGGGACAAAGACGGCTACATTGTTAGCACTGAATGTCCAGCAGTGTGGTGACCTCATGTCAGAGCACAAACAAAACATTGCTCAGTGCAAAAATCCCTGAACACTGAGGGTTTTCTGTCCTCATGGATGACTGTTACAGTTGGGGAGGCTTCATGTCCTTGGGGATTTATCATATTTGAGTAGCCATAAATGTGATTTTTTTTTCCCCCAGCAGCAAGCATCTAAAGTTGAGAAGGTGTTTTTTACCACTGCAGTACCAGTAGCCAGTAGCACAGGTACGTAATTCTGTGTTAGCTGTAAATGGAAGTCAACTCTCTGGGCCCCCTGAGGCACAGTTAGTTAATCTTGCTTTGCCCTGGATTTTAGTTTCTTTTAAATTACATTTATCACGTATTATTTTTCTATTAGAGTATTTCATATTCTTACAGCCACTGAAAGTTACTGCACTTATAGCATAAATACCACAACATTCTTTAACTAGTAATGGTTCTCTCCCTTTTACATGTAGCCTTTAATATTGCCAGAAAAAAGTCTGAATCACAGTTAATGCTAAAGAGAGAAGTTATTAATTCACTGGACTCTTTTCTAATTACAGTAATGAAGAAATAGCATCTGGGTCAGAAACTCCTATAAAGCTAAAGAGTCCTTTTTCTCAAACTCTTTCTTTTATACATTAGAAAACTTAGGCCCTGAAAGATGAAACGAGTCCCCCAAAGGCATCAGTGAGTTTGTGGCAACGCCAAAGCACTAGTTCTCAGACAGGCCTCACCCCCCCACCTGTTCTCTTGCCCCGTGGTCTCTAGCTCTTTTGAGACACACGAAGCTTGTCTGAATTCAGAGTGTGCTTGTGCACAACAGACATATGCAAAAGAGGAGGAATGTGTGCACAAGTGTGTTAGAGATCATGGCTGCAAAGTTGAGCGGGATGTCCTAAAGGAGGTCAGAGCCTCTGGGGCTGGTGCAGTGTGGCAATGCCCTCAGGCCAGCCCTAAGGTATAAGCCTGCTGCAAACACTGCCTGGAGGCACTGGGAGAGGAGGGGAATGAACTCAGAGATGAGTTCTCCAGAAGAATTGAGGCAGAAGGACGAGCTCTTGAGCCCAGAGCTTTGAAGAACATGCAGAGAGAGAGGGGTCCACTGTGACTGGCATCGTGGGTGCCTGGGAGAGTGGCCAGAGATGAAGCTAGGAAAATCAGGTGCATTTAGATGGTGTGTGGCTTTTCTGTCTTGGAGGAGATGGGAAGTGTCAGAGGCTGCTTTCTTGAGGAAGAACGCGGTCCAGTTTAAATCAGAACAAAACCCGGAGCATGGCATCCAACCCTTCCCATCGTTCTGCCTCCGCGGTGCTCAGCTAGTCTCACACCCTCCTGTCCTCTTGCCCTTGCCCTTGCCCTGCGGCTACTTGAAGAGCAGTCTCTCTCGCCTCTCTCACAGGGAGTGCTGTACAGCAGATCGGCCTCAGTGTTCCTGTGATCATCATCAAGCAAGAGGAGGCCTGTCAGTGTCAGTGCGCATGCCGGGACTCTGCCAAGGAGCGGGCGGCCAGCAGGAGGAAGGGCTGTCCTTCCCCGCCCCCTCCCACGCTGAGCGCCCAGCCTCCTGACGGGCCCAGCCTGAAGCTGCCACCACAGACTTTCTCCCCGCCCCCGATCCCCCTGTCATCCTCCTCCGCTGCCCCCTCTTCCTGCGAGCAAAGCGGACAGGCAGTGACTCCTTCAGACCCGCAGACAGAGCCGCTCCGTGCCATAGATATGTCAGAGTTTCTGTCCCTCCAGAGCCTGGACACCACTTCCAGTCTGATTCCCATTGAAGCACTACTGCAGGAAGAGGAAGAGATGGGCCTGACCAGCAGTTTCTCCAAGTGAAAGGCCCGCCTGTGCTCCCCTCCTGGAACAGGCCGAGCAGGAAGCAGGAGGTGTGTGATGCCTAACATCGTGGGGGTCAGCAATTTGAAGGATGAAGAAATCTACTGTTTGAAATCCTCACCTTTCAGACGTATTTTCTTTATTCGTATCCCAGGAGCATCCATTTTTAATGAACTGATCTTTGGAAGAAACAAAAACACAAAAAAAAGCTAAGTTATAAATGAACTGTTTGGCTGCACTGTATGTCACTTTTGCTTATTGTCATGTGAACTTGGAAATTAAGGTTACTCGTATGCATAAAAATTCTCAATGAAAGGGTGTGGTTTCCATCAATCTGATGCTGCCCATCACTTGCACTGGGGTCTTTGTAGTCTGGGCAGTGGAGTTCAGTGTGTCGGATGTTGCAGGGCCCTGTGTGTCTTTTGAGGCTGAAGCTTGCTTGCAAGGCCAGACCCTCACTCCATCCAAGAGGCAAGTGGCAAAGGCAGGTCAGACAGCCGTGAGCTGGACAGGTATCGGGCAAGGTGGTTTTGTGGTCTGTGCTTGGTGATGGTGGAGCTGAGGGTGACTATGGCTGATGTCACCCTGCAGCCAGCGGCATCACAAACGGGCATCCAACATGCTGGTCCGAGGCTGTGGGGACTGTCTGCTTCAGCGGGAGCCCTAGCAAGTTGTTGGCTGCTCTCTGTCTGTCCCTGACACCTGTGCAGAGCAGGCTCTGTCAACGTGATCATACTGTTTGCTCTGGGTTCTCGCTTCTCTCTGCTGGTTGCCAGGGCTTGCAGATCACAGTGATGAATTTTTCTTGGGGAACATCACTGTTTTGTCCTAGAGTGGACATGTGGTTTATGGCCAGCTGCTGGCTGGTGGTCTGCCTTCCTTGAATGGTATCTTCTTCCTCGGGGCAGAAGAGCTGCATTTAGCTGATCAGGAGAAGGTGTGGCTTGATGGGAGTGATGTTTGGTTGGCATGTCATCGGCAGGCCAGGTATCCTGGTTCTGGGTTCCAGCCGGGCTTTTGGTTGCCCCCTCCCCCCGCCGCTCCCCCGTCTCTGCCTCTCACCCCTCTGGATTTTGCATACAGCCTAGTACAATGCAAAGAAGGATGTGACTTGCTCGGCTTAGTCATATGATTTCTAAACAAAAAGAAAAAAAAAAAAAGCGATGATCTTCTACTCAGGGTAAAACAACAAATTCCCCTTCCACCAAAAAGCCTGAAATGTTGCAATAAGTTATCTCATTTGGAATGTTTCATTAAGTTGTGTTATAGGGAAAAAAATTTTTTTTATTTGTGTATAGAATTATATCCATCTCTCTGCCTTTGGCTCCGAGTCAGTCATTGCCTCTTAAAACATAAAATACAATCCACACTAAAATGGAAAGTTTCTCTTAACTGGCTATATTAATGTAGTCACGAGTGCTCCCCACACTCACTGAACTCAGAAACTAGGTGTAGCCCAAGGTCTGACGAGGCCTCTGCCTCCCAAGGGCCTCGTCCCTGCCATGAGTGAGAAGCAGGGTGCCACACACAGGGCTGCCCTGCTGAGTCGACGACGTTGGGCAGAAAGTAGCCGTAATTTTGCCTTCCTGTTTCACTCCCTAAGGTGACAAAATCTGCATCTGTCACCCTCCTGTTCCCTGCACCGTTCCTCAGGGCCCTCCGAGACAGTATCTAAAGTAATCATTTACCTGGGAGCCAGAGGCCCTGCTTTTAACAGGATGTTCAGGGACAGATTCGGACGAGAGGGCATAGGTGGTAAATGTGACTGCCGTGAAGAAAAGTGGGCTTTACTACAAGCAGCTGGTGGTTTCTCACTCCTGAGGTCTAGTCAGGAGAATCTGTTTCTTTTTTGACCCTTTGCATTCTCCTGTCCAAAAAACTGGTGGGTTCTGGGTGACCACTGATGTCAGCAGAAGTTGATAAGGCAGGAGGAACCTTCTGTTACCACAGTGGGTTCATCTCCCTGGAAAACAGCTGCTGAGTATGGGTTGTCCTTGGCTGTCACTCAGCCTTGAGCTCGTGGGAAGCTTTGTGGTAGGTCCCTGGCTGTTTTCTCTACATCTTCTGAGAAAGAGTAGCATGGTGGGGTCCCAAGAGACCTCCCCATGTGCGCACCCTAGGCTCACCTGAGATGTGGCTCCTGGGAGCTGAGGTGGAAAACAGGAGCCCGGTGAAGGCCGTCGGAAGTGCCCATGGTTGAAGTATTGCTTCCCCACTGCTGTGCTTGTGTTGGGTCTGCCCAGGTCAGTGACTTTTCTGCTCTCCTAAGGTTGAGGGTGATGAAGAAGCTGAGTTTTAGGCTGACAGATTTTTCTAGTTGCAGTATCTGCCTTTTGAGGGCGACTGATTACAGGGGGGCTTTGAAACCATCAGGGTTGTGCTTAAAATGCTAGTGAGTGGTTGTGAAGAGCAGGTTTACTCCACAGGGTAGGCAGTCTCTCATTTCCTTCCTCTTCTAGCACTCTTCCCCACCCTACCCCCCTCCTATCAGCCTGGTCTCTAGTGCCAAGGGCCTTGGAGAAGAGAGGGCCGCTGAAAATGGAGCCACAAAGAGCCTTCATGAAGAGTGGTTTTCAAACCCAGGAACAATCCTAGGGTGAAGCTAGGGGAGGTGTGCAGACTTCCAGCAGGTAAAATCATGCCTTTTTTCTTCCCATGGTAACCTTAATCATAGCCCCCCGTAGACTGAGGCTTTCTGCTCCCACTGGCATCTCCAGTTAGACTGCCCCTTTATAGGGTGCTAGTCAGCCTGGGGAATTTGGGGGTTTGTGGGCTTGGCAGGTGGCCGCAAACTTCGGCCAGTACCACCAAATTGCCTTAGTGAATTTGGCCCTTCCCAGGTAGGTGAGGGAGGCATTGAGGGAAAGTGGCCCTACCTTTCCCGGCAGTTTGGCCAGCCTCTTGGGGGCATCTGTAGTTTGATGACAGGAATTGGTGTCACTCATTGAATCCCACCCCACCCCACCCCATCCCCCCCTTAGAAGGAGATCATGGTACAGAGCCCAGGAGGGGCCTTAAGGTATGAAGACTGCTCTGGGTAGAAGAAAGGGACTTCTTTTCACCACCTCTGGAGAGTTAATAGACTAGAGAGTTTTACTTTCAGGGTCAAGGCAGCAGACTGACGGGGATAATGGGCGGGTGGGTTTTTCTGAGAGATTTTGTATAATGCTGAATGTGTCCAAAGGGACAGGTTTGCAGAACCTCATATTGGTATATTAAAGAAATAATTTTTTAAAAAAAGCACTTTAGGTTATTTTATCTTTAACTCAATTGCTGCAATTTCTTTTGTGTGTGTATATATATACATATATATACTTTCCACAAAGTTTTATTTTTTGCTCAGAAAAAAAGTTAAATTGAGGTGTGACAAGAAAAGCACTTACCTTGGTGCAATATGTGTAGCTTGACGGTCCTTGTCCCATGTGACCCTGGCCTGGCCGCGTTTTTCCACTCTATCAGCCCTGTGCTATGAGACTGTCCATAAACACTATTATGCATTCTCAGCAACTGCTCAATCTATCTATGCAAGCCTTCCCTGTGTGCCCAAGGGCACCCCCTCAGGCTCTCTGAAGAACTGCTGCGGGTCCTGTTTTCTTCTGCTGACTGTTGAGGCCCTTCTTCATCACTTTTGCTTGGCCCTTTGCCGTCTTTCCCCCTTCACCGTTACACAGTGATGCCTGAAAGGAAGAAACCGGTTGTTCCTAAGTAGACACCTGGCGCTTTCTAGACTTTTACATTTGTAATCAGGTCCATTGTCCTTAATCCTAAAGACTTCTCCAGAGTCACTGAAATCATTGATTGTGGAACTGCAACAGTATTGCTAATGAGTTTACAGTTTTTCTACCCCACCAATCAGAAATATGTTTGGGGAAGGTGGTGGGGGTCACGACCCTAGCCATCCTGTCCGCTCTTTAAGCAAAAGCCTCCAGCCCTCATTGAATCCAGTAAACAAAGCTGTTAATAATCTGCTTTATGAACTTTCTTCCTTCCCTCTCACTCCTCTCCCCTCCCATTTTATCTTCAGTTTTCAGGCTGCTAACGAATAGAGAAGTTTTAAAACATACTTCAGCCAAAGCAGAAAGATTTCCATAGATCATATGCAAATAGTTCTGCTATGACATAGATCAGAAATTGACCATTCCTAAATACTGGGGAGGGGAGAGGCAACAAAACTGAATTAAGCATATTTCTGATTGGTCGTCAGTTTAGCCTCTTCTCTTGCATGTGCTGGGAGGCAAGAGAAGGGGTCCCATGTTTCTTCTCACACCTTTTGGGGAAGCTGATGATCACTGTTTGGGCATTTCTGTTACTCCTGTTCAAGAGAGGGCTTCTCAGTCTGCACTGAAAAATGCAAATTAAACTGGATCTTTATGTCAATGTGTACATAGTACAAGCTTTTTTTACTGGAAGCAAAGTTTAAAACCACACACTGCCCTTTTGGTGGTGTGCTTGCTGGGTCCCAAATTGGGTGATGTCATGTCACTTTCTCAGCTCAATGCAGTTTCTACTCTTTTTCTTACGGGGAAATTTTTCATAAAATTTTTTCTTCACCAAACCCAGGGGTGTCTTCTGCAATATCCTTGTTATCCTCATAGTGGTGCCAAGTCCAAGAGGCCTCTCTTGCCCTTTTCCCCTGTGTCCTCAGGCCTCCCCAGGGCACTGTTTGACTCAACAGTCTACATCCTTTGTTGTGTTTTCGAGAATAGGGGGGTGGGAGGTCGGAATTCAAGGTGGCTGTTCTTTTTCCCCGTAAACTCCTAGTTCCTGTTTGGGGAAGGTGGCTGGAAACAGTGTTTTGCTGAATCTCTGGCTCAGATTTTCTGGCCAGGAGAGGCAAGACCCACAACAACCTTCTTTTATTGACACACACTAGTCATCGGCCAGAGGTCTTGGTTGAAAGTTTTTTAAAGTCCCAAATAGTTTTATTTGGATTATGTAAAAGCCTACCAAATTTATTTGTGAAACATGGGAACAACGGACTTCCACTGAGCGATATGAAAACGTTACAGGTTCAGTACTTCCAAAGGAAGAAACCTCTAAACCCAAAAAAGAATAAATATGAATTTGTATTTTTGAAGAATGTGAAATAATGGTGTTTGCTTAATTGCTCATTTTGTATAAACTTAATATTGTACTTTAAAATATCTGCTAAGAAGTGAAAATTTAACTTTTTGGAATTGAAAAAAGCAATATTAAATACTAATGAAATCCTAATTAAATGCTTATTTAAATCTGGTAGTATCTGTGGCATTTCTTCCCAACCCTACCCATGGCTGACAGTTTTCAACCACTTCCCCACTCGCCAGTCATCAGAGTTTTTAGAGGGGACAGAAAGGAAAGGTCGGTCACCAGGAGAGTCTGCAGGATTCCTTTTAATAAAGGCTCTGCTAAAAGTGTTTTGTGGGGCTAGGAGCCCCCAAAGCATGAAATGGACATGTAACACCACTTGGATCCCCCAAAGCAGGCCAGATAATTCTGGCGAGCACTGCTGGTCTGCCCAAATCTGGGTAATCAGACTGGGTACTCATTCGTCGGCTACATTTCAGAGCTCAGCACTGCCTTCAGCCAGGATGAAGTGGGAGTGAACCCAGCTGCTAGCAGAGCTGCCTCCCCAGGCTGACAGCCAAATACCAGCCATTGCCAGTGAAGACTGGCCCCTTCATTGAAAGGGAGTTGTTCAAAGTCCAGCCACCAGCCCCGGGGAGGGAGAGAAGATGGGACGCCCGGCTCAGGGGTGGTCAGGGCCCCGCAGCTCCATCGCTAGCATCCTTCGGAAAGCCACCTCTGGAGGAGACAGCTGGCTGGGAGGGCGCTCCAGGTTTGGCTGAGACATTCTGATTGGAACAGGGTAAAAAAAAAGAAAAGAAAAAGTGAGGTTGGGAGGAAAGGCCTTGGATTAGGCCCCGAAAGAGATGGCCATTTGGCATATGGATAGCACTTAACTTTTTCAAAGCCTCTCGTCCAGATGAGAGGCAGTAGGGGGTAAAGCGGTGGGGACACTCGTCCACTCTCCAGGGGAAGCCAGGGCTTAGCAAGTGCGGCCAGTGGGCAGTCCCCACCTCCCAGCCCCAGCCCGGGGTGGGCACTGACCCCGCTACCAGCCGGCTCCGGGCGCCGGCGGCCCAGCTGCCGCAGCATCTCCTCGCAGGCGGCGATGGTGTCCAGGAGCTGCCGCTGCCGCTGCTCCACGGCGTCCAGCAGCTGCTGGGCGCGCTCATCCCGGGGCGGCTGCGGGAGTGGCCTCCCGCCGAGCCCCAGCCCCGCCTTCCCACGGTCCACGCCGGCAGCCTCCCTGTCCGGGAGAGAGCGAGACAGACGGTGAGGGCCGGCGCTTGCGCCGGGTCAGAACCCCTTCCCCCCGCCCCGACGGGCCCCCTCTCACCCCCGTGACCAGTCTGAGCCCGGGCCCCATTCCATCTCCGCCTGCGCGGCCCGACCACCGCCCCCCTTTCGGCCGCCCCCACCCCCCGGCCCCCAGCGCTGCGCTAGGACTCCGCAAAGCAGCGCCCCGCCCCGTCCCCACCGGTCTCCTTCAATCCTCTTGGGGGTCGCGGTCCCTTTAAGTTGCCCGGCGCGGGGGTGGGGCCGAGCCTCCTGGACCGGAAGAGCACTGGACGCGTCACTTCCTCCCGGAAGCGGGCCTGGGCGGATGTCTCCGGCACGCCCGTGCAGGGGGCTGAGGGCCGCGGTGGCTACCAGCATGGGGTTGAGCGAGGGGCCGGCGGGCTCAGCCCGGAGCGGTCGCCTCCTTCGCCCGCCTAGCCCGACGCCGGGGGCCCGGGTGTTGCGGCTCCCGGGGAGCGGGGCCGTGCGGGCCGCAAACCCGGAGCGCGGCGGCTGGACCGAGGCGCTGCGGGCCGCCGTGGCCGAGCTGCGCGCAGGCGCCGTGGTGGCCGTCCCCACCGATACGCTGTACGGCCTGGCCTGCTCGGCGAGCTGCTCGGAAGCACTGGGCGCCGTGTACCGTATCAAGGGCCGCAGCGAGACCAAGCCCCTGGCCGTATGCCTGGGCCGCGTGGCCGACGTCTACAGGTGAGGCCGCCCCGACCCGGCCCCGCTGGGGGCGGCACCGCGGGAGGGGTTTCCGGTGACAGGCTTGGGAGACTGAGGCGCAGAGAGCGGGAGGGGCTTGTCCAGGCTCACCCAGGAATCCGGAACTGGAAATGTGTATGGAGCACTTAGTGTCTGCCAGGCCGTGAACGTGATCGGGGACTCGGCGCTGAAAGAGGCAGGAGAAGGCCCTATTCTCCTGGCGTTTTTTGTGATACTGGGGTGGGGGTACTCCTACGGCTTAAGAAAAAAGGAGGGGGAGCACGGTAGCTTAAATTAACAGAGGGAGTATTTTGAAGAAAATAAAACTCGGAGGGCGGTAGCGGTGCAGCTGTTGTAGTCTCCCAGACCAGAGACCTGTGGGATCCAAGCCTGGGGTGCGCCTCTGAAGCCCTGCCTTCTGCTCAAGCTCTTGGGGCTGAAAAGGGAAGACAGGCGGATCCCATTGTAGTCCCTCAGGTCACCTTTCCTAGATCTTCCTGGGTTCTGGAATAGGACCAGCAGCGCCTTTCATTTGGTTGGATTTGCGCCCCCTTTGTTTCCCAGGTACTGCCATGTGAGAGTACCTGACAGGCTCCTGAAGGACCTGTTGCCAGGACCGGTGACCCTGGTGATGGAACGCTCAGAGGAGCTCAACAAGGACCTGAATCCTTTCACTCCTGTGAGTCAGATTTTCTCTTGTGTCCTGCCATTGGCTTTCGCTAGAATCCGTGCCAGGCCCATTCCCCACCCCTTCCAACCTTTTTATGACCCCTTTCTTCTTGCCTCATAGCTTGTAGGCATCCGGATTCCTGACCACGCCTTCATGCAGGACTTGGCCCAGGTGTTTGGGGGGCCACTCGCTCTCACCAGTGCCAACCTCAGCTTCCAGTCCAGCTCTCTGAATGTTGAGGTGAGAGTAAACCCAGTCCTCCCTGCAGAAACATCAGCCAGGCCACAGTTTCCTTTGAGCAGGGCAGATGGGGGCAGATGATGATGGTTCACTGGAATTGCCTGGCAGGAAAGCCACCCTTTTGGTTTAATAGTAGGAAGTGTGCCCATTTGGTAGGGGTGGGAGAAATCCAGCATAACCTCAGAAAAGTTTTAAAGTTGGAGAATCAAGGGAGAGAATTGTTTTTTTTTTCATAGTGTCTTTTTAACAATAATAGACATCATAGCATGTTTTTTTTTTCCACCACCCCCCCACCCACCCCCAGCAGAAGACTGAAAAATTAAGTCACTTATCCCAGGGACTCCTTTTTCTGTTCTCTTAGCTCTGCCACAAGCTAGGTCATTTAACTAGGGCTATAGTGTTAGTAGTCTGACCTTTTAAGGCAGAGTTTCTTCTGAACTGTATAGACCAGAACTCAGAAGCTGCTGGTTAAGCCTCACACCTGGTTTGGGAAACTCCTTCCATAGCCCAGGGATTGAGTGCCAATGGCATGCACTTGCTGAGTCTACCTGTTTTCGCTACCCTGATCCAGAGTCCTGCTGAGATTCAGGATTAGAGTGGTAGGGCTGAAGGGGCCCTTAGTGACTATCTAGTCCAGCCCTTTTATAGCCCTGGATAAAATAACTTGCATACAGTCACACAGAGTTTGGTGGAAAGTCAACGGTAGAGCCTACAGCTTTGGATTCCCACCGAGGTCTCCAGTCATTTTACTCCTACCTCCCAAACTGAAGCAGTGTGTGGAATTTCCTCTTGCCATAGTAAGATTGTCTTTAAGCTCTCAATAGGTGTTCCTTGGGGTGCTAACGTGGGGAGCTCCAAACCTCATAGGATGTGGTATCCTGGGTACAAATGCAGTGTCTTTGTTACAGCTGACCCCGAGTTTCCTTCCCCTGCTTAGAGGAAGATGCCTGCTGCTTTAGAGCTGTGTGGCCTCTGCATATATGCCCTGTGTATGGTGTGACATTGCAGCTGCCTCTCCCTCTTCTCAGGAATTCCAGGACCTGTGGCCTCACTTGTCCTTGATCATTGATGGGGGACCAATTGGGGACGGCCAGAGCCCAGAGTGTCGACTAGGTTCAACTGTGGTTGACTTGTCTGTGCCTGGAAAGTTTGGCATCATTCGTCCTGGTTGGTGAGTCTCTTTTTTTTTTTTTCCTGTGGCACAGGGGTAGGATTTGAGCGGGGGTTGTGAAATGCAATTTACAAAAGTGCCTTGACCAGGAGAGGAAAAAAAAAAAGGTTGTCCCTCCTGTCTTGCCCTGAGTAGGGTGGGAAGTTTGGAGAGGTGGTGGGTGGAGTGGAACTAAGTTTGCTAGTGTTTGTGTGCTGGCTTTTTCAGGATTCAAAGGCTCCATCATGGGTTTGATGAACAGAGCATATTACAAAGAGTTTAGAGGTCCCTGATCTCCAGACTCTGGTGGGCTTGGGGCTTTAAGAAGTCAAACCCTAACTTGTCCTCCATTTCCTCCTCAGTGCCCTTGAAAGTACTTCAGCCATCCTCCAGGAGTATGGGCTGTTCCCCTCACATGGATCCTGCTTGTGACATTCTGGAGGAGGGAAGGCCCAGTGACTGGTGCTGGACACTATGTGTCTGACCACTGGTAGTTGGCAAAGCCTCATTTGCAGAGGCTGCTAGGGCTATACTGTTAGTAGTCTGACCTTTTAAGGCAGAGTTTCTTTCTGAACTGTATAGACCTGAACTCAAAAGCTGCTGCTTAAGCCTCACACCTGGTTTGAGAGGTTATAAGAAGTCCATTCCTAGGATGGCCAGGTTTCTTCTTCCTTTGATTTTTGAAAAATAAATAATCAGTTTGCAATCTAATGAGAGCCTCTTCTCTGGTGGGTAGTGGCATTTAAGGTCCAAATCAGCTAATGCATCAGTTGATGCTTTTTTAAGAGTCTCAAGTGACCAAAGGCACTTTGTGCTTCTGAAGTTGGATCCAGGTTAGGATAAAACCTGTGGAGCCATAGGCCAAATACTACTTCCTCTGAACCAGGGCTGGTTCTGTGCTGTAATTGCCTGGCAGAGTCATCATTTTTGTCTAATGATGGGAAGTAAGCTCGGTTGGGAAGGGGTGTCCAAATTATTGAAGAATGTTGGAAAACCTCTGCTGTTCTTTTTAGCCACTTTTTTCTTATTCATAATACAAATTATAATTTCTTATACCTGTAATACCTTTATTTAAATCCAGTGTCTACTCTGCAGCCTTTATATATAAAGTATTAAACATAATTATTGTTGGGCATTTGAACTTTGTTTTTTCTTTAATAGAAAAGAATGCTATTAAACATCTTTGTAAATGTTTTATTTTTCTTCTTTTGAATTATTTCCTTGGTGTAGGATTACTGGGTCCAAGTATATGGACATTTTTATGGCTCTTGATACAGGTTAGCCTTCAAAACAACTGAATCAAGTTGCATTACCATCAGCAGTGTGTGAGAATTACTGCCCCTTCCCCCTGGTCTGACTGTACTTTTAGTGTTTTTAAAAATGTGTATGTGTGAGATGAAGCCTCATTGCCACTCCCTTGTAAATTATTCCAGGTCACCATCCAGCCCTTTTCACCTGTCCCTGCCTGCCTTGGTTTCTTTCCCCAACCAAATCACAGCAAAGTGACCAGGCCTGCCCCATCCATTGGTGGGCTTTAGTACCTGTTACTAAACAGGTACTGGGGAATCCTTGTGGTGACCAGTAGGGCCCACTTCCTCCCCTCCCCTATCATATCCCAGTTCTCAGAATTAGGATTCAGTCTTAAGCCCATAAACTCAATACAGTGGTTTCGAATGCATGTTTTCAAGTAGATCTTAAGAATCTTGCCAAGAGGGTATCCCAGGGCCTGCTTTGAGGATCCCTGCAATTAGCATATTAGTTTGTAAATAAGCCTTGGTTTGCTAAATATTCCCTCTAGAAGTCCTGTTGAAACTACTAATTTCTTAAGCAAACTCGGCTTTTCCATTGTGTTAATGTGGTAGCCAGCCCATCCCACTTGTCAGTTCATCACAGAATCTGACTGAGGGGTCAGAGTGTGTTAACCTGAAGGGAGCAAAAGAAAAGCTGGCTGGAGAATAGGAACAACACGTCATATTTAATACAAATCACAGTAGCACTGAAAACGGCTTTAGTGAGTGGGCCTCATTCAATTCAGGCAGCTAATGGGGAGGGGGTGTCCTAGTCCTCTCCTGGAGCTAAATACTCATCTAGGAAAGTGAAAGCTCTGGAGCACAGAGGTGTTTTCTTCGAGGAAAATGTGAACTCCCAGCAGTGGGCAAAGCTGAAAAAAGGAAAAACTCATAGCTGTGCTTAGGCACTAGCTACAAGGCCACACCAAATAAGGAATAAGGAAAGCTGGCTCCTGTAAGTTTAGGAAGACAGGAACCATTCCTGGTCATGTTTTCCCCCAGCAGCTGGCACGTGGTAAGGTGTTTGCCAAGGGTGTGTTGAATAAATGTGTGAATGCTCAGGATTATATCCTGATAATCAGGTCTGGGAATCTACTGGGAAGAGCTTAAACTGAGAATTTTCCCTTTTATAAAGTCTTAAGTATGGTTTCTTAACTTGGGGAAGACAGCCGATGCAGGAGGGAGGCCTGGGGAGGACGCAGGCTGGCAGAAGCAGGTGCTTGCTGGCCCAGAGCCCTGACACCTTCTACGAGCAGTGACTTGGTGACTCCACAACACCAACCAGCTGAGTTCCAAGCTAGAAGGAATTGTTTAAAGTGTTCCGACTGATGACATGGAGCTCCCTGGGGCTAAGTGCAGTCCCCTGCCAGTCCCTGGGGTTCCCACTCTGGAACACCCCCTAGTTTACCCATCCCTGCAGGACACCCACCTAGCTCTGTTTCCCATGGGCCCTGACTTGATGGGCCCAGAAGCACCTAGCTGCTGACTTGGGAGCAAGTGCCTATAACCTCAGCCGAGCCCCATGTGGTGCCATCTTCCAGAGAGGCTGGGATTAAGCTCCTCCCGCCCTGGCTTCGAGGCGCCTCACATCAGCCACTGCTCCTTCTCTTTGATGAAGTGCTCCGCCCAGCGGCGCGTCAGCTCCAGGTACAGGCTGGGCTGATGAGGCAGGTAGTCCAAATACAGCCGAGTCGGCGTCTTCTTGGGAATGGCCTTCTCAATCTGGGTGCCCTCATGCCACTCATTGAAAGAGGTGATAGAGACAATCTCAGGCCTCACAGTCAGGGCTGCCTGCAGGGCCGTCTCATAGTACTTGCCATTGACCCTGTTCCGCGTATTGTGGTTGTTCCAAGGCCTGATGCTGGTGTCAATGTAGCCAGGCCCCACGCTGGGAATGAACATGAGGTTGTTGGCATCGCAAAAGTTCTTCACAGCTTTCCAGTTCTGATGGGAGGAGCCGAAGGAGAAACCGTTGGAGGCGAAGTAGGTGTACATGCCGTCAAATCCAGCAGCCAGGATGTCATGGGTGTGGCCCTCCTCCACCAGCAGTGCTATGAAGACCCCATCATAGGGGGTGTTGCGGATTGAGTGGGGCCCATTCGGCGTCAGGAGGTGGGCCCAGGCCTCAGGGGACGTCAGGTAGGAGTCGTAGATATAAAAGAGCGGGAGGCTCTTACCCATGCTGTTCTTGTAGCGGTAAAATGCGCCGTGGGAGCCATACCTGAGGAGCCGGAAGAAGAAAGGGCTGAGCCAGCAGCCTAAGAGGAGAGGAGCCCACACACCCAGAGGGCTGGCCACAGATGAGGCCTTTCCTGATGCCCAAGCACAACTTTGGATCCAGCTGGACTCCACAGTTGGACTCATCGTGCCTCTAAGCAAGAACCCAGTTCTCCCCCTCCCCCCAGCTTTGTCGTTCCTCTATTGAAGCCTCACTTCCCTGTCCCAGGACTTCCCTGGTAGCTCAGACAGTAAAGAATCTGCCTGCAATGTGGGAAACCCAGGTTTGATCCCTGGGCCGGGAAGATCCCCTGGAGAAGGGAATGGCAACCCACTCCAGTATTCTTGCTTGGAGAATTCTGTGGACAGAGGAGCCTAGTGGGCTACAGTCCATGGGGGTTGCCAAGAGTCTGAGTGATTAACACAACAAATTACAACCGTTCATCCCTGCCCCAGGCCAAGCGTCCACCATCTTCCATCTGGACTATACTGACAGCCACCTAACTGGTCTCCAGGCTCCTACTTCCATCTCCCTATAATCCAGCCTCTTATTTATTTTTTGGCTGTGCTTAATCCAGTCTCTTTTTAAAGTGTGAATCAGATCTCACCTCTCCTTACTGAGACCAGCAAAGCCCCACCCACTTGGTCTGGCCTGCCCACCTCCATTCCTGCTATGACCCCATCTATCTCTACATTCCAGCTATACTGGCTGCTGTCAAAGTTGTCCCATCAAATGGCCTTTGCATCTGACAGCCCTCTTCGTGGGGTTTTCTCTCTGTCCCAGATCTCTGCACAGCTGACTCCTCATTAAGTGCTGGCTCATATGTCTTAGAGAAGCTCACTTGACCACTCATTCTAAAGCCATTTCTTGGGCACATTCTTAACACATTACTCTGCTTTACCCTGTTATTACTTTTTCATAGTATGGGTCACTATTTGTTTTGTTGTGTATAACTACTGTCTGGCCCACTGTACCCCAAACACACACTAGGTTGTAAACTCTGCTAGCCCTACACATTGCTAAACAACTGGGACTTAGGACAGTGCCTGGACACTTGGAGGGCACTCGATAAATATTTTTTGAATGAATAAATGAATGATAGATGCAAGCCATTTACAAGCCACTTTTCACATATATTAGCTTATGTATCTCTCACAAAAGGCTTCTCTGGTGGCTCCATGGTAAAGAACTCGCCTGCCAATGCAAGAGATGCAGGTTCGATCTCTGGGTCAGGAAGATCCCCTGGAAAAGGAAATGGCAACCCTCCAGTATTCCTGCCTGGAGAATCCCATGAACAGAAGCCCGGCAGGCTGTGATCCATGGGTTAAAAAAGAGTCAGACACGACTTAGTGACTAAACAACTCTCACAAGGCTCAAAGGTTAAGAGGCTTGCTTCTAATCACAAAATGGAGACCACAGAATCAGAATTCAACCCCAGCTTGCTGTCCCCAAGCCCAGTACTGTTTCATTCTTTTTAGATGCTGGGGACACAGGCATTCTGCACTTTTGTCCCTTGGCCTACACCTCCAAACCTATCCCTGCCCCCATTTTGATCCCCACCCAAATCCAAGCTCTGGAGCCTTACGTGTCAATAATGTACTTGATGTTGTCATGCAGAGTGATGTCATCTCGGCCCTTGTAGGGTTGGATGTGGAAGGCCACCTGCCACAGACACAAGGGACATTGGTCAGGTGAGCGTCTGTCCAGGGGCAAAACCTACGAAGCCTGTGCTCCAGCCATGGCCTGAGGAAGAGGCAGCATTCAGGAGACCTGGCAGTGGTGGGCACAATGGAAATAAAAGCAATCACTGCCCTTCAGGCCCAAAAAAGAGGAGTAAGAAGTTTCCCCACCTCCCACAGCAGAGCCTTAGGAATCATTCCGATGGGCTACTGCAAGCTAATAGATTTCAACTTAGTGTGCCAGCTCCCAGTGATCAGCACTAGCTGCCTGAAACTACGGCAAGTTTGATCTGGTTTGATCTTGCAGTCTAAGGGTCTCTCAAGAGTCTTCTCCAGCACCACAGTTTGAAAGCATCAATTCTTTGGCACTTAGCCTTCTTTATGGTCCGACACTCACATCTGTACATGACTATGGGAAAAATCAGCTTTGACCAGCCAGAACTTTGCCAGCAAAGTAATGTCCCTGCTTTTTAATATTCTGTCTAGGTTTGTCATGGCTTTTCTTCCAAGGAGCGAGCATCTTTTAATTTCATGGCTGCAGTCACCATCTGCAGTGATTTTGGAGCCCTAGGAAATAAAATCCATCACTGTTTTCACTTTTTCCCCTTCTATTTGTCATGAAGTGATGGGATCAGATGCCATGATCTTAGTTTTTGGATGTTGAAGTTTAAGCCAGCTTTTCACTCTTCTCTTTCACTCTCATCAAGAGTCTCTTTAGTTCCTCTTCACTTTCTGCCATTAGAGTGATATCATCTGCATATCTGAGGTTGTTGATATTTCTCCCAGCAAACTTGATTCCAGCTTGTGATTCAAACAGCCCAGCATTTCACATGATGCACTCTGCATGAAGTTAAATAAGCAGGGTGACAATATACAGGCTTGACGTACTCCTTTCCCAATTTTGAACCAGTCCATTGTTCCGTGTATGCTTCTTGATCTGTATACAGGTTTCCCAAGGTGACAGGTAAGGTGGTCTGGTATTCCCATCTCTTTCAGAATTTTCCAATTTGTTGTGATCCATACAGTCAAAGGTTGTAGCATAGTCAATGAAACAGAAGTAGATGTTTTTGTGGAATTCCTTGCTTTCTCCGTGATCCAATGAATGTTGGCAATTTGACCTCTGGTTCCTCTGCCTTTTCTAAATCCAGCTTGCATATCTGGAAGTTCTTGGTTCATGTGCTACTGAAGCCTGGCTTTAAGTATTTTGAGAAGTACCTTGCTAGCATGTGCTTGCTGGTGCTGCTAAGTCACTTCAGTTGTGAAATGAGCATAACTGTACAGTAGTTTAAACATTTTTTGGGTATTGCCCTTCTCTGGGATTGGAATGAAAACTGACTTTTTCCGGTCTTGTGGCCACTGCTGAGTTTTCCGAATTTGCTGGCATTTTGAGTGCAGCACTTTGACACCATTGTCTTTTAGGATCTGAAATAGCTCAGCTGGCATTCCATCACCTCCACTAGCTTTGTTCGTAGTGATGCTTCCTAAGGCCCACTTGACTTCACCCTCCAGGCTGTCTGGCTCTCCGTGAGAAACCACATCATCGTGATTATCTGAGTCATTAAGACTTTTTCATAGTTTCTCTGTGTATTCTTGCCACCTTTTAAAATCTCCTCTGCTTCTGTTAGGTCCTTACCATTTCTGTCCTTTATCATGCCCATCCTTGCATGAAATGTTCCCTTGATATCTCCAATTTTCTTGAAGAGATCTCTAGTCTTTCCCATTCTATCATTTTCCTCTATTTCTTTGCATTGTTCACCTAAGAAGGCTTTCTTATCTCTTTTTGCTATTCTCTGGAACTCTGCATTCAATTGAGTATATCTTTCCCTTTCTCCCTTGCCTTTCTCTTCTCTTCCAAGTGATATTTATTTAGTATCCCATTTATCCTCTATTTATTTTTCCCAAAGTATTTTTTCCAGAACTCAAAAAATAAAGAGTGACACAGGCCGTATTTATTAGATCCCTGTGTCCCAGCATCACACTTACTATGTATATGCATACCTGGACTAATGCCAAGAGGCGCCATCTCTGTGGTGGAGGAAGGGACATCTCCAGCATGGGCTAGAGAGCGTTTGACCTCTTCTTGGAGACTCACCTGGATGTTGTACTGATGGGCGGTGTCCAGAATGGCAGGCACCAGGTCATCCGAGGGTTCTCCGTTATCATCAGCCATGCCGGGTGGGTACCAGGACAGGACAAGGACGCCTGAGACACAACACAGAGGATACTTCAGAGACACACAATACCTCACAACAGAGATTTGCTTCCTCACAAACCATCTCCAACTGCCAAATGGTTTCTGAATGAAATCTTGACTGATGCTCCTGCCAGGTTCTTTTCTTGCAGGTCAGATCCCTGAGCCGGCAGCCCTGGAGCTGTCCACGCCTGAGGTGCTGAAGCTCTATGGCTGCAGGAACCCTGATGTTCCAGGCCAGGAAGGAGCCTTAGAGCCCAGCCAGCCTTTGGCCTGCATTAGCAAGTAGTTAAACAAAGGGGAATGGGTGGACAATGCCTCATCCACCTGGAAGATAGGAATCCACAGCCCTGTCTCTGGAGGAGAGGAGTATCTCTGAGGGAGAGGAGCCCTGAGTAGAGGTCATTTTACCCTTCTTGTGGAAATAACATTTGTCTCAACTGTCAACCCTCTGTCTGTCCTGAGGGACAGCCTCTGTGCTATTTTTGAATACATCCCACCGTTGTCTCTGGCATTCAGTTCCCCCCTCCTCCACACTCATTAACCGTTTCCAGAGAAATTGAAATGTACTGTAAAATCCAGCAGAAATCAGTGACAAAATCTGAAATGTCAGCTTCCCCACCCCAGCCTGCCTACAGATGGACTTCTATCCAAGCAGAGTATCTGATGAAAGAGCCCCCAGGCCCCTTAACTGCAAATAGAACAGGGTCTGTCATACAACATGTGCAAACTTCCCTTTCTGCTGCCAGAAAAAGTAGGAAGGGCTGAGGCTCTACCCTGGTCTGAAAGCAGAGGCCATCCCAGGTGCTACTGCTTTGAACTCCAGACTCCTTTGGGGCCAGAATACCCAGGGCTCACTTACCCAAACCTAGAAGCCCAACAGACATGAAGACTGCCCTCCTCTCCTCACTGTCCCTGGGACAGCCCTGGTGCAAACGCCTTCTACTGACCCTCCCAGCAGCTCCGCCCTCGGAAAGGGCACTGGAATTGGGAAGTGGAGGTGAAGGGTGGTTGTCAGAGGTGGAGGGGTCGGAATACAAGAGATGGGGGCGGTGCCTCTTGGTGAGCATGGAATTAGAGTTCTGGAAGAGAAGGGGTAAGAAGCCAGGCTGAGTGAGGGGGACCAAAGGCCCGGTGATAGGAGGAGTGGAAGTTGAGGTGTGGGAACGAAGAAGGGCGAGGCTGGGGCCCGAGCGATGGGGGCGGGGGGAGCTCACCGATGGCGGCTTCCTTCAGCTGGGTCATGTGCTCCCGTAGCACGTCGGGGTCCCGGGAGCTGTAGGGCCCCAGTTCCGGGTAGAAGCTGGAGCCCAAGTCATCAGGAGGGCTGTGGCGGCCGCGGGGGTAGCTGGCCGAGATCTTGGGGTCCCAGTGCGGCACCATGACGTGGTCCCAGTGAATGTAGTGGCCTTCGCGCCCGGGATTCCCGTACCACGAGTAGTAGAAGGCGTGCAGGTCCGAGTAGACGCTCAGACTCTGCCCCGGGGCGGGCTCGGCCTCCGCTGGGGCCGGCCCTGGGGAGCTGCCCGGGCCCGCGGTGCGGGGCGGCGGCGGCGGCGGCGCGGCGGGG